>NC_092751.1:83656583-84012950 GCF_047496795.1 Chiloscyllium punctatum
TACAGGAATTTCCTCCATATCAGTTTCTTATGAATGCCGGCCCTTGCATTGACATCTATGTTGCATTTCTTAAGGGACTCTTTGAAGCACTTCCTTTATCCTACTCTCTTTCAAATTCCTTCTTTGAGCTGGGTGAGGAAAATTTGTTTTGGCAGTCAGAACCCAGGTATCCTAAACACATGACTGGCCCAGCAGAGAGGGCTTCAGATGACCATGGTGGTGTTATTGGCTGCTTCAAGGACGTTAGCACGTCTATCCTCCCAGAATCCATCTCAAACAGTACTCAAGGTCCTGCTCGAGGGTCTTGAGGTGGTGTCTGCACATAGTCCAAGTTTTGGAGCCATATAGAAAGGTTGGGAGAATGTCTACCTTACATGCAAGATGTTGACATCAGAGTCACAGTCATTGAAGATTCTCATGTTTAGGCATTCAAAGATGGTACTCATGTAATTGGATGTGTTGTCAAATCTCTGCATCAATGAGAGGTAGCTCCCAGGAGCAAGAAATAGTAAAGACTTCTCCATTGACCTTATAGAGGAATGGACTCAACTGGGACAAGTCAGAGTTGCCTTGAGGTTGAAGCTGAGACCAATTCTTCCATATGCTTCCAAAAATGCATTAAGTGAGGCTTGAAGATTCTCTTCTGAGATAGTAGGATGACACTGTCATCCCCATACCGAAGTTCCATAAGCGAGGTCAGTGTCATTTGCTTCTTGGATTTCAATCAGTTTCGGTGGAAAAGCTTTCTGTCTGTCCTGTGGACAAGGCTCACACCAATGGGAAGCTTGATCTGGACAAGATGAAGAATGATGGCAATGAAGGTAGAGGAATGGGTTGGAGGTAATGACGTATCCCTGCCTGACCTCTGTCTTCACCTCAAACGATTCTGTCATATTACCATCAGTGAAGACCATCACCAACATCTTGTCATAGAGGAGATGGAGGAAGTTGATGAGTTTCACTGGACTGTCAGCCTTTAATAGGACGTTCCATAGCACTTCCTGATTGACTGAGTCAAAAGCCTTGGACAGATCATTGAAAGCCATGTAGAGGGGTTGGCATTTCCCTTGGGGTTGTCAAGCAACAATAACCATGTCCGTAGTTCCATGATTGGTCGGAAGCCATACTGTACCTCCTTCAGTTGTTCCAGCAGTGAATGGTATCTGTCAAATTGACTCCCATTTAAACTTGAAGTCTCATAACAATTCTTTGGCAAAGTTTCATAATCTAAACGTCAGCACAAATTGGGACAATTACAATTGAAATTTTGCCAGTCTTGTATACAATTTATTGAATTCCACTACTTACTCTTAAAGGAACAAGCCTAACTCTTTCTGAATTTGTCAAAATCTGACAATCTTTCTTGATATTTTTTAATCGATTGAAAATTTAGAATTTGTCCAAACCCAGTCTCACCTAATTAACCCTTAATGTTTATCCATCAGCCCGTTTTGTTGTTCCATTTGGTTTCAGATATTCCTTCTAGACTAACTGTAGATGGTAGCAATGGTGTGGCCAGCCTTGTGAAAGGATGTTGAGTGAGCATAGAGGGTTAAGGACGTGTGTTTACGACTGGAAATAATATTAACTTTGTTCCCCAGTGTACCCTGATTCTGTCAGATAAGCAGAAAACCAACTAGAAGGATTCAAGCACAGCATTCCAGGGAAAATTGATTTCATGATAGGAGGCAATAAAGCCTTTTAAGAACCTTTGGAAAGAAAGTTTGAAGATGAAGAAGTAGTTTGTGAGGATAGAAGGTTGACAGGATCGTGATGGACAAAAACAGAAAAGACTGGAGTTCACAGTGGGTCAGGCACCATCCATGGAGAGACAGCAAGCTAACGTTTTGAGTCCAGATGACTTGTCATCAGAGCTCAATGATTGTTGAACTTGCTTTCGGAAAGGTGGAAAATAGCAGAGGAGTCAAAATGAGTTACAATGTCAGCTGATGAGGGATGGGTTAGAAAGCTGGGCACATTAATATCTGCCCAGGGACTTTACTCATCAGTGTGAGATGTACCCCTCACTCTGTCTCTGCTCCTATAACATCTCAAGACTACTTCAATATAAGCGACCTAATGTAAAACTTTTAAAAGAACAAATAATGCTACAGGAGCAAACTGTGGAAAAGTGCTGGAATCTCATTCCCTGGAATCTTTTCGAACCAACCCTAAGTATCTCTGCATCAAACAACATGAAGGTTGTAGGAGAAGGACAGGCCTCAGGTCTCCCTCATGGTGAAGGTAAGGGATATTCAGTCATTAAATATCTTGAAGGCTGAAGTTGAGTTTTGGTGTCTCAAAGAATCAACAGATCCAGGAGGTGAGTGGGAATCTAAAGTTGAAGCTGGGGAACAGCCTTCATTATAGTGAATTACAGAGTGGGCAGAGTAGTTTTCTCACACACCTATCGTAGTCCCAGGCTTGTTACATATTTCCAGATTTACACATTGTCCACCTGTGCCTAGCTCTCTTTAGAAACAAAAGCAGAAATTTTTGGAAAAGCAGGTCTGGCAGCATCTGAGGAGAGCAGGTTGATCAGAAGCTGGGTCCAGTGACCCTTCCTCAGAACATTCGAGGAATAAGGCTCTCACTGTCCACCCTATCTAATCCTCTGATTATCTTTTACGGCTCGATTAAGTCACTTCTCAACCTTCTTGTCCAATGAAAGCAGCCTCAGTTCTCTCAGCCTTTCCTCGTAAAACCTTCCTTCCATACCAGGCAACATCCTAGTAAATCTCCTTTGAACCTTTCCAAAGCTTCCACATCCTCCCTATAATGCGGTGACCAGAACTGCATGGAATACTCCAGGTCTGCGGCCTTACAGCTGAAGCATGGCCTCTTGGATCCAAAACTCAATCCTCCTACCAATAAACGCCAACACACCATATGCCTTCTTAACAACCCTCTCAACCTGGGTGGCAACTTTCAGGGATTTATGCACCAATTAACACTTCCTAAGGATGCTATTAATTGTTTTAACTGTCCAGGCTTTGCTACGACTACAATTATGACTCGTGCTATAGTAGATCACAACTCATTAAAATTTGACAGAATCCATGTACACATTAAGGGTAGTCTAGTGGAACTAAGTACCATGTAATTTGTTTTATAATGATTGATGCCTGATGCTAACATGAACCTTGCTTCAAAGCACGCTACCTCTGGGAAAGCATCCTGAACAGTCCACTGCACGGTCTTCCCCATGATTGAGATCAAATCCAATCTTCTTCCTTGTTTTAAACACCTGTTTTATCTGCAGAACATCACTAGCAGCTGAGGCATCGAAGGAACAAGACCTAGACTGTGTAATTTCCTCCCTGCACAACTTGTAATTTTCTTCCGCGTGTCATTATTCCAGGTTCCGGACAGAATTTGAAATCAGCCCAGCACCACCATACCCAAAAGGACAAATGAAACCGTCTGCATTTTAAAATCGCTCCGACACTGGAAGATGCAGGATCTGCGTATTCAGCCTGAAATCACCAAGCCATTACTATTTACAAAATATGTAAGCTGTTAGATTTACTGAAACTCACTTTATCCATCCCTCCCCACTCCAGTTGTGTGAATGATATTCACATGTATCTGCATGTGAGAGAAACATGAAGTGTTTTATTAATTTATGCCAGCCCAAGTGACTTAAAAGCTATCATCTTAAAATCCAAAAAATATGCCTGATTGTCTTCTGATCAGACTGTGTTAAAAACTTGCTGAATTGACAAACGTATCTATTCCATGATCAGATTTTCTTGCCATTGGGAGGTGATAGCACTGTCCTAATTGCTTAGATAATACTGCTTACAAGGAAATTTAGATTCACAATGCAGTTTCCTCAAAATCTTGACAGACATTTGTTATAGCACAAATTCCCGCAGTGTTATTTCAATTAACAAAAGCATACAGTTGCTCAATGTGCTGCTGCGTTTGGATTTGATATATGCAAAGCAGAAAGGTTCTTGGTTCCAGTCCTGGTTCATGTCGAGCCAAGTTGTTAGGGAAAATCAATTGGCCTCCATGTGTCTAGAATAGTGAAGTGAAACTCTTTGACAATATGAACTGTGGGTGGAATAGTTGGGTATTAATGGTTATGTTACTGGATTAATATCAAGAGTCACATTGATGGCTCAAACATATTAACACGGAGAAAATTGCAGGCAGTTATAAGATTTAACAGGTTCATTTATAAACAAAAACAAATCTGTCTGGTAAAATCATAAGTTGTAGTCTTATGATAGATGTCTATGATGCTTTCTCTTTCTCCTGGCTCCTTGCTAAGTGGTATCTCCTGCAATGAAGGTGTGAGGACTGATATAGCAATGTATTTGTTGTTGAAACAAGATAATTCAATAGAACTGGAGTTCAACTCCTTCCACGCTAAACTGTGTCTCCCCGGTCTCCCCTCGGTCACTCGGAGCACCGTGCACAGTTCCCCGGTCTCCCCTCGGTCAGACCCCACACTCGGAGCACCGTGCACAGTTCCCCGGTCTCCCCTCGGTCAGACCCCACACTCGGAGCACCGTGCACAGTTCCCCGGTCTCCCCTCGGTCAGACCCCACACTCGGAGCACTGTGCGCAGTTCCCCGGTCTCCCCTCGGTCAGACCCCACACTCGGAGCACCGTGCACAGTTCCCCGGTCTCCCCTCGGTCAGACCCCACACTCGGAGCACTGTGCGCAGTTCCCCGGTCTCTCCCCTCGGTCACTCGGAGCACCAATTAATGAAATGAGAAAGGAGTGAGTATAATGTTTCTGAAGCATTGACTCTGATTTCTCTCCACAGGTGCTACCAGATCTGCTGAGCTTTTCCAACCATTTCTGGTTTTGTTCCTGATTTACAGCATCCACAGTTCTATTGGTTTTCATTCAGCTCTCTTTTAGAGTTGATATGTTTAGGGGCCATCATTCTAAGGCTGAATCCACGTTAGATCTGAAAGGGCAACTGAGCAGTGCTCCAGTGTAGCCTCTATTTCTCTCTATAGCCATCAGGCTGCAGTGAGTGAGTTAGAGAAAGAAGTGAATGTAACTGACATGAGGCTACCTTTCACTACAACCTCATACTCACTCAAATCCCACACTCCGATGGAATTTGACTTGCCCCTCAGACTCATTGGTCCAACCACAACATCGAAATTCCAACCAAGTTAATGATGCATGCCCCACTTCGATTTGATACACGCTGCTTGGGAGTGAGTTACAATGGAATCCCTACAGTGTGAAAACAGGCCCTTCAGCCCAACAAGTCCACGCCAACCCTCCAAATAGTAACCCATCCAGACCCCTTCCCCTACCCTATACTTACCCCTGATTAATGCACCTAACCTACACATCCCTGAATACTATGGGCAATTTAGCATGGCCAATTCACCTGACCTGCACATCTTTGGATTGGGGGAGGAAACCGGAGCACCCCGAGGAAACCCACGCAGACACGGGGAGAATGTGCAAATGCCTCCACACAGTCAGTCGCCCAAGGCGGGAATTGAAGCTGAGTCCCTGGCACTGTGAGGTAGCAGTACTAACCACTGGACCACCATGCCACCAGTTGACAGCTGTGACACTCTTGAGTTACTGGCAGGGCCACACTTATGTTGAATGTTCTCTGCAGGTGTCCTCCCATCAAGCTCTCCCACTGGCACCCCTGAAACCTATGGGGGTATTGCCTTTCATTGTCCGAGGATATGGTTGGTGGCACACGACAGCGCTGGTGCCTGCTGATCTCCCTGGCAATGCCTCCTTTCATCTGACATTCCAACTGTTAAATACTGAACTGAGGCTCATTCAGACTAACCCCCACCATTTCACTCTATCCTTGCTGTGTGGTTTTGCAGCTCGTGCTGAAACCTTCTGGTGTTCCAAGCTGTCACTGGAAGAATGTCCTTTTCATTTTCTCTCCTTTACAATGACATTCCTCGTCTAACAATCTCTCTGGAAATGTACAGCCTGGCACGATACAGCGATGGGTGAGATCAGATGAGATCACAGCAATGTAATTCATTTCTTTTCAATGCTCTGACAGAGAGCTTGCAGAGAAACAATGGTCAAAAAAGCTTTCTTCTCCATTGTAAAACCTTCTAGGCATCGTCATTTGGGAATAAGGAGCATCCCCAACACCTTATTCTAAAGCTACACACCTAAAACATTGAGAAAACCTGTAATAAAGAGAGTTTTGTAAATAATGTAATACCTGTTATCCATTAAGCACTGAAAACACAAATCAAATTTCTCTTTCAGTTCTGAAGGTGTCAGTCGTAGGTTTGAAGTGCAGGAATAAAAATGTCTTCAACAATTGTATAGATACTTGGTGAGCTGGTACCCGGAATATTCTGTGCAACTTTAGTCTCCTTATCTCAGGAGGTGTGTGTGCCATGCAGACTGCGAAATAAAAGTTCATCAGACTAATCCCTGTGATAGTGGAACTGTTCCACGGGAAGCACTGGGATTAGATTCCATACAGTATGGCAACAGGCCCTTTGGCCCAACAAGTCCACACCAACCCTCCGAAGAGAAACCCACACAGAGCCATTTCCCTCTGACTAACGCAACGGGCAATTGAGCATGGCCAATTCAACTAACCTGCATATCTTTAGACTGTGGGAGGAAACCAGAGCAAACCCACGCAGGCACAAACAGTCACCCAAGGCTGGATTGAACCTGGGACTCTGGTGCTGTGAGGCTGCAGTGCTAACCGCTGAGCCACCATGCCACCCCGGCCTCTTGATGGATAAAGTCAGAAGTCACATGATACCAGGTTATAGTCCATCAAGTTTATTTAAAATCACAAGCTTTCAAAGTGATCAAGTGATCCACCTGACAAAGGAGCAACACTCCAAAAGCCTGTGATTTCAAATAAACCTGCGAGACTACAACCTGGTGTTGTGTGAAATCTGACCATAACAACCAAGAGAGGGGACTGGTCTTGGATTCTCTAGAGTTCAAAAGCATAAGAAATGGTTTCATTGAAAGGTTCAAGCTTCTCACCAGTCACCATGGAGTAGACCCAGGAAAGGGTCTCGAACCAGGGGATAGTCTCAGAATAATGGGTAGGATAGAGATATAGAATTGAGATGAGAGCATGATGAATCTTGAGAATTCTCTCCCCAGGGGTTTACTTTGGCTCAAAACAGAAAACAATAGACTAGATATTAAAAATATCAAGGGAAATGGGGTTTGTGTGGGAAAATGGCGTTGAGGTCGAAGGTCGAGTGGAAGGAGGCTTGAGGGGCTGAATGGACACCTCCTATCATTTCCTGACTCAAAATGTGCACTGATTTTCTCTCCACAGATGCAGCCAGCCATGCTGAGTGTTTTCCAGCTCTTTCAACTTTTACGTTATTTTTCAAACACTTATGGGACTGTTACAATTTTCAATTTGTTTCTGCTTTTTACTCCTGACATTTTTTTAAAAAAATCGATGTAAGTATATTATTAATGAGAGCTATTACATTAGTGAAGGTAGTGGCCTAGTGGCATTATCACTTGACTCAGATTACATACTGTGGACCCAGGTTCAAATCTAGCCATGGCAGATAGTGCAATTTAAGTCCAATTAAAAATTTGGAATGAAGAGTCTAATGATGACTATGAATTCATTGCTGATTGTTGGGGAAAAACCCCATCTGGTTTGTTGATGCCTTTTAGGGAAGGAAACTGCTCCATCCTTATCTAGTCTGATCGACATGTACCTCCAGATCTACAGCAATGTTCACCCTGGAAAAGTATGAAGTCATTCATCTTGGAAGTTGGATTTGAATGCAGAATACAGAGTGAAATGCAAGGTTCTTGGCAGTGTGGAGCAACAGAGGGATCTTGGGGTCCGTGTCCATAGATCTCTCAAAGTTGCCACCCAAGTTTATAGGGTTGTTAAGAAGGCACATGGTGTCATAGAGTCATAGAGATGTACAGCATGGAAACAGACCCTTCGGTCCATGCTGACCAGATATCCCAACCCAATCTAGTCCCACCTGCCAGCACCCAGCCCATATCCCTCCAAACCCTTCCTATTCATATACCCATCCAAATGCCTCTTAAATGTTGCAATTGTACCAGCCTCCACCACTTCCTCCAGCAGCTCACTCCATACATGTACCACCCTCTGTGTGAAAAAGTTGCCCCTTAGTTCTTTTTTATATCTTTCCCCTCTCACCCTAAACCTATGCCCTCTAGTTCTGGACTCCCCCACCCCAGGGAAAATACTTTGTCTATTTATCCTATCCATGCACCTCATAATTTGTAAACCTCTATAAGGTCACCCCTCAGCTTCCGATGCTCCAGGGAAAACAGTCCCAGCCTGTTCAGCCTCTCCCTGTAGCTCAGATCCTTCAACCTTGGCAACATCCTTGTAAATCTTTTCTGAATCCTTTCAAGTTTCATAACATCTTTCCTATAGGAAGGAGACCAAAATTGCACGCAATATTCCAACAGTCGCCTAACCAATGACCTGTACAGCCGCAACATGACCTCCCAACTCCTGTACTCAGTACTCTAACCAATAAAGGAAAACATACCAAATGCCAACTTCACTATCCTGTTGTCTGTGATTTCCACTTTCAAGGAGCTATGAACCTGCACCCCAAGGTCTCTTTGTTCAGCAACACTCCCTAGGACCTTACCATTAAGTGTATAAGTCCTGCTAAGATTTGCTTTCCCAAAATGCAGCAGCTCGCATTTATCTGAATTAAACTCCATCTGCTACTTCTCAGCCCATTGGCCCATCTGGTCCAGATCCTGTTATAATCTGAGGTTACCCTCTTCGCTGTCCACTACACCTCCAATTTTGGTGTCATCTGTAAACTTACTAACTGTACCTCTTATGCTTGCATCCAAATCATTTATGTAAATGACAAAATGTAGAGGGCCCAGCACCGATCCTTGTGGCAAACGTGGTGCCACTGTTTAAGAAGGGTGGTAAAGACAAGCCAGGGAACTATAGACCAGTGAGCCTGACCTCAATGGTGGGCAAGTTGTTGGAGGGAATCCTGAGGGACAGGATGTACATGTAATTGACAGGCCTCCAGTCTGAAAAATAACCCTCCACCACCACCCTCTGTCTTCTACCTTTGAACCAGTTCTGTATCCAAATGGCTAGTTCTCCCTGTATTCCATGAGATCTAACCTTGCTAATCAGTCTCCAATGGGGAACCTTATCGAACGCCTTATTGAAGTCCATATAGATCACATCTACTGCTCTGCTCTCATCAATCTTCTTTGTTACTTCTTCAAAAAACTCAATCAAGTTTGTGAGACATGATTTCCCATGCACAAAGCCATGCTGGCTATCCCTAATCAGTTCTTGCCTTTCTAAATACATGTACATCCTGTCCCTCAGGATTCCCTCCAACAACTTGTCCACCACCGAGGTCAGGCTCACCGGTCTGTAGTTCCCTGGCTTGTCTTTACCACCCTTCGTAAATAGTGACCACATTTGCCAACCTCCAGTCTTCCGGCACCTCACCTGTGACTATCGATGACACAAATATCTCAGTAAGAGGCCCAGCAATCACTTCTCTAGCTTCCCATAGAGTTCTCGGGTACACCTGATCAGGAACTGGGGATTTATCCACCTTTAACCGTTTCAAGACACCCAGCACTTCCTCCTCTGTAATCTGGACATTTTGCGAGATGTCACCATCTATTTCCCTACAGTCTATATCTTCCATATCCTTTTCCACAGTAAATACTGATGCAAAATATTCATTTAGTATCTCTCCCATTTTCTGCATCTCCACACAAAGGCCGCCTTGCTGATCTTTGAGGGGCCCTATTCTCTCCCTAGTTACCCTTTCGTCCTTAATATATTTGTAAAAACCCTTTGAATTCTCCTTAACCCTATTTGCCAAAGCTATCTCATGTCCCCGTTTTGCCCTCCTGATTTCCCTCTTAAGTATACTCCTACTGTCTTTATACTCTTCTAAGGATTCACTCGATCTATCCTGTCTAGACCTGACATATGCTTCCTTCTTTTCCTTAACCAAACCCTCAATTACTTTAATCATCCAGCATTCCCTATACCTACCAGCCTTCCCTTTCACCCTAAGAGGAATATACTTTCTCTGGATTCTCATTATCTCATTTCTGAAGGCTTCCATTTTCCAGCCGTCTCTTTACCTGCGAACATCTGCCTCCAATCAGCTTTCAAAAGTTCTTGCCTAATACCATCAAAATTGGCCTTTCTCCAATTTAGAACTTCAATTTTTAGATCTGGCCTATCCTTTTCCATCACTATTTAAAAATGAATAGAATTATGTCTCTGGCCCCAAAGTGCTCCCCCACTGACACTTCAGTCACCTGCCCTGCCTTATTTCCCAAGTGTAGGTCAAGTTTTGCACCTGGATAGTAGTAACAGAATAGGTCAGAGTCAGCATGGATTTATGAAGGGAAAATCATGCTTGACTAATCTTCTGGAACTTTTTTAAAATGTAACTCTGAAGATGGATGAGGGAGATCCAGTAGATGTAGTTACCTGGTCTTTCAGAAAACTTTTGATAAAGTCCCACATAGGAAGTCAGTGAGCAAAATTAGGGTGCATGGTATTGGGGGCAAAGTACTAACTTGGATTGAAAGTTGGTTGGCTGATAGGAAACAAAGAGTAGTGATAAACGGCTCCATTTCAGAATGGCAGGCAGTGACCAGTGGGGTACTGCAGGTATCAGTGCTGGGACCACAGCTTTTTACAATATATATTAATGAAATAGAAGATGGTATTAGGAATAACATTAGCAAATTTGCTGATGATACTAAGCTGGGTGGCAGGGTGAAATGTGATGAGGATGTTTGGAGATTACAGGGTGACCTGGACAGGTTAAGTGAGTGGTCAGATGCATGGCAGATGCAGTTTAATTTGGATAAATGTATGGTTATCCACTTTGGTGGCAAGAACAGGAAGGCAGATTACTACCTAAATGGAATCAAGTTAGGTAAACGGGCAGTACAACGAGATCTGGGTGTTCTTGTACACCAGTCAATGAAGGTAAGCATGCAGATACAGCAGATAGTGAAGAAGGCTAATAGCATGCTGGCCTTCATAACAAGAGGGATTGAGTATAGAAGCAAAGTGGTTCTTCTACAGCTGTACAGGGTCCTGGTGAGACCACACCTGGAGTATTGTGTGCAGTTCTGGTGCAGTTCTGGTCTCCAAATTTGAGGAAAGGCATTCTGGCTATTGAGGGAGTGCAGCGTAGGTTCACGAGGTCAATTCCTGGAATGGCGGGATTACCTTACACTGAAAGACTTGAGCGACTGGGCTTGTATACCCTTGAGTTTAGAAGACTGAGAGGGGATCTGATTGAGATGTATAAGATTATTAAAGGATTGGACATTCTGGAGGCAGAAAACATGTTTCCGCTGATGGGCGAGTGCCAAACCAGAGGACACAGCTTAAAAATACGGGGTAGACCATTTAGGACAGAGATGAGGAGAAACTTCTTCACCCAGAGAGTGGTGGCTGTGTGGAATGTTCTGCCCCAGAGGGCAGTGGAAGCCCAGTCTCTGGATTCATTTAAGAAAGAGTTGGACAGAGCTCTCAAGGGTAGTAGGATCAAGGGTTATGGAGATAAGACAGGAACAGGATACTGATTAAGGATGATCAGCCATGATCATGTTGAATGGTGGTGCAGGCTCGAAGGGCAGATGGCCTACTCCTGCACCTATTGTCTATTGTCTTCTCTAGTAGGTACATCCACATACTGAATCAGAAAATTGTCTTGTACACACTTAAGAAATTCCTCTCCATCTAAACCTTTAACACTATGGCAGTCCCAGTCGATGTTTGGAAAGTTAAAATCCCCGACCATAACCACCCTATTATTCTTACAGACAGCTGAGATCTCCTTACAAGTTTGTTTCTCAATTTTCCTCAGACTATTGAGGGGTCTGTAATACAATCCCAATAAGGTGATCATCTCTTTCTTATTTCTCAGTTCCACCCAAATAACTTCCCTGGATGTATTTCCGGGAATATCATCCCTCAGCGCAGCTGTAATGCTATCCCTTATCAAAAATGTCACTCCCCCTCCTCTTTTGCCTCCCTTTCTATCCTTCCTGTAGCATTTGTATTCTGGAACATTAAGCTGCCAGTCCTGCCCATCCCTGAGCCATGTTTCTGTAATTGCTATGATATACCAGTCCCATGTTCCTAACCATGCCCTGAATTCATCTGCCTTCCTGTTAGGCCCCTTGCATTGAAATAAATGCAGTTTAATTTATTAGTACTACCTTGTCCCTGCCTGCCCTGACTGTTTGACCCATTTCTGTTCTCAGCTGTACCCGTCTCAGATTGATCTCTTTCCTCACTATCTCCCTGGGTCCTAACCCCCCCCCCCCCCCCCCCCCCCCACCTTACTAGTTTAAATCCCCAATCAGTTCTAGCAAATTTCCCTGCCAGTATATTAGTCCCCTTCCAATCTGGTTGTAATCCAATCTTCTTGTACAGGTCACTTCGACCCCAAAAGAGATTCCAATGATCCAAAAATATGAATCCTTCGCCCATATACCAGTTCCTCAGCCATGCATTCATCTGCTCTATCCATCTATTCCTGCCCTCACTAGCTCGTAGCACTGGGAGTAATCCAGATATTGCTACCCTTGATGACCTCCTTTTTAAATTTTTGCCTAACTCTCTGTAATCTCCCTTCAGAACCTCAACCTTTTCCCTTCCAATGTCGTTGGTTCCAATGTGGACAATGACCTCCTGCTGGCCCCTCTCCCCGTGAGAACATTCTGCACCCTCTCTGAGACATCCTTGATCCTGGCACCAGGGAAACAACACACCATTCTGCTTTTTCTCTGCTGGCCACAGAAACGTCTGTCTGTACCTCTGACTACAGAATCCCCTAACACAATTGATCTCTTGGAAGCTGACGTACCTCTCGTTGCATGAGAGCCAGTCTCAGTACCAGATGCTTGGCTGTTCGTGCTATATTCCCCTGAGAATCCATCACCCCCTACATTTTCCAAAACAGCATACCTGTTTGAAATGGGTATACCCACAAGACTCCTGCACTAGCTGCCTACCTCTCTCACCCTTCCAGGAGTTAACCCATCTATGTGACTGTACCTGAGACTTTCCCCCCTTCCTATAACTGCCATCCATCACATACTGTTGCTGTTACAAATTCCTCATCGCTTCTATCTGTCTCTTCAACCGATCCACTTGATCTGATAAGATTCGCATCCAACAGCATTTATGGCAGATATAATCTGCAGAAACCCTTAAACTCTCTTTAAACTCCCACATCTGACAAGAAGTACATATCACTGCAAAGGCCATTTTTGCTCCTTCACAATCTACAGACCCAGAAAATAACACCGTCTTATTCCTCTACAAACACTGCCCCAGGTTAAATTAATAGCTATGGCTTATATTTTAAGTTTAATCAAGAGACTTATCTCCAAAAGCATATAATCAAGAAAGAATCCACTATACTCACTACTGCAGCCTTTCTCTTGGACAGACTTAAAACAACAATTAACTGATCTGATTCTGTGCTGTGAACTTCGCCCAACGGTTCCTCGAAGATTAGTTGTGAATTTCACTGTTTGTTAATTTTCCCAGACACACTCCGATATCCAGCAATATACAAATTCAAACAGCAAAGGCGGTAACTGTGCAGGTTCTCTCTCTCTCTCCCTTGCACTGTCCTCACCATCTGCTTCCTTTGTCTGCTCTTAGAGTCATAGAGTCGTAGAGGTGTACAGCATGGAAACAGACCCTTCGGTCCAACCCGTCCATGCCGAACAGATATCCCAACCCAATCTAGTCCCACCTGCCAGCACCCGGCCCATATCCCTCCAAACCCTTCCTATTCATATACCCATCCAAATGCCTCTTCAATGTTGCAATTGTACCAGCCTCCATCACATCCTCTGGCAGCTCATTCCATACATGTACCACCCTCTGTGTGAAAACGTTGCCCCTTAGGTCTCTTTTGTATCTTTCCCCTCTCACCCTAAACCTATGCCCACTTGTTCTGGACTCCCTGATCCCAGGGAAAAGACTTTGTCTATTTATCCTATCCATGCCCCTCATAATTTTGTAAACCTGTATAAGGTCACCCCTTTTAAACTGCTGTTGTTTTGACTTTTTTTTTCCGGTTCCAAAACAATGCAACAGCATATAAAACAGTAATTGCTGCTCCTGGAATTCGAGGAATCAGGTCCAACACCTAAAATACCTCAAAAAAAGGATGAGCTCTTACAGCCAGAAATTTTTCCCGTCCTCCATATTGGATTACCCTGTTGGCTTTCATTAGCAGGGGGATTGGGTTTAAGAGCCACAGGGTTATGCTGCAGCTCTATAGAGCTCTGGTTAGACCACATTTGGAATATTGTGTTCAGTTCTGGTCACCTCATTATAGGAAGGATGTGGAAGCTTTAGAGACGGTACTGGGGAGATTTACCAGGATGCTGCCTGGTTAGAGGACATGTCTTATGGAGAAAGGTTGAGGGAGCTATGAGTTTTCTCATTGGAGCAAAGAAGGGTGAGAGGTGACTTGGGACAGGTGTACAAGATGTTGAGAGGCATAGATAGAGTGGATAGCCAGAGACTTTTTCCCAGGGCGGAAATGGTTATCACAAGGGTGCATAACTTTAATGTGATTGGAGGAAGGTTTAGGGGAAATGTCAGAGGTAGGTTATTTACACAGAGAGTGGTGGGTGCGTAGAATGCAGTGGTAGTAGAGTCAGATACATTAGGGACATTTAAGCGACTCTTGTTTTGGCACATGGATGATAGTACAATGAAGGGTACGTAGGGTTAGTTTGATCTTCGAGTAGGATGAAAGGTCAGCACAACCTCGAGGGCCGAAGGGCCTGTACTGTGCGGTATGTTCCAATGTGGTTAACTCTTAACTGCCCTCTGAGAAATTAGGGATGGGGTAATAAAATCACAGCCCAGCAGTGACACCCTTAGTAAGGGAAACAAAATCTCAACAGATAAAGACGTCATTGGCTGTGTGAAGTGCACCCAAAGTATCACAAGTAATGAGGTAGTTGGAGCGACGCGTGAACAGGAAACTCCTTTTAGGGACAAGCATGCCTTGAATTTAAAGGAGAGCGGGGTGGACAGTCCTCGAGAATTTTGTTTTAGGAGGCAGCTGGAGTTCCAGAACTTAGCACCAATAAGCAGCTGAAGGCAGAGAGTGATGAATATTGGGGAAGCACAGGAGGTTAGGAATGGAGGGGAGCTAAGATCTTCGATGGTCCTCAGGCTGAAGGGCATTACAGAGCCACTGAAAGGATGTTACTAAGAAACTCAGGGATGATGGTGAGAAATATCCTTCAGCAGAATTGGAGGAACAGTAAATAGTTGAGCATTACCAGTAGAGACAGCCCACTCATTAAGAAAACAAAATGGCACTCGACAGATTTCTGAGTCAGAGAAGGTGGAGTGGCATTCCCAACCCCTATTGAACACCCAGAAATGTTTTACTAACTGGGCATCTCCTGATCCCTGATCCAAGTTTTGCAAAATTCCCGAACTGTGGTCAGCAACAGTGCTCCCTACTTGAGCTTAAAATGATGTTGAGTCCAAATGATGTCAGCATGCCTTGACCTTCAAATATTCACAAGGCATTCATCTGACTGTGAAGATTGTAATCTGCTCTGAAGACCTAGTGGTTTCCAACCCTCCAGGAATGTCCTGGAGTCCCCTGGTATTGAAGATTAATATTCAGAGTACTATATGAACTCAGGGCCACACCTAAATCAGAGGGGCATTAAGAGTGACCGTATTGATTTTTATTGGCACGCATTCATTTATTAGTTAAATGAAGAGGAAGATGATGGTCAAAACTCAACCAACAGGAATCTAGGGTGGGGCACATATATGTATTCAGCATCAAATGGTCAGTGGGTGGTTGGAAGATCATGTGATGAAACCTCCTGGAATAATTTGAAGTATTTCTGACACCCCTAACAATCCCAGAAACTGGAACATGAGTGTAGTGGCAAGGGGATGGCCATTCATTTGTCCTTTTTGATCTCCTGCAAGCCTTTTGGCGTGGTATGTGGGGATCCAGCCATTTTGGTTCATTTTGAATCAATTGATTTACCTTGACTTACAATTCCAAAACTTCTCCCACCTTGAGTATTGCTCAAAAGGGACAGACACGTTGGCAAAGCTTTCCATCTCGCAATCATCAGGTATGAAGTGCAAGAAGACAAAACCTCAAAGGGAACAGCAATTTACACCGTATGTGAAGAGGATGCTGATTGGTGATTGGTAAGTGGGGGTAAGATTAGTGTTGTGGTAATGACTCTTGTGGAGTAATTCTGGCACCATGCTCTGAGGATATGAGTTCAATGACCAAATCTGGAAATGAAGCTAGTTTTAATGATGAAGCCCATAAGCTAGCATTGATTGTTACACAAGTCCTATCTTGTTCACTAATACCCTTTAAAGAAGGAAATCTGCCATCCTTATATGGCCCAGTTTATATGTAACTCTGTGCTCACAGCAATATGTCTGACTCAATTGCTCTCAGGGGCAATTAAAGACGGGTAATAAATGTTGGCCTTATATATAGAATATAGAAAAAAAATCAAGTTCTTCTTGATGTATTTGCTCATGGCACCACACTGACCATTGCAGAGACAACTTGATAAATTAGCTTCATTGACTGGAGTGAATGTGAATCCTGCCTCTGGAATATTGGGCACGAGACTCCGTGTACACTCACTTCTCAAAGGACATTGGTACACTGAAGAATATTCAAAGATTGAATTTGTGATTCAAGATGTTTAAAAAAAAAATCCATGAACGAATAGAATCCCACTACTTGGTATTCATCTGGATTGGAAATATGGCCAACAGGGAGCATGGTCCACTGATAAAAGGCAAAGTGATGTGGAGGTGGTAGATTCAAATGGGCTGGTAGATCCAAACACATGAGCATAGCTTCAGCAAGCTTCTTGTCTCTCCAATTCATACCTGCACGCAATTGATTCCCATTCAAAGTACTTAAAGCTGTCTCTGAAGCAAACTGGGCCAAGTTGGGTGTGGAGTGGCACAGTGGTAGTGACCCTGCCTCTAAACCATGAGGCCCGGGTTTGAGGCCCTACCTGTTCCAGTGGTGCGTAATAACATCTCTTAACAGGCTGATTGCAAAGTGGGAGAAGTAGGTGACACCGAGAACAGAGCCTGACACCTCTTGATGACATAACGACAGCTTAGGTCCTCTTCACCGACTGAAGAGGTTACCCAGGGGACAGTGAGGTCTGCAGATGCTGGAGATCAGAGCTGAGAGTGTGGTGCTGGAAAAGCGCAGCAGGTCAGGCAGCATCCGAGGAGCAGGAAAAATCGACGTTTCAGGCCAGAGCCCTTCTTCAGGACTGCTCTTCAGGAAGAGGTTATCCCTCCTCTGTCAGTCACCTCCTATACAGCCACGATCTGTTGGGCGGTACTACAGGAAATTGCCCTCAATTTCCTTCTTTAAAGGGTCTTAGTGAACAAGATAGAACTTATTTACAGGTAACAATAGCAAAGCACACCTCCAGTCTGCCCCTCCAAGCACTCAAAATAGTTTGCCACAGAATTGACAAGCTTCTGTCAACATTTCCACTGCAAAACAGCTTCCTTCAACAGAAATAAGCAATCACAAATTCAGCAGTTAAGATTCCCGTTTCAGAGCCCTTTCCTTAAAAAAAACGTCTTGCATGGACTGAGGGCAAAGTTGGCATTTGTCACTCATTCCTCGTGACTCTTCAATACATTGGCTCCTGGGTCATCTCGACAGGCAATTAAGAGTGAGCTACATTGTTGTGGGTTAGGAGTCACATTTGGGCCAGGTTAGATCTTTCCCGAAAGGAACACTAAATGAACTTTATGACAGATTTCCAGATCCCAAGAATTTGAGCCTAGGGTTTTGGATCACTGATCCACTGACATTATCACTACGTCACTGTCCTCCTGCTGTGTGGTAGGAGATCTTTATTTCATCCATTCACATGATTTGGGCATTGCAGACTAGGGCAGTGATTATTGGCTGTCGTTAATCGCCCAGGAGGCGACTGTGAGTGAACCACATTGCTGTGGGTGTGGAGTCACATGTAGGCCAACCCAGATAACAACTGCAGATTCCCCTCCTTATTGGATTTTTGGACTGGGTGAATTTTTAACAATAATTGACAGTGGTTACAACTTTACCACTATTCTCAATGGCTCACGTTCCCAATTTTACTGAATATTTTTATTCATTTGTGGGACTTGCAGCATTGATAGCCCATCCCTATTTGCCCTTGAGAAGGTGGTGGTGAGCTGCCTTCTTGAATCACTGCAGTCCACTTGCTGTGGGTTGACCCACAATGCCTTTAGGGAGGGAATTCCAGGATTTTGACCCAACAACTGTGAAGGAATGGTAGTATATTTCCAAGTCAGGGTGGAGGTTAGCTTGGAGGGCAACTTGCAGGTGGTGGTGTTTCCAAGTCCCTGCGGCCCTGTCAGGGTGTCAGGAGGTGAGTTATTTGTCGCAGTATCCCTAGTCTCTGACCTGCACTTGTAGCCACTGTGTTTATGTGGTGAGTCCACTTGAGTTTCTGGTCAATGGTAAGTCCAAGTGGGGGGATTCAGTAATGGCAATACCATTGAATGTCAAGGGGTGGTGGTTAGAGTGTCTCTTATTGGTGATGGTCATTGTCTGGCATTAGTGTGGCGCGAATGTTATTTGTCACTAGTTGGCCCAAGCCTGGGTCTTGTCCAGAACTTTGAGCACAGACTGCTTCAGTATCTGAGGAGTTGCGAATGGTGCTGAATACTGTGCAATCATTGGCGAACATCCCCACTTCTGACCTCATGACAGAGGGAAGGTCATTGATGAAGCAGCTAAAGATTGTTGGGCCTAGGACACTACCCTGAGGAGCTCCTGCAGAGATGTCCTGGAGCTGAGATGTTTGACCCTCCACAACTACAACCATCTTCCTTTGTGCCTGGTATGACTCTAACCAGCAGAGTGTTTACCCCCAGATACCATTGATTCCAGTGTTGCCAGGGGTCCTTGATGCATACACGGTCAAATGTGGTCTTGATGTCAAGGGCTGTCATTCTCACCTCATAGAGTGCCTGATGCTGCTCCTGGCATGGCCTCCTGCATTCTCCATTGAACCAGAGTTGATCCTCTGGCTTGATGGTAATGGTTGAGTGGGAATATGAGATTGCAGATTGTGCTGGAATACAGTTCTGCTACTGTTGATGGCTCACAGTGTCTCATGGATGCCCAGTCTTGAGCTGCTAGATTGGTTCGAAGTCTGTGCCATTTAGCACGGTGATAGCGCCACACAACATGGCACGGTGGCACAGTGGTGAGCACTGCTGCCTCACAGCGCCAGAGACCTGGGTTCAATTCCCGCCTCAGGCGACTGTGTGGAGTTTGCACGTTCTCCCCGTGTCTGCGTGGGTTTCCTCCGGGTGCTCCGGTTTCCTCCCACAGTCCAAAGATGTGCAGGTCAGGTGAATTGGCCATCCTAAATTGCCCGTAGTATAGGTAAGGGGTAGATGTATGGGTGGGTTGCGCTTCGGCGGGGTGGTGTGGACTTGTTGGGCCGAAGGGCCTGTTTACACACTGTAAGTAATCTAATCTAACACAATGGAGGCTATTCTCAATGTGATGGTGGGACAAGGACAGTGCGGTGATCACTTTTACCTACACAGTCATGGAGAGATGCTTCTTAAAATTAAAGTTCCACTGTTGGCCGTTGGAACTCATGTCCTCAGGAGTCTGGCTGGAGGTTATGGAGTGCTAACCTAGTGACATTAGTACTATTCTACCTCCCTTAGACTGAGACTGCGTTGGAGCTGAGCCACAAGCCATAATATAGCTCACAGGAAGTGCCAGTGCACCCACCAGCCCATAGGGTGAGCACTTGAGAGGTTAATTGAGGTTGTGGTTAGCACTGCTGCCTCACAGTGCAAGGGACGTGGATTTGAGTCCACCCTCAGACAACCATCCATGTGGAGCTTGCATGCCATACTCAGTCAAATGTGGCCTTGGTGTCAAGGGCTGTCACTCTCACCTCACCTCTGGAATTCAGCTCTTTTGTCCACGTTTGAACCAAGGCTGTAATGAGGTCAGGAGCTGAGTGACCCTGGCGAAACCCAAACTGGGCATCACTGAGCAGGTTGTTGCTGAGCAGATGCTGCTTGATAGCACTGTTGATGACCCCTTTCATCGCTTTACTGATGATAGAGAGTAGATTGATTGGGCAGTAATTAGCCGGGTTGGATTTGTCCTGTTTTTTGTGTGTACAGGACATACCTGGCCAATTTTGGCACATTGGAGCTTGCATGTTCTCTCACTGTCTGCGCGGGTTTCCTCTGGGTGCTCCGGTTCCCTCCCACATTCCAAAGATGTGCAGGTTAGAGGAATTGACCGTGCTAAATTGCTCACAGTGCTCAGGGATGTGCAGGCTAGGTGGGCTAGCCATGGGAAATGCAGGGTTACAGGGATAGGGTGGAGAGATGGGTCTGGGTGGGGAGCTCTTTGGAGACCCGGTGTGGACTGGATGAGCCAATAGCCTACTTTCAGTCTGTAGGGATTCTATTAAGTGATCGGAAATTCTCTGGGCTAGGAAGGGCGGCAAGCATTGGACAGGACCTTAAACCATCAGCAAGACTGCAAGTACAGGTAAGTTGAGTGAAACAGCAGTCGTTTAATGACTTATTAGCCATATTACAAAGGTTGTTCCCAACTGCAGGTACAGCTCAAAGAAACGTCGTATTAGAAGCTAACCTCAGACTCCTACATCCACAGTGTGCTCTCAAACTCTGCAAGCCAGCTGCAGAGCGATTCTCCGATTCACCTTGACAAGGAGTCACAGCCAACAACAAACATGAGGTAAAACAGGTGTCCTCACACAATTAGCATGGGCCTGAGCTTGGAACGATGAAAAACGAAGACTGCACTTTTGTGTTGCTCTGATTATCAGGAACCATTTAACCGTAAATGAAAACCAACCCGACGGGTTCGGCAAGCTCTGTCCCATCGTCGCACTCACGCGGCTGACCGGATGATCCACAGCCTGAGAACACGGTCCAGAGAAGACAGCTCTGTGTTCGAACTCTCCCCCAGCTGCACCACCGTGAAACCCCTGCCTGGCCCCCATCTCGTGAGGAACCGTCAGATCAGCAGGTCAGAGTTCACGGGAGGGAACCCTCGTAAGGTCAAATATAAGCACATCTTTTTGATAAATACACACAGCTTTGAGGCACTCCGAGTAAAGTGCTGTGAGAAGAGGTGGGGCATGAAGACCTGTAAAGGCTTAAACAGTTACAGATTGTTTCCTAAGAAGGACACGTTTTTTTAAAAAAACATAACTTTAAATAGAAGAAGCACTGTGCAATTAAACCACACTGTTCCATAATCAATAAGCTGCTAACTCCATTGGTCCAAGAATGAATATAGGGCTCTCAATTTAGGACCTTTCTTAAACTCTAAGATCCTAGCCAATTGGTTGTGGTTTTGGAATGCGCTTCCTAAGGCTTGTTGGAGAGCAGCTTCCGAATGATCACAGTTTTTTTTGCTCATTCACCCACTTAAGCAGGGACTGTGAAGACAGTGAGTGTAGCGTGACATTGGATGTTAAATGATGAAATTTGAATCCAATTTTAAAAATCTGCATTCAGCAGTCTAATAATGTCTATGAAAGCAGTGTTGGGAAACCATCCAGTTGGTTCACTAGGGAAAGAAGCTGCCGTCCTTACCTGGTCTGACCTACACGTGACTCCAGACCCACAGCATTGTGGTTGACCCTTAACTGCCCTCTGAGCAATTAAGGACAGGTAATGAATGCTTGTCTGGTCAGTGGTGCCTTCATCCCATGAATGAATTTTAAGGAATGTGGACTGATCATTTGTCAGCTACAATGCCATTACTCTCTTGTATTCTAGACAGAAAACTGGGCCTTATGAAAGATCAAACCAATGATCTGACCATTGTTGCGTATTTTAGCTGAACTATTGCAATTCAAATGACTGCCTGTTTGACCAAGCAAATAAATCTGAACCCAACGGACACTATCCCACTTAATGCATCACCATGGCATTTCAGACATCGCATGGTATGATGGTACAGTGGTTATATTATGGGACAAGTAACTCAGAGGCCTGAGCTAATGGCCTGGGCTCAGATCGCCACCCCAATAACTAGAAATTAAAATTCAATTGAGAAAATGACATGAAATTTGTGGATTATCATGAAAATCCATTTGGTTCACTAATGTCCTTCAGGGAAGGGGAGCTTCAATTTTTACCTGGTCCACGTGACTCCAGAACCACAGCAACGTAGCGTGGCATGGTGGTTCAGTGATTAGCCCTGCTGCCTCACAGCGCCAGGGACCTAGGTTCGACTCCAGCCTTGGATGACTCTCTGTGTGGAGTTCTCCCGTGTCTGTGTGGGTTTCCTCCGGGTGCTCTGGTTTCCTCCCACAGTCCAAAGATGTGCAGGTTGGGTGAATTGGCCATGCTAAATTACCCATAGTGTTCAGGAATGTGTAGGTTAGGTGCATTAGTCAGGGGAAATGTAGAGGAGGGGAATGGATCTGGATGGGTTACCCTTTGGATGGTCAGTGTGGACTTGGGCCTGTTTCCACACTGTAGGGATTCAATGACTCTTAAGTGCCGTTAGATATGGGGAACAGAACACAGCTGGATTCAAGAAGGTGATATACCACTAACCTCGAGGGACATTAGGAATGGGCACCACATACTGCCAGGGATGCCCATGTTCCATGAATGTAAAAACAAGGCCCAGTACCTATTCTCTATTTCACATTCAGTGTATTCAGGCACTGCACAGATTTCAATCGGAATGGATTGGTATGTCCCAATAATTTAAAGGACACAGCAGGCATCAAAGTTCCAAAGGGAAGTGTAGCAGAACCTATCTCACTGGGCGTCACGAGGCTGGGGGAGATAACAATCTGGTGAGTTAAGACAGAATCCAGCGAAATGCAACTTTCACTTTTAGAAATCGGGCAGAGTTTGTCACTTCTGTATCACCATCGCTCCAAATATCATCCTTGGATGGGCAGGTTTGGTTAAGATCGGCGCTCGGTGTTAGCACTGCAATCGGAATTTCTCAAACCAGCTCCCCGTACCAGACTGATGAACATAGCTAGCACTGAGAATACCAGTGAAACTCAGCAGGTCTGGCAACATCTGCGGAGAAAGTTAACGTTTTGAGTCCAGTATGACTTCCTTCACAATACCATAACTACTCAACCAGAGGCACTGAGTTGGGAGGTCTCTTGACTAATGGCGATCGGTTCTCTCCTGGAACAGTACACGGAGTGTAACATGAAGGTTGGGTTCAATTCTTGGCATGTGTCCCCAGCCTGAGCCTGTACTTGGTGCTTCTCGGGGCCTCTGGTTATCTTCAGATCTTGCTTAACACCCTGAGAATGAGCGGGAACCTCATAAAATCAAAATGAAGCATTTTGTCTGTGTAACCAATTCATTCTTGGACCAGTGTGTGCTCTCCTACATAGATTACAATAGCACCTAGTCAGACATAAATGTTCAAATAGAACATATGCCAGAGTTATCCTGCTCAGACACACAGAAACTCCCACCTACACCCATTTAGAAAGAAATCAAATGCTATTTTTCCTGCTTGCAAAACAAAAAAAAATTGGCAGAGACCCCAAAAATGTAGCTCTAAAAACTCAAATGTAACCCCAAATGTAAAATTCATTCTCAAAAATAGAATCTTCATGTCCTAAAGCCAACTGCATACTCGGATGAAAAGACTGCTTGAAATTCTATTAAAATATTCTATAAGTTAAAACTGAAGTGAATTCAAGCCCTTTCCTATAATTCGATAATTCAATCTAAAGGCAAAATTCAATACAAATAAGATTACGTTTCTCTGTCACCCTGTGTCCCACCCCTACTCTAACACCACACTAAATCTTTATAAAATCAAGTCATAAAAATATTTTTTTTCTCTCCTTAATAAATAAATCTCTCATTTTGTATGTGTTTAATAAATCTGTGTTCCCATTGTCAACTGTTTTTCTGGCGTCTGTTTCACAATTTGCGGGTGCCTCCAAAAGACCATTGCACATCTCGGGTTGGTCCTGCACCTTATTGTGTTGTGTTGTTGCAGGAGGTCAGAGCAGGAATCTGAAAGACTACGAATTATGCTGCAGTTTCCAGCCAGTCGCCTGGCTCTCCCTAGTTGCCCCTCCACCCCCACTTGCGCCAACCTTGCCACCCTCCCACCCCTTCAACCCTCACCCGCCTCCCCGGGTTAAGCCATCCCAAAGTGTCTCCTGTCTTCCAGCAGGCTGGCGGAGCGGTTGGCCAGAGTCTCTGCGTCCCTGACCAGCTTGTAGCCGAAGAGCTTCATGGTGGGCTCGCACACCTTCTGGACCACCTCGGCGATCTTGAAGGGCAGGGCGAGCCGCCACTTCTCGAACTGCTCCGAGGAGTTCTTGTGCGTCGAGTAGAGGTTGTCACTGCCGGGAGAGCTCTGGGTGTTGATGTGGATCCACTTCTTGACCTCAGGGGTGATGGAGATGCCGGCGAAGCGGTACATCTCGTGGGCTCGCTTCACGGGCTCCAGGGCAACGTCCTCATAGCGCATCAGCAGGAAGCGGTCCTTGAGCCAGGCGGGCTGGCTGAGGCCTAGCTGGGCCGACGCCCGCAGGCTCTCGCAGTTGCCGCGCAGCTTGGCGAGCTCCTCGTCGTCGGGCACCACCCCCTGGTCGGCCCACTTCTTCCAGGCCTCGTACTTGCCAGGGAAGGCCACCATGCGGGAGGCCAGCACGGCGCGGGGGTCGCGCACCAGCTGGATGACCCGCAGGTCGATGCGCAGGTCCTCCACCAGCGGCCGCAGGAACTCCAGCTGCCGCAGGCGCACCGTCTTCATGGCCACGTGCTGCTTCTGGCGGCAGGCCTGCGTCGCCAGCGTCAGGTTGAGGAGGCCGCAGCGGCGCAGGCGGCATGGGAAGCGCTCACTGGAGCCGCCGCCCCCACGCCTGGGCGGCGTGCAGACCGCGCCCTCGCACAGCGAGCGGCTGGAGCCGCGCCGGAAGAGGAAGGCGGTGACGTGGCGCTCGGGCATGGGCAGCAGGAAGTTCTCCAGCACGTACAGGTCGCACAGCAGCAGCTGCTGCACCACGTCGCGGTAGACGATGGACGAGGCCACCGCGTTGGCGCCCTTTGGCTCAAAGGTCACCGTCCTCTCCACGTGCCACAGGGGCTCGAAGAGGTAGAAGATGTCGCTGTTCTGGTTGAAGAACTCGCCCACAAAGGACGAGCCGGTCCTGGTCGTCGCCATCAGGATGAGGTGCCTCCTGCCCAAAGGCCCACGCGAGTCCTCCCACTTGACGGCTGCCCGTGGCGATGCGCAGTTCAGCACAGACGAGCTGGTGCCAGCGAGAAGGGAGTCATTCTCCGTCAGGGCCCGGGCTGAAATGCTGCTGTTTAACCCCACCAAGTCAACCGGCGGGAATTTCAACGTTAGCTTGTCGGAAACCCTGAAAAATAAAGCAGAACTCTGCATGAGTAGAGGAAAAGCATTTGATCTTCTGAACTCAATTAACTCAGTTGACTGGCTCGTTGGTTCTCAGAGCAGTGTGATGCCAACAGCGTGGGTTCAATTCCCATGAGGGACCCATGAGGTTACCCTGAAGGACTCTCCTTCTCAACCTCTTCCCTCACCTGAGGTATGATGGCCCTCAGGTTAAATCACCACCAGTTGTTTGTCTCTCCAATGACAGAGCGGCCCCTATGGTCTGGGAAGACTATGGTGACATAACAACAATTAACTGTGAGTCCAGGAAAAACAACGGAGGCGAGGGATGGATTCATTTGCATGGAAAATCCGAAAGTCAAAGGTAAAGTGTAAAACTGCAGGCTAGTGATGGGGTTGATGGTTACCAGGAATTAAAAAGAATAGGCTGAAAGTGTAACCAGACGGCTCAGGTTTAAGGTGAGAGGGAAAAGATTTAAAAGGGACCTGAGGGGGCAATTTTTTCCATGCAGAGGGTGGTTCATGTGTGGAACGAACTGCCAGAGGAAGTGATAGAGGTGGGTGCAATTACAGTTAAAAGACTACATGGATGGGAAATGTTTAAAGGGAAATGGGCCAAACACAAGCAAATGAGACAAGTTCTGTTTTGGAGATCAGGGCAGCATGGATGAGCCAAAATGTCACATTGCACCAAGAAGCCAGAACGAATGTAGGGAAATTTCATGATGGAACGACCTTTGTATCTTAATGCAGGAATGGTTCGGAATGAAGTGGATGAACTGAAGCCATAAAGCGAGGTGAATCAAAATGAGCTCATCGCCATTTTGGATACAAGGGGATCAGAACTGGAACTTAACATTCAGGGATATTTAACATTTCGGGAGGACCGTAGGGATGGAAAGGTGGTGAGGTAGCACTGCTAATCAGAGATGAAATGAGGACAGTTGTGAGAGTCAATTTAGGCAGTTTAGATTCCATGTGGACGAAGGTGAAACAGTAAGGGAACAGACCTCCAAACTGGAACCAGTCTATGGGAAAGGCTACAAACGAACAAATAATAGGAGCATGTAAAAAGAACGGAGCATTAATTATGGATAATTAATCTTCATATTGATTAGGTTAATCACGTTGGAAACAGTAACTACAATAACAAATTCATAGAGGCATCAGGGATAGTTTCTGAGAGCAATGCGGTACCCTCCATTCTGTAGGAACTGTCCCAGAGTCTATAGAACCTTGAATGATGACCACCAATGCATCCACTCTGTCTGGGTCCACCAGTACTCTGTGATACTGATTATCAGGCCCGAGGGATTTATTTGCCTTCAATTGCCCAACCCCATTTTCTAAATAATTAGCTGGTCAGCCATTTTTTTTTGCTCCTGATTATAAATTCCTCTGTTCCTCATCGTGAGAGATCTACGTTTGCCTTTTACAGTCGGTTTTTATGTTCCTCACAAGCTCTAACTCTATTTTCCCTTTCTTAATGGTTCCTTTTGCCTTACTTTCCTGAAATCTAAAGTGCTGCCACTCCTCAGGCCTGTTGTATTTTTCTGGCCAAATTGTATGTCTCTCCCTTGGGCCTAACTCTTGTAAGCCACGGTTTGACCACCTTTCCCATCTTACTTTTGAACATAGATTGATCAATTGCTGCAACTTGCAATTGTTGCAAATAGGTGATGAATCCTTGAGAGTTAAAGACAATCTGGTGGTTACATCCCGTGATCATTAACTCAGCTATCTGTGATTTCAAATCTCATTGTATTTGTTTGAAGGTATGCAAAGTGAGAGCTAAATGGCTTGTGCACAGGTGTGACTAAACATTCTCCACTAAAGAAATGTCTAAGAATAAAGCTAGGTAAAGAAATCTGCCTAGCGACAGGCAATGAATACTGGCCTTGCTAAGGAGGAGAAAAATAAATTCTGGACAGGTGGTATTCCAAATGGAATCTATTGGATAGACTAGTGTTAATCCTGGAATCAATTGATAGATTGAGGTTACATTGAACATAAACTAAACAATGATTGAAATTTACCACAATTAGAGCTGAAAAATGTGTTGCTGGAAAAGCGCAGCAGGTCAGGCTGCGTCCAAGGAGCAGGAGAATCGACGTTTCGGGCATAAGCCCTTCTTCAGGAATTCCTGGCACCAGTGCCACCTTTATGTGGGAAAACATCTGCCACCCTGCCAGCCCATAATAGGGTACCAAAACTGTACCAAAAAACACCCAGAATGCCTCAGCAGGGACCAAGCAGGCTGACAATCGGAACTAGACAGCACCCGCAGACAAGGGAGTACACTTCCCAGCACCCACTAACAATGTCAGAGCGACACAGCTCGCCCAAAGCCCCGAGGGCAGTTCCACAACCCAGCAATACCAAAGCCACACAAACAGCAGGTCAGACAGAGAGGCACCAGCAACAGCATTGCTCCCAGAACAAGACAATGGAAGCACCTCACCACTTCAGAGGAGACATTAGCACCTATCTGCAAAGAGGAACTGAAGCTCCAAGCCCATCGAAACTGTCAGGATGCTGCATTGTGTAAGGAATTAGGACATGCATCCGATAACTGTTTTCCAATTAACATCATTGTAACTAGATTATTCCTTCTCCCGATACATTATATTTTCCCCATTTCTAATTAGCCTTATTGTGCAGGATTATTATAAAAACTGGCTTCTTCCTCAGCTCGAAGGGGAGAATTCTGATCTCCCTGCACAGACTGTCAGTGCTGTCTCAGCCTAGTCAGTTTCTCTCCCAGGATATCACTTGTAGCAAACAGCTCGTCAATCTCACCCGATCTGGCTTGTGTGCTCTCTGCTTTATTGGGCAAATTTCTCCGACACTTTAAAAGGCCGCCATGGACCCGGGCAAGTGCCATCGGTCCAAGGTTGCCCCCTGACATTTGGTGCAGACATGGCAGAGAAGGGAAGGTTGTTGCCAGGCTTTGTGGGCAGGGACCTGGAAGTCATGGTGGACGATAGGCTGCAGGGGCACGGTGTCCTTCTCCCCCCCCCAAGGAGCAGCAGTGGGAGGCCACGGGCAAGAAGACCTTGCCAACCTGGTCCAAGTTTGTAACTTGGGTCGAGCTGGAAACATCCAGGAAGAATGTGAATGCCACTATCTTCTCTCTCTCTCTCTCTCTGAGACCTTACACTCGCTCTGCCTCTGCTAACGCACCCCACCTCCCACCAAGTCTCATGTGGTTTACCGCTCTCCCCATTGCCAGGGACACCTTCCCTTACTCGATCCCATCCTCTGACTGCACCAACCCAGCATGCCATCTGCGCTGCCCACTCGGGACAGCTCCCCACCTACTGTAACAGCTGTACCACCCACTTCCATCTCCCACAATCCCAACCTACCTCACTCTCTTTTCCCAGGAGGGGGAAAAAAAAAACCCCACGGTGGAGCAGAAAGACCCAAGATGGGTTGGAGGTTTCCTGATATGTAAGTACCTCGCCCTGTATCTGGACAGCATCCTGACTTTGACCGTTCCAAGTGCTGACTGACAGTGTCCAAGCCCCTGGACTGGTATGCGAGGCTAGCGCTGACTCACTGTGGCAAAAACCGGTGTCACGGTGGCCGAGTGGTTAAGGCGTTGGACTCGAAATCCAATGGGGTCTCCCCGCACAGGTTCGAATCCTGTTCGTGACGATGTTTTAGGGGCGGCACGGTGGCACAGTGGTTAGCACTGCTGCCTCACAGCGTCAGAGACCCGGGTTCAATTCCTGCCTCAGGTGACTGACTGTGTGGAGTTTGCACATTCTCCCCGTGTCTGCGTGGGTTTCCTCCGGGTGCTCCGGTTTCCTCCCACAGTCCAAAGATGTGCAGGTCAGGTGAATTGGCCATGCTAAATTGCCCGTAGTGTTAGGTAAGGGGTAAATGTAGGGGTATGGGTGGGTTGCGCTTCGGCGGGGCGGTGTGGACTTGTTGGGGCCGAAGGGCCTGTTTCCACACTGTAAGTAATCTAATCTAAAAACCCCTGAGTGACAGCGAGCTCCCTTGATGTGATTGAGGACTGCTTACAATCACAAACGTCCTCGATTCTGTTTGGGGACAGGCACCGAGGAGTCAGGAGGTGAGTTACTCACTGCACAATTCTTACCTCTGACCTGCTCTTGTCAACACTGTATTTATCCGGTTAGTCCAGTTCAGACAAAGTTCTTTTTTTGACTAACCTTACCATCGCGCAAGATGGAGAATCTAATAAATGGATGGAAAATGCTTTACCTTGAAATAATATTGTTTTCTTTCTCGATGATCACAAGAGCAGCAACGAAAAACAGGATAATTGCATATTTGCTCCTCACTCTCATCGCTACTGGCTGTGAGTCTGCAGTCCTGGTGCGGTCACTGCACAGGGAGCCCCTGTGTACCCAAACTGAAGTCTTCAGTCGTCTGTCAGCGATTCTGCAATGCCAGTCTCAGTGCCAGGGCAATGCCAGTCGACCAGCGGAGGCATCTGTCACATCAGCTTCTCCCACTCCCCAGTGACAGCACGCCTGTACTGCAGAGTGAACACAGAGAGGCAGAATTAGCATTTTGCTGATGCCAAGACACTGACCGGGCACTTCCATCCAGATGCCAACCCTGAAGGTTACCGTGACGCGACCTTCAAACTCCAATCCCTCCATCCAGCTGCACACTGTGGTCGGTTACTCAACACACGTCTGCCCCTCCCTGCCCACCACCAAGCCACAGATCATTCCCAATGGAATAAGGAACACCTCGCCATCACCAGATAAACATCGAGCGGCTATTCCAGAGATAGCTTCCTTCCCTCGTTCCTGCAAGCTCATTCCTGACAAAGTCTCAGAAGGGAGGCAGGATTTTTAAAAACGCTAAATGCTGTTTTTCCCTCCCCCCTGCCGTGGTTGTGATTTACAGCAGTTGCTCAGGAGATTTTAAATCTTCAGTTCCTGCAGATATAAGACCAAAATGAGAGGGGTTGGCAACTCTGTCCACTGCCCTGTCTGAAAGCCCTCTCCCTCTCTATTTCATTATAAAATTAGAGCAGCACAGTCCTTATCAAAACAAGCTGGGTCAAGATCAACCGTTATCAACTGGTAGAATTCACAAAGACATTTATAATAGTCTTTTGACTGGAGTTCCTCACCCATCACCAGGCTGCAAGGTACAGTGGCTCAGTGGTTAGCACTGCTGCCTCACAGCACCAGGGACCCAGGTTCGATTGCACCCTCAGGCGACTGTCTGTGTGGAGTTTGCATATTCTCCCCATGTCGGTGTGGGTTTCCTCCGGGTGCTCCAGTTTCCTCCCACAGTCCAAAGATGTGCAGATCAGGTGGATTGACCACGGTAGATTGCTTATAGTGTCCAGGAATGTGCAGACTAAGTGGGTTAGTCATGGGAAGTGCAGGGTTACAGGGATAGGATAAGGGGGATTAGTCTAAGTGGGATGCTCTTCAAATGGCCAGATTCTAAACTGTAGGGATTCTATGCTGTTGTCAAACACTGAGAGCAAGGAAAGCAAACCTTAATTAAAAGTTAGGTGCATTAGTCAGGGGAAACGTACAGTGATAGGGTTCAGGAATGGGTCTCGGTGGGATACTCTTTGGAGGGTCAGTGTGGACTTGTTGGGCCAAATGGCCTGTTTTCATACTGCAGGGATTCTATGATTCTAAGTTTAAACATTAGACAGTTAAAGAGTCCTACAGCACAAAGACAGGCCCTTTGGCCCAAATTGGCCCAGACCAACCAAAATGTCCATCCATGATAGCCCCATTTCCCTGAACTTGGCCCCTATCCTTCTAAGCGTTTCTTATCCATGTATTTGTCCAAATGCCTTTTAAATGTTGTTAATGTACCAGCCTCAACCAGTTCTGCTGGAAGCTCATTCCATATGTGTACCACCCTCTGTGTAAAAAGATTGCCTCTCAGATTCCTTTTTATTCTTTCCCCTCTAACCTTAAACTGATGCCCTCTGGTCCTTGATTCCCCAACCCTGGGAAAAAGACTGAGTGCATCCACCCTATCCATACCTCTCATGATCTTACACACCTCTATTAGGTCCCCCCTCAGTCTCCTACGCTCTAAAGAAACAAGTCCGAGCTTGGCTAACCTCTCCCTATAACTCAGACCATTCAGTCCAGGCAACATACTTGTAAATTTCTCTGCGCTCTTTCCAGTTTCATAACATCCTTCCTATAGCAAAGTGACCAAAACTGAACACAATACTCCAAGTATGGCTTTACCAACGTCCTGTACAATTATAACATAACTTCCCAACTTCTATCCTCAATGCCCTGACTGATGAAGGCCACTGTGCCAAAAGCCTTCTTCACTGTCCTGTCTACCTGTGACCCCATTTTCAGAGAACAGTGCACCTGAACTCCAAAGTCCCTCTGTTCCGCTACACTCCCTAAGGACCTACCATTCACCATGAAACTCCTACCTTGATTTGACTGTCCAAAATGCAAGACCACAAACTTATCCGTATTAAACTCCATTTGCCATTTCTCAGCCCACTTCCCCAGCTGATCAAGATCCTGTTGCAATTCCTGACAACCTTCCTCACTGTCCATGATACCTCTTATTTTAGTGTCATCTGCAAACTTACTAATCATGTACGTTCTTATCCAAATCATTGATACAGATAACAAACAGCAATGGGCCCAGCACCGACCCCTGAGGTACTCTACTAGTCACAGGCCTCCAGTCTGACTAGCATCCTTCCACTATTACCTTCTGCTTCCTACCATCAAACCAATTGTGTACCAATTTGCCAGCTCCCTCTGGATTCCATGAGATCGAATGTTCCAGAGCAGCCTACCGTGTGGAACCTTCTGAAAGGCCTCACTGAAATCTATATAGACTACGTCTACCACCCAGTTACTACTACTCCTGAGGGACTTGCAGGGAAACGTCCAGAAGGTACCCAATCAGAATCCGTCTGAGCATCAGGCAGACATGGAGCACTCTGGTATGGCTTGGTGCTACGTTGATGTAATTTGAATCTGTCTTTGGATAACAGTCTCGATTTCTGGATGGGGAGGTTTCCCTCTAACCGTGAGTGATTTTGATCTGACCACAGCAACGTTCTTCAAAACTCCTCTAGTTACGCTTTCGTACATCCTATGCTTTGTGGTCAGTACGTCTCTCTTGTACAGACAGACCGTTTTCTCCGTTCAGACTCCGAATGCTCACGTTCCTGTTAAATATTGATACAAAACACAACCTCTTTACGATAACTATTAACCGATTATTCTATGATGTTTTGGTAAACGAGCATTGCAGGTCACTAAAATCCATCTGGAGGCCAAAATGATCCCATTAGCCCACAGTTTAGTAACTTGATGATAAAAGGCCAGATTCCTAAGTACACTTAATTATACATTGCAATGCCGTGACCCTCACTGTTTTATAAATGCTATTTAATCGACCGTCTCAAATTGTTCCCACTACAAAGTGCTTCAAATTAGTAAAAACAGTGAGCGGTGCCGAAATGGAGGGTTTGAGATGTTAAAATAGACTGTGACATTTTTCACTGGAGCAGAGGAGGTGACTTTATAGAGGTTTATAAAATCATGAGGAGCATAGATAAGGTGAATAACAAAGGTCTTTTCCCTAGGGTCCGGAGTTCAAAACTATGGGATATAATTTTAAGATGAGAGGAAATAGATTTAAAAAGAAATGGCGGGGGGTGGAGGGCAACATTTTCACACACACACACTGGTTCACGTGAGGAATAAATTTCCTGAGGAAGTGGTGGATGTGTACACAGTTACAGCGTTTAAACGGTATTTAGATGGGTACATGAATATGAAATGTTTGGAGGGATATAGGCCAAGTGCAGGGAAGTGGGACTAGTTTAGTTTGGGATTATGGTTGGTGTGGACTCGTTGGACCAAAGGGTCTGTTTCCGTGCTGTATGACTATAAATTACTACTTTTCTCCATAAAGTTTGGGTTTTATTTCAGATCTTTAACATCTGCAGTATTTTGCTTTTATTCAATTTACATAGCGAAGTTTAATAGAATAAAACACCAAAAAACTCACGAGGGCTCCCAAATAGAGTTTTTTTTATTTTATTGTTGAACATATTGTGAAGAATGAAACCCAAAATTTGGGAGAAGGGTCTATGAACGGACGGACTGAATTAAAGACCCTCACCAAGTCTTTATCCATCATAAGTTCAGAAGTAGGGATGTTCGCCGATGATTGCACCATTCACGACTCCTCAGACACTGAAGCAGTTCAACAAGATATGGACAATCTCCAGGTTTGGGCTGACAAGTGGAAAGTAACAATTGCACCCCACAAAGCCAGGCAATGACTATCTCCAGTAAGAGACAATGTAATCACTGCCCCTTGACATGAAATGCACTGAATCCTCCACTATCAACATCCTGGGGGGTTACCATCAACCAGAAACTCAACTGGACTCACTACATAAATACAATGGCTACAAGAGAAGGTGAGATGCTAGAAATATTGTGGCGAGTAACTCATCACCTGACTCCTCAGAGCTGGTCCACCATCCTCAAGGCACAAGTCAGGAGTGTAACGGAATGCACACCATTTGGGTGGATGGGTGCAGCGCCACAAAAGGCTTCACACCACCCAGGACAAAGTGGAGCACTTCATTGGCACCACACACAAACATCCATTCCATCCATCACTGATGCTCAATAGCAAAGGACACTCCCTACACGATGTACTGCAGAAATTCACTAACAATCCTTAGATAGCACCTTCCAAACCCACAACGTCTACCCTCTAGGAGGACAAAGACAGCAGATATAATACAAGGGAACACCACCATCACCTGCACATTCTCCTCCAAGTCACTCACCGTCCTGACTTGAAAATATATCAAGCTGGCGAAAGTGAGGACTGCAGATGCTGGAGATCAGAGTCAAGGTTTGAGTTGTGCTGAAAAAGCACAGCAGGTCAGGCAGTATCCAAGGAGCAGGATTCCTTCACTGGGTCAAAATCCAGGAATTCACTCTCTAAGGGCATTATGGGCCAACCCACGGTATGTAGACAGTGGCGGCTGAAGAAGGCAGCTCACCACTACCTTCTCAAGGGGCAATTTGGGATGAGCACTAAATGCTGGCCAACCAGCAACGCCCAAAAATTGAGAGAATTTTTGAAACCTTTTCCTCAGCCTCTGGACCTCCCTTTCTGACTGTCTGTCCAAGTTCTCCTTCCCTGTCCATGTTGCGAGGAACAGAGTCTGAAGCTGACTGAAGCTCCCTTGAGAAATGTCACTGAGCCTTTGGGCAGGACCCTTGGAGACCAAGGGGCTGTAGGAGCCGAGGTGGACATGTGCCTGAGCTCGCACTGTCATCTCGCGTATTGGTTTGCCAATACCGTCTCGCTGCCCCACAACAGCAGAGCCAAATCAGAGGAGGAGCGACGAATAGTCAACCAGCAGCAGATAGTCAGTTGAATTCACAAGAGGTCGATTAATGTTCCTTTCCAGCACTGACTGCAATTTTCCAGGCAGGCCCCATGCAGAGGGAGGGGCACCTTTCACCTCACTTGGACTCCACCCTTACACGCAGCTTCAGAAGGTGCCTCTGTTGTCAGGCTCAGAGACAGGCATGCCCCATGCCAGCCGGTTGTGAGTGCCAGGGGAGGAGGGGTATATAGCAGGTGGGAGTCATCACTGGAGGGTTGCTGACTGAGCCTCCCGTTTCAAGAACACAATCCTGCCCTTCATAATTCGATAGGTGGGCTGTCCTATGGTCAACTTTTTTAATCAGTCAAGGAATCAAAGGTTATGGGGATAAGGCAGGAAAGTGGAATCATAGAATCCCTACAGTGTGGAAACAGGTCCTTCAGCCTAACAGGTCCACACTGACCCTCCAAAAAGTGACCCACACAGACCCATTCCCCTACCTTATCATCCGATACTTACCCCTGACTAATGCACCTAACCTACACATCGCTGAACGCTATGGGCAATTTAGCATGGCCAATTCACCCGACCTGGATTGTGGGAGGAAACCAGAGCGCCCAGAGGAAACCCCTGAGTTGAGGATGATCAGCCATGATCTCACTGCACGGTCCAGCAGACTTGATGGGCTAACCGGCCTGACAGTCAATAATTGGTCAGTGCAAAGAATTAATCACCAGGAAGGGCTTAGAGGGGCAAAAATAGAAATTGTTGGAAAAGGTCTGGCAGTATCTGTGGAGGGAAGTCAGAGTTAACATTTCGGGCTCAGGAAATTCTGAAGGGTCACTGGACCCAAAACGCTAACTCTGATTTCTCTCCACAGACGCTGCTAGACCTACTGAGCTTTTCCAGCAACTTCTGTCATTGTTTCAGATTTATAGTATCCACAGTTTGTTTCTTTTTTTTTATGGTTTAGAGAAATATGGGCCAAATGCTGGCCAATAGGACCAGATCAGATTGGGATGTCTGGTCGGCATGGACAAGTTGGACCGAAGGGTCTGCTTCCATGATGTACAGCTCTCCGACTCTATGACTGTAACTTAATTAGTCAACCAGATAGGTTTTTCTGACAATCGAGAATGGTTTGATGATCATCATTAGATTCGTAATTCTAGATTTTTATTGAATCCAACTTCAGAAGACTTTGTCATAAGACCACAAAAATAGGAACAGGAGTAGGCCATTCAGCCCCTCAAGCCTGCTCCACCAATCAATAGGATCATGGCTAATTTGACATTCCACACAGTCACTTTCCTGTGTATAATCCTACCCCTTGATTCCCCTATTGATCAACAATCTATCGCAGCCTTAAATATGCACAAGGACTTTGCCCCTACAGCTCTCTGTGGCAAAGAGTGTTCCAAAGACTCACAACCTTCAGAGAGAAGAAATTCTTCCTCATCTCAGTCTTAAATTGGTGCCCCTCTATTCTGAGACGGTGCCCTCTGGCCCTAGACTCTCCCATGAGGGGTAACGTCCTCTCAGTATTTACTCTGTCCAGCCTCCTGAACAATCCCATATGTTTCAACGAGATCACCTCTCATTCTGTTAAACTCCACAGTGTACAGTCCCAAACTGTTTAACCTTTGCTCATAAGACAATCCTTCCATCCCAGGGATCATCCTACTCTGAGCTGTCTCCAATGAAATGGTACCTTACCTTAAATAAGGGGACTAAAACTGTTCACATTACTCCCAATGTAGTCTCTCCAGCACCTTGTACAGCTGCAGTAAGACGTCCCTGATCTTATATACCAACCCCGTTGAAATAAGGGCCAACATTCCATTAACCCTTCCTGATTCCCTGCTGCCCCTGGGTGCTAGCTTTCTGTGTTTGTGCACAAGTCCCCCACCAAAGTCCAGTGTGTTGCTTGGCCTTTTCTCCAAATAAATAATATCACTCTTTTGTTCCCTATTCTAAAATGAACAACCTAGAGTCATAGAGAGTCAGAGTCTTACAGCACGGAGACAGGCCCTTTGGCCCAAACTGGTCCATGCCGACCAAAATGGCCATCTATGCTAACACCATTTCCCTGCACTTGGCCCATATCGTTCTGAACCTTTCCTATCCATGTATTTGTCCAAATGCCCTTTGAATGGTGTTAATGAACCCGCATCAACCACTTCTGCTGGCAGCTCATTCCACATGCGTGCCACCTTCTGTGTAAAAAAATTGCCCCTCAGGTTCCCTTTTATTCTTTCCCCTCTCGCCTTAAACTGATGCCCTCTGGTCCTCGATTCCCCAACCCTGGGAAAAAAACTGAGTGCATCCACCCTATCCATACCTCTCATGATCTTATACACATCTATAACATACCCCCCCCCCCTCAGTCTCCTACACTCTAAAGAAAAACGTCCTAGCTTGTCCAGCCTCTCCCTATAACTCAGACCATTGAGTTCAGGCAACATCCTTGTAAATTTCTTCTGCATTCTTTCCAATTTAATAAAATCCTTCCTATTGTAAGGTGAGCAAAACTGAACACAATTTGTTGCCCATTTCTATGGGTCCAGAGTCACATGGAGGCCAGACCAGGTAAGGACAGCATTTTCCCAATGATACTCCACTTGCTCATTAATATCCCTGTGTTCAGGCCTCTCACAACAGGCCCCTTTACCTGTTTGTGTATTGTCTACAAATCTGGTTACAGTACTCTCATGTCCTTCCTTCCTCCAAGTCATTCACTTATGTTGTAAACAGTTTCAATCCCTGCCCTGATCCCTGTGCAACACCATCAGTCATGGGTCACCAACCTGAAAAGGGACCCTTCATCCCCACTTACTGTTTCTTGCCTATGAACTAATTCTCTATCCATACCAGTATGCTACCTCCAACACCATTGGCTCTTATGACTTAACCTATATTGGGGTACCTTGTCGAATGATTTCTGGAAGTCGAAAGACAACACATCTACTGGTTCCCAACTATCCACTTTAATTGAGACTTCCTCAGAAAACTCTAAAACAATTTCTCTTTTATGAAGCTATGCTGCTTGATTAGATTATGAGTTTCCAAATTTTCTGCCGTGATTTCCTTCATAATTGATTCCAATGCAACATCTCTACTTCCACTGGAGGCTAAGGAAATTCAGCATGTACATAAGGACTCTTCCCAGTTTTTTTATAGATGCAGCATCGAAAGCACCCTCTCCAGTTGCATCACACCGTGGTATCACTGCTTTTCCCAAGACCGCAAGAAATTACAGCCCAGTCCATCACACAAACCAGCCTTCCATCCGTTGACTCCACCTACACTTCCCACTGCCTCAGAAAAGCAACCAACATCATCAAATTCCCCTCCCATCCCGGTGATACCATCTCCCACCCTCTTCCGTCAGGCAGAAGATACAAAAGTTTGAAAACACGTACGAACAGGTTCAAGAACAGCTTCGCTCCACCTCCCCACCCCACTATCAGACTTTTGAATGGACCTCGCAAATGTTACCTTTGCGCTCTCTGTCTCTCTCTGCGGCTGTAATACTGTATTCTGCTCTCTGTTCTGCTACCCTGATGAACTTTGTATGATATGATGTGCCTGTGTAACATACAAAACAAGACCTTTCACTGTATCTCAGTACACGTGATAACAATCAATCAATCAATCAGTCCAACTATAGATGTTAGGCTGATCGGCCTATATTACCCACATTTTCCCTCCTTCCCTTTTTCAGTAGGGTTGTCACATTAGCAGTTTTCCTATCCTCTGGTACTTCTCCAGAATCCAATGACTTTTGGAAATTTACAATCAATGCATCCACTATCTCTGTAGCTCCCTCTTTTAGGATTCTAGGACGAAGCCAGCAGAGCCAGGAGACTTATCTGCCTTTAACCCATTACACTGTCTAATAGTACTTCTTTACAGATGGTGATGGTACTTAATTCCTCCCCGATATTCTTCAGTATTGGTGCCATGGTGGGACTCAAACTCGGCATGGTGGTTAGCACTCACAGCACCAGGGACCCGGGTTCGATTCACACCTTGGGTGACTGTGTGGAGTTTGCACATTCTCCCCATATCTGCGTGGGTTTCCTCTGGGTGCTCCAGTTTCCTCCCACAATCCAAAGACATGCAGGTCGGGTGAATTGGCCATTCCTAAATTGCCCAAAGTGTTCAGGGATGTGGAGGTGCAGTGTATTAGTCAGGGGTAAAGGTAGGGGAATGGGTCTGGGTGGGTTACTCTTCGAAGGGTCGGTTTGGACTTGTTGGACTGAAGGGCCACACTGTAGGGATTCTAATCTGAGAAACTCAGGTCCTCAAATATTTTAGTTCTATCCATTGACAGGTGACTCTCAATGCTAAAAGGAAATCAGCCTGTTAGAGCGTACCATTACCCACAGCCAGAACTGGAACCTTCTACCAAAGATAGGGACACCACAATTGTACTACAAGACTGTCCAGAGCATCAATGTTAAAAATCACACAACACCAGGTTATAGTCCAACAGGTTTAATTGGAAGCACACTAGCTTTCGGAGTGATGCTCCATCATCAGGTGACTACCACCTGATGAAGGAGCGTCGCTCCGAAAGCTAGTGTGCTTCCAATTAAACCTGTTGGACTATAACCAACTTTGTATACCTCAGTCCAATAGCAGTATCTCCAAATCAGAGCATCAATGCTCAACCTACATTTTTTTTTGGCCTTGCTAACCTTAAGGTATTTCCAAAGATTTCCAAATCTGCACCCACCTCTGGTCAACCCTGTTTACATTCTTTCTTTGTAGGAAGCAAGTGTCTTCCTTATTCCAGGTACATGCTGCGAATCGCCACCCTGGGGCTGGTGGTCATACATCATGCTCCCTACTCTGCGAAAGCTTGCGACATTCCTAAAGCAATCCGAAACACAGCTTTGTCTTCCCTACTGGCCGGTAATTGATCAACACTCGTCCCTTCTCAAGGCTGGGGGGAAACAATGGTGGGCTCCAAGCTTTTGCTGAGTAACCTCTCCATGACTAACATGAGCAGCAGCTGGGACTTGCAAAGTTGGTTCCAAAACACCAAAACTGAAAGCCCCTCTCCAGCAAATGTAAATGTTCCACGGTGAAGAGAATACAGAGGTAGCAGGACATTGCAGCACCAATTGCTTTGGTGTCGGCTTTTGTCTAAGAGATCACATTGCCTTTGGGAGGTGAATTGTTCAATTAATGATTAACATGTTACAGTACAAAGGTATGCGAATGGACGTATTTTTGCCTGCATTTTACAGAACCTTTGTTGACTGTGTGAAGACAGCTCTGCATTTGTTGACATCCCATCGTGGAGACAGTCTGCCCATCTATTTAGCTACTATCCCTTCCTTGCCTCCCGAATCCAGTGGTCTCTTACTCAGAAGAAAATGGGCAAACTTGATGGCAGGAGGATTTTGTTCTCATAAAGTCCCACCAGCAGAGTGATAAAAAGAAGAAATATGCTACAAACAAATAATGAAGGTGGAATGCATTTAGCGGCTCGGGCCGAAGCTGTCCCTCCAAAAGGCTAGTGTGACATTTCAGATTGAGCATTACTGAGGGCTGCGTAAGAAACACACATTTTAATAAGTTTGCAATAAATGTAAGGGGATGCGATGTTGGGTGGTCGGTAAAGGGGTCAAGAAACAACAGACCGCTTATTGGAATGTAATTAGTGTGAATGGAGAAAAGAACAGGTGGTGGTGAACAGAATATTAATTTAAACAGACGTTTGGAAAGATAAAAACGAGCAAAGAGCCAAAGTGAAAGATTGAGAACCAGGTAAATCTGATCAAATATTCAAGCAGAAAATGCAGTGTGTTGAAATAGTTTCAGGAATAGAAGGGGTAAGATGGTTCCCCTAACAAGCCACAGACAATACTGGAGAAACACAGCAGGTCTGGCAGCATCCAAGGAGCAGGAAAATTGACATTTCGGGCAAAAACCCTTCATCAGGAATGAACCCGAGGGGCAGGTGGATAGAGAAAGAGAGTTAATGTTTTGTGTCTAGATTAGAGTAGTGCTGGAAAGCACAGCAGGTCAGGCAGCATCTGAGGAGCAGGAATGTTGACATTTCGGGCAAAAGCCCTTCATCAGGAATGAACCCGAGGTGCAGGAAAACCGATGTTTCGTGCAAAAGCCCTTCCTTCATCAGGAATTAACCTATGACTCTTCAGAACTGCTGGTCATGCAAGATTCACAGTAAGCAGTGTGCACAGTGGTTATAACATTCACACCTGCAGCAATACGGATTACACTTGAAAGCAATGCTTATTAGACTTGGAGAAGATGCTACCAACAGCAAAATTGCTCTCCCTTTGTTCACTATTCTTGTACTGGCCCACTGTGAAGCCTGTACGTAAGCACCTTTACAGAGTTTTTGAGCTCCAATCGATCCCACCCCAAAGGAACAATAAATAGCTCTCCATCTCCTTCCATTCCCCTGAAACAGAACGACAAACTCTAACCCTGTGCCTGAGACAGTGACACCTGGTTCTAATCTCTTCAAGGGAACTGCCTCTGGTGGGGTCTGCGATGAAAATTGTGTTTACTTTTAGTTTGAAGGAACTCAGATTTGAAAGGGATACTCTCCCTTCAGCGAGGTACGGTGCTGGAACATTTTTGGTCCCCCTTATCAAATGAAAAATAACGCTGTCGTTAGAGACAGTCCGGAGAAGGTTGGTCAGGTCGATCCCAGTTATGGTAGGATTGTCATGTGAGTAGAAGTCGAGCAGGTTGGGCATTTACTCAACGGAGTTTAGAAGAATGAAAGGTGACCTTTATTGAAAGAGATAAGATTCTCAGGAGGTTTGACAAGTTAGGTGTGGCAGGTTGTTACCCCCTTGTGGGAGAGTCTGTCACCAAAAATCTCCGGATAACCCTCCAATTAAGAACAGAGATGAGGAGGAATTTCTTCTGTCAGAGGGCAATTACTCTGTAGAATTCTTTACCACCGAAGGGCGTGGAGGCTGGGTCATTAAGAATATTTAAGGCTGAGAAAAACCGTTTTGAACAGGAAGGAAATCAAGGGTTATGGGAAAAAGGCAGGAAGTGGAGTTGAGATCAGCCATGATCTCACTGAATGGCAGAGTAGGGTCAATGGACTGAATGGCTTACTTCAGCTCCTTGTGTCTTACAAACTATCCAAGTCTGAGCAGGACATTTTATTTGAGTCCTGGATATAGAAAGGCCTTAACCCAAAGGCCCCACATTGTAGGCCTGAGTTCAGTGATATTTCACTCGAGCGCAAAGGCTTTATGTGAGTGTGGGCACTTTGTTACCTGGCCACGTTGGGACGTGTAACCTCAAACCGGTGGAATTGGCAGACACTGCTCTCTACGAGCCGCGATCAGTTGTGTAGGTGGTAACTGGCTCGGTCATTGCAAGTGACACATTCACAGATGCAACTCTAACTCTCCGCACTATCTGATTCAATAAAGGGTTAATGTCAACATGCAAATAAGATCGTCTATATGATGTAAGATCACGTGGCAACCACAACTATCGGGAAATGGTTCTATCTAGGAGCTTAGTGCAAAGCCTTGTCCTAGACATATTTGGAAGATTATGCTTAATAAAAGGTAAAGTTTATCTACAGTTAAAAAAATGTGGCACTAGAAAATCAGAGCAGGTCAGGCAGCATCCGAGGAGCAGGAGAGTCAATGATGATGCTGCCTGGCCTGCTAGGCTTTTCCAGTGCCACCCTTTTCAATCTGACTCTCCAGCGTCTGCCGTCCTGACTTTCTCAAAGTTTATCTCGAGCTGGCCTTCCTCCAGTTTGCATCCACCCCAATCCCAGAGATTACCTTCACAGACGGCGATAGCAGAGCCATCCGAGGTTAAGCCATTATCTCGGTGTCATCAAACTGGAGCTTGTTGTAGTACAGGAAAATAGAAGCAGGAGTGAGTGATCTCAGCCACTCTGTCCTGCTCTATCATCCCAATGGAACATGATTCATCCATAATCACACTTTCACCTGGCACACTATCCCTCAAATCTCTGTTAACCAAAAATCTATCATTCTTTTCCAGGACATGTTCAATATCTGAGCATTCAGGACTCTCCAGGGTAAGGAAACTTGGAAGGAAGGAAGATTCTCCTCAAGGGCATTTGAGCTATAGGGAGAGGCTGAACAGGCTGGGGCTGTTTTCCCTGGAGTGTCGGAGGCTGAGGGGTGACCTTGTCGAGGTTTACAAAATTATGAAGGGCATGGATAGGGTAAATAGGCAATCTTTTCCCTGGGGAGTCCAGAACTAGAGGGCATTGGTTTAGGGTGAGAGGGGAAAGTTATAAAAGAGACCTACGGGGCAACATTTTCAGACAGAGGGTGATACATGTATGGAATGAGCTGCCAGAGGGAGTGGTGGAGGCTGGTACAATTAAAGCATTTAAGAGGCATGTGGATGAGTATATGAATAGGAAGGGTTTGGAGGGATATGGGCCGGGTGCTGGCAGGTGGGACTGGATTGGGTTGGGATATCTGGTCGGCATGGATGGGTTGGACTGAAGGGTCAGTTTCCATGCTGTACATCTCTATGACTCTATAACTGCTAGCCTGAGGATTATCATTGGAGACACTGTATTGGGAGTTGGGGACTTCCATCATGGAGGTGGGAACCAGGGATGGAAAGTCTGCAGACGTCACCTTTAACCTCTGTCACAGCTGGAAAGTGGGATTTTCATGTCCTTAATTGAAGGATAGGTCTGGAGTCAGGATCAAAGCAGTAATACGATTGGGTCAAAGCTGAGACACCCAGGTTAAAACATTTGGTTCAGAGACATCAGGGTAGTTCTTCAGAGCTGTATAAAGCCAGGCCGTCACCTTCAACCCCTTAACCTTCCTACTCCATATCAATTAGTTCCCCTTCTCAACCCGAACACACTCCCTATTCCCTAACACGATGCCCCCTCATTTAAAATACAAATGCCCCTGTAAATGCAAAATGAAAGGCTTTGACAGAATGTAACTTTTTCTAGCAGTAAATTTTAAAGGAGACATCATAATCTTTAATCAGCTTTTACACTCTTCCTGCTTCGACGAATCACTCTGAGATTTTGGGAGGAATCGCAAAGCAGCCATCTCACAGAAAATGGTGGGATATTCTGTCATGGCCACTTCCAGAGCGAGGATTCCTGACCTACCTTTCCTTTCCCATTCCACTGCGAAAGGTCAGAAAGCATGCTTTTAAACCCAGCAATCGTTCACTCCCAGCTCCCAAGTCCCCACGCAGCTCCTGCAAAAATCCAGCACTAAAGACTCCTACTTACAGCAAAGGGATACAGTTTCTGATGCTGTTCACCTTCCCTTACGACTGAAACAAAGGTCCCAGCTAATTCCTCAAATAGAGTGTTTAAGTGCCCGGGCTTTTAAGAAAATATGTAATTCCCTACGGGCTGATTACAGATCCCGTGCAAGCATAATAACATTTCATACCTTGTCCCCGAATCATTTTCATACTGTGCATCATGTCATTTGCAGGAAAATTAAAACAATTTTGCTTAGCCTATCCAATGTAGGGTGCAATATGATACTGGCATTAAGTGCTACCTGATGAAGGCAAGGGACGACAGGCTTCCCTGTACTCTCACGGAAACCAATTGACTGCATTTGAGAATTTGTCTTTAAATTTGACCAATCCCTGCGTGACACAGTCCAGAGTCAAAAGAAGACTGCTGTTTCCTTACGGAGACCTTTTAAAACTACACTGACAAGCTGAGGTGTTTGGAAAACAGCCCAGGGCATACATACGAAGACTGGTGATTAAAGAGTTTCTGTGCTGCTTTGTCCAGGTTGAAAGGTCTCTGAAAGGCGCAGCGAATGTGATTTGAAAAGCCCATTGTTTGGAGATGTCCTCGTTGTAATATGCTCCTTCTCGACTCATTCCAGCAAAATACATTAAGAATTTACAATTATGATTTTATCTGGGTTTTGTCCATTTAATTGCTGCCACATTTGGAGCAAAATTGACCAGCAGACGTCCTTTTGACCAAGGGATGAGAACATAATGAACCCAATCTGCTAAAAGGCAGACTTCAGACCGCCTTTAAACAGTGAGAGCAGTCCTCACTGAACAGAGTGAGGACAAGTCAGTGTCCTCATGTCATCAACGTTCACAACTGGGACCCCTTAAGCACTCGTGGAGAGGTATGAACAACATTCCCGTTATTGAGGAGTGTCTCCTCTACAGTCCATTCGAAAGAGCCATCTAATTGCACAAATGCAACAAATGAGGAAGCTATTGCTTGGCTTTGGGGCTTTGCATTATCTAAATGAACTATTCTAGCTATGGACTTGCACCCTAAGATCCCTCTGTATACAAAAGGGGCCTGCCATTTATTGTCTCCTGTTCTTTTGCATTTGACATCCCAAGAGCTTCAACTGCCCTTTCTCCATCCAGTGGATCAAATCTTGCTGCATCCTTTGACATCCTCCCTCACTATCCACAACTCACCAATTTTTGTATAAAACTGAAGATTTATTAATCAGATCATCTACATTTTCATCAAAAGCATTCAAATACATTGCAAACAAGAGAGGTCCCATCCTTGATCCTTACAGAGCATCGCTGGTCACAGATATCCAGAAATAAAAACACCCCCCCACCACAACAACTATCCTTTCTCTTCTATGACCAAGCCAACTTTGTATCCAACTTACCAATACATCGTACCTTAATCCAGCTTACTGTGAGGGACCTTGTCAAATGCTTACTCTCTTGTCATTGCAATTGATCACAGTGAGACATACTGACAAAAGTGGTCATCCACAATGTCAAACTCAACTGTAATAACGTTTCCATAGAATCACTCAATGCCTACAGTCCTTCCCACTGAGTCCATACTGACCCTCTGAAGAGCATCCCACCCAGACCCAACCCCCTACCCTATCCCTGTAACTCTTCATTGCCTATGGTCAATCCCCCTAGCCTGCACATCCCTGGACACTATGGGCTGTTAAGCATGGCCAATCCACCTACTCTTCCTTAAGATTAATGGACAAATATTAAATTATTAAATATTTGTTGATGCATAACCTCCCAGAGACTATTAACCTTCCAGGTCATCTTTCCGCTTTGTTGACTACCTCTTCCTTATGAGGGAGATGAATGAATAATCACACATTGATCACCATGGTACAGTGGAGTACACAGGATGCAAAGCTCCCTTGCCATACACTCCTTGATCAGTTAGCGCCAAGCTCAGGATTGCAGCCAAGCTCTCTCCAATGATTGCCTAAATTTATGTCCCATTATTAATATAATAAATCATCTCAAGGCACTTCACACGGGCATGACAAATAAAATATGAAAATAGCTCATAAAGAGATATTGGGTCAGATGATTATAAACTCGGTCGAAGGAAGGTCATAGTGATTGCCCTGAAGGATGAAAGTGAAGGAGAGAGACGAAGAGGGAGTTCCAAAGCTTGGGGCACAGACGGAAAAGGCTGGAGCTATGTTGTAATCAACCTAGAGTCATAGAATCACACAGTACTGACACAGACCTTTCAGTCCAACTCGTCCATGCCAACCAGAGATCCTAAATTAATCTTGTCCCATTTAACAGCACTTCGCCCAGATCCCTCCAAACCCTTCCTATTCATAACCCAATCAGTTGTCTTTTAAATGTTGTAATTGTACCAGCCTCCATCACTTCCTCTCATTTCATACACGCATCACCCTATGCGCTAAAATGTTGCCCCTTAGGTCCCTTCGAACTTTTCCACCCTCCACTAAACCTATGCCCTCTAGTTCTGGACTCCCCCACCCTGGGGAAAAAGCCTTGCCTATCTATGCCCCTCATGATTTTATAAACCTCTATAAGGTCACCCCTCAGCCTCCAATGCTCCAGGGAAAACAAGCCCCGGCCTATTCAGCCTCTCCTGATAGCTCAAAGCCTCCAATCCTGGCAACATCCTTGTAAATCTTTTCTGAATCCTTTCAAGTTTTACAACATTCTTCCTATAGCAGAATTTAATGTCATATTCTAAAAGTGGCCTCACCAATGTCCAGTACAGCTGCAGCATAACATACCGACTCCTATACTCAATGCACTGACTAATAAAGACAGGTGTACCAAACCCCTTCTTCACTATCCTGTCAACCTGGGACTCCACTTTCAAGGAGCTATGAATCTGCACCCAAAGGTCTCTCTGTTTGGTAACACTCCCCATGACTCGACATTTAAGTGCCTAAGTCCTTCCTTGATTTGCCTTTCCAAAATGCAGTACCTCACATTTATCTAAATTAAACTCTGTCTGCCTATCTGCCTATCTCAAATCTGTCCTGGGCCTACTCGAGGCTGTCCTGCACCCACTTGAGTCTGCACTGGGCTCATTCTCCAATTGTCGCAAAGGGAGGGTAGGAAGGGAGACAACATTCTGACTAACCGTTGTCAGATCACGTGACAGGGGACCAGGACAGCCGGAGTGCTTTTTGAGCAAAGAACAAAAGTTCTGTAGGAGTGGAGTGTCTCGCTGGGGAACATGTTCATAGCTGCGTTTAGATAAACACGTAACGTAAGAGAACCAGTCCGAACCAGTTTGGTGTAGTCAGAGGGATCTCCAACTCTTTTGACTGCAGCCTGCAGAATTAACGAGGTAGAGTTCTTATTCCTTGAAGCCTGAAGCAAGACTACTGAAAAGACACAGATTACATCTCAGCACGTCAGGGGAGAGGAAGCTAAGATGATTTTCATTCAGCTCAGCATAAACCTGGTTGTTTACACCCAGACATTTTGTATTAAGAAGAACATCTCAAAATAGCTATGACTCCCAGAATATGCATCAATCCCTATGTTACAACAGTGACTTTGCTTTAAAATTAAGTCAGGCACGGTGACACAGTGGTTAGCACTGCTACCTCATAGTGCCAGAGACCTGGGTTCAATTCCCACCTCGGGCAACTGTGTGTGTGGAGTTTGCACATTCTCCACAGGTGGTCTGGTTTCCTCCCACAATTCCAAAAATGTGCGGGTTAGGTGAATTGGCCAGGCTGAATTGCCTGTTGTGTTAGGGGTAAATGTAAAATTTAAAATCACAAGCTTTTGGAATTCTGCTCTGTCGTCAGGGGACTTCATAGTTCCACATGCCTGCACTTGGCCCTTACAGCTCCAAACTGTACCTGCATCCACCATTTCATCTGGGACCCATTCCTGTGTAAAGAAAATTGTCCCTCATATCTTTTTTAAATCTTTCTCCTCTCACCATAACAATATTTCCCCTAGTCTTGAAATTCCCCACCCTTGGGAAAAGACCCTTGCTATTCACCTTACCTATGCCCCTCATGATTTTATAAACTTCTATAAGTCATCCCTCAACCTCCTATGCTCCAGCGTAAAATGTCCAAGCCTATCCAGTCTCCCCTTATAATTCATACCCTCCATTCCCAGCAAATTTTTTCTGGACCCTCTCTCGCTTAATAATATCCTTCCTATCACAAGAGCGACCAGAAGTGGACACAGTACTCTAGAAGATGCCTCACCAACGTTCTGTCTCATGAGCAGGAGTGGGACATCTGGCCCTTCGAGACATGGCTGATCTTTTCATGGTCTCAGCTCCCCTTACCCACCCTCTCACCATAACTCTTAATTCCTTCATTGTTCAAAAAAAAAGTCTAGCTTAGCTTTAAAAACATTTACTGAGGAAGCCTCAACTGGATTCATTGGGCAGGGAATTCCACAGATTCACAAGCTTCTGGGTGAAGAAGTTCCTTCTCAATTCAGTCCTAAATCTGCTCCCTCTAATCTTGAGGCCAACAATCCCCTAACAGGAGCAGCACGGTGGCTCAGTGGTTAGCACTGCTGTCTCACAACACCAGGGATACAGGTTCAATTCTAACCTCGGGCAAACGTCTGCGTGGGTTTCCTCCAGGTGCTCTGGTTTCCTCCCACTGTCCAAAGGTGTGCAGGTTAGGAGAATTGGCCAAGCTAAATTGCCCGTAGTGGTCGGGGATGGTCAGGTTAAGTGCATTAGTCAGGGGTAAATATAGGGTAGGGGAATGGGTCCGGCTGGGTTACTGTCCAGAGGGTCGGTGTGGACCTGTTTCCACACTGTAGGGAATCTATGATCTGTACTTAGGTGCAGTCCCTATCAGGCAAATGGAAGATAGAGCAGAAGAAGTGAAGGAAGACCCAGGGAAGAGGAACCTAACAACCCGGCCACAGGGGGCAGCACAGTAGCTCAGTGGTTAACACTTCTACCTGACAGCGCCAGGGACCAGAGTTCGATTCCGCCCTCTGGTAACTGTCTGTGTGGGTTTGCACATTTTCCCCGTGTCTGCATGGGTTTCCTCCCACAATCCAAAGATTACAGAGGAGGAGTTGCTGGATATCTGAAAACACACAAAGGTGGATAAATCCCTGGGAGCTGACTAGGCGTACCCTAGAACTCTGTGGGAACCTAGAGAAGTGATTGCTGGGCCTCTTGCTGAGGTATTATGTATCATCAGGAGAGGTGCCAGAAGACTGGAGGTTGGCTAACATGGTACTATTGTTTCAGAAAGGTGGTAAGGACAAGCCAGGGAATTATAGACCAGTGAGCCTGATGTCAGTGGTGAGCATTTTGTTGGAGGGAATGCTGACGGACAGGATGTACATATATTTGGAAAGGCAAGGACTGATTAGGGATAGTCAACATGACCTTGTGCGTGGGAAATCCTGTCTCACAAACTTGATTGAGGTTTTTTTGAAGTAACAAAGAGAATTGCTAAGGGCAGAATGGTGGACATGACCTATACGGACGTCAGTAAGGCGTTCGACAAGGTTCCCCATGGGAGACTGATTAGCAAGGTTAGATCTCATGGAATACAGGGAGAACTAGCCATTTGGATACAGAACTGGCTCAAAGGTAGAAGACAAAAGGTGGTGGTGGAGGGTTGTTTTTCAGACTGGAGGCCTGTGACCAGGGGAGTGCCACCAGGATCGGTACTGGGTCCGGTATTTTTCGTCATTTATATAAATGATTTGGATGTGAACATAGGAGGTATAGTTAGTAAGTTTGCAAATTTACACCAAAATTGGAGATGTAGTGGACAGCCAAGAAGATTACCTCAGATTACAACAGGATCTTGATCAGATGGGCCAATGGGCTGAGAAGTGGCAGATGGAGTTCAATTTAGACAAATGTGAGGTGCTGCATTTTGGAAAATTAAATCAAAACAGGACTTATACACTTAATGGTAAGGTCCTGGGGAGTGTTGCTGAACAAAGGGAATACTGTGTTAAATTCTGGTCTCCCTGCTATAGGAAAGATGTTGTGATACTTGAAAGGATTCAGAAAAAATTTAAGAGAATGTTGCCAAGGTTGGAGGGTTTGAGCTATAGGGAGAGGCTGAACAGGCTGGGGCTGTTTTCCCTGGAGCGGCGGAGGCTGAGGGATGAACTTACAGAGGTTGATAAAATAATGAGGGGCATGGATAGTGTGAATAGACAGGGTCTTTTCCGCAGGGTGGGGGAGTCTAAAACTATTGGGCATAGGGTTAGGGTGAAAGGGAAAAGGTTTTAAGGGCAACTGTTTCATGCAGAAGGTGGTACGTGTATGGAATGAGCTAGCAGAGGAAGTGATGGAGGCTAGTATAATTAAAGCATTTAAAAGACTTCTGAATGGGTATGTGAATAGGAAGGGTTTAGAGAGATATGGGACAAATGGGACTAGATTAATTTAGGATATCTGGTCGGCATGGATGACGAAAGGATCTGTTTCCATGCTGTACAGCTCAATGACTGTATGTACAGGCTGGATGGACACACCATGCTAAATTGTCCACAGTGTCCAGAGATGTATAGGTTTAGGTGGGATAGCCTTGGGGAATGCAGGATTATAGGGATAGAGTGGGGGCTGGGTCTGGGTGGGATGTTCCTCAAAGGATTAGTACAGACTTGATGGGCCGAATGGGGGCCTCTTTCCACACGGTAGGGACTCTACGATTGATCTGCCTCCACTACATTAATGAGACTGGAACGTTCCACACTGACAGCCTGTTTGTCTTCTGGTATCAGTCACTCATCTCCAGTTGTCACAGTTGTATATCTCATTCATTAATGAATCCCATCTAAGCGACTGCTTCTTAACAAACTCAATAAACGATCTGAAAATTACTTACAAATCATCAACTGCCCCATGTGATCGCAAAGCGCCTGAAGTCAATATTGGCATCAGGAGTGGAATTGCTCCCAGAGTTCGGGGTTTAGGTTTGAAGGGGAGTGGGAGCTGTCATGATTGTAATGCGTTTCCTGATTGGGGCTGGTCCAATCAGGGAGCCCTGGCTGTCAGATAAGACCACAAGTCTCCAGGTAGAGGTGGGCGCCGCAGGGAGTGGAGTGCATTATTTCCCCCTCCAACTCTATTTTGATTTAGTCCCTACCCTCCCCTTCACTGTTTTGATCACACAGCATTGCCCTGTGGTTTGAAGGGCAGTGCTTGTCACTGGCCACTTGGGTGTTTTTCATATCTTCCTGGTGGTGGAAATTGAATAAAGATTCGTACACTTTGTGTCTTTCACTGTGTCTCACACCTGCACACACACACCATGGGTGCTGGGGAAAAAAATAAGCACTACCGCACTTAGGCGGTAGTGTGGGGGTTAATTTAAGAAGAAAAAAGAAAAAAAAAATAAACCAGAGAGTAAAAAAAAATAAAAAAAAAAAAAAGACCACAAGTCTCCAGGTAGAGGTGGGCGCCGCAGGGAGTGGAGTGCATTATTTCCCCCTCCAACTCTATTTTGATTTAGTCCCTACCCTCCCCTTCACTGTTTTGATCACACAGCATTGCCCCTTGATGTGAAGGGCAGTGCTTGTCACTGGCCACTTGGGTGTTTTTCCTATCTTCCTGGTGGTGGAAATCGAATAAAGATTCATGCACCTTGTGTCTCTCATTGTGTCTCACACCTGCACACACACACCATGGGTGCTGGGGAAATTATAAGCACTACCGCAGTTAGGTGGTAGTGTGGGGGTTAATTTAAAAGAAAAAGAAATTATTTCTTCCTGGTGGTGGAATATAAATAAAGGTTTACACGCTTCTTCACTGTGCCTGACACCTGTACACACGACATAGAAAAATAAGCACTGCCCCAGTTAGGTGGTAGTGTGGGGGAAAATTTAACAAAAATGAACAGGAGGGTCAAACGTCCTGTTCACTCTGAGAGCTGCCTCTGAGGGAGCTGGATCAGCGTGTGAAAGACTCTCCATAAAAGAACAAACAAAAATAAAAACAGGAGGGTCAGGGGTTCTGTTCACACTGAGAGCTGGCTCTGCGAAACAAAGATCACGAGTCTCAGAGGTCCAGTTCACTCTGAGAGCTTGCTCTGAGGGAGCAGCATTAGTGTCAAGAACTCTGCAGATGTAAATAAAGGGTGACTTGGTGACAGGATACCAGAGTTACTTCAGTAGCTGTCTTTGATTGAAGTTCCCACGTCACTGGGATATTCGAAAATATGACTAATAGATCGTTTAGTGGGAAAGTTAGGATCATCAGCAAGGAGGGATGTACTGGAAATATAGAAATTGTGACTGTAACTATGAGCATGCGTCTCATAGGTGAGCAGCTTGGAAGGCAACTTAAGGTAGTGTGGTCCCATCGTTGAGAATCTGTGAAATTCTCTACCCCAGACAGACTTGGAGACTTCATCATTGACTATACTTCAAGTAGAAATTGACAGATTTCTAAATACTAAGGGAACAAGGGGCTAACATGGGAAATAGGGATTACGGTGAATAATTAGCCATGGCATATTCAATGGAAATGACAGTTTTAACAGGTTGAGTGACCTGATGAAGGAGCAGCTGGCTGAAAGCTAGTGTTTCCAAATAAACCTGTCGGACTATAAGCTGGAGTTGTGTGATTTTTAACTGTATTTTTAACCCCAGTCCGACACCGGCATCTCCAAGTCGTGATTGACCTAGTTCCTATGTTCCTTATCATAGAACACCACAAATACAGACGAGGTCCTTCAGTCCATCAAGTCTACACCAGCAAAATGAAAACAATTCTAAATCTACACTGGTCCCACCTTTCAGCACGTAGCCTTGAACATTATGATATTTCGAGTGCCCATCCAAGTTCTTTTTTAAAGGTGCTGCGGTTTCCTGCTTCAACTACTCTCCCAGGCAGTTTGTTCCAAACTCCCATCACCCTCTGGGTGACAACCGTTATCTCCAAATCCATGCTAAATCTCCTGTCTTGCTCTTTAAAATCACGTATCCTTGTTATTGATCCTTCAATTGAAGTTGGAGAAACTGAGGACTGCAGATGCTGGAGATCAGAGTCGGAGAGTGTGGCGCTGGGAAAGCACAGCAGGTCAGGCAGCACCCGAGGAGCAGGAGAGTCAACATTTCAGGCATAAGCCATTCATCAGGAATGGGGTGGCCCAAAGGGGCTGGCCAAAATGGGAGCGGGGTGGGGCCAGGTAGCTGGGAATGCGATAGGTGGATGAAGATGGGAATGAAGGTAATAGTTGAGAGAGGAGGGTGGAGCAGATAGCTGGGAAGGAAGGTGGACAGGTAGGAGAGTTCAAGAGGGCGGTGCCGAGGTGGTAGGTTGGATCTGGGATAAGCTGGGGAAGGGGAAATGGGGAAAGTGGTGAAATCCACATTGGGATCTACTGCCTTGGGACCATCTTCCATCCCACTTACCCACTCCACCCTCTCCTCCGACCTCTTCACCCCCACCTTCATCGCATTTCCGGCTACCTTCCTCCCACCACCACCCCCTGACCAACCCCATTTATCTCTCAGCCCCCTTGGGCCACCCCCTCATTCCTGATGAAGAACTTATGCTCGAAACGTTGACCCTGCTGCTCCTTGGATGCTGCTCCTTGGCTGTGCTCTTCCAGCACCATACCCGTCAACTGAAGTACCCAATTGGCACCTTACCAATGTCCTCAGCCTCTCAGCACAGAATCGCCCCCTTGGTCCCTAAAGAGGCCCTACTCTTTCTCTGATTATCCTCTACCCTTGATATATTTATATCTTGGGAACCTCCCAAATCTTGTCCGCCAGTGTTTTTTCATGTTACCTCTGTCTCCTTATTGCTTTGTGAAGTTCCCACCTGCATGTCTATACCACACGACAGCCTCCATTGATTTGCTCCTTTGGTGCCTATTGAAAGTTTCCCTTTTCCTTTTTATCCAGTCCTGAATACTCCTCCCTATCCAGGGTTCTCAGGGCTTGTTACTATTATATTTCATCCTCATGGGAAGATGTTGGGCCTGGACTCTTGCCCATCCCATTTTGAACAGCCCCTCCTTGCCCTTCTCCCAGCAGTTTTCCTTTTCCGTATCAAACTTAAAATTTACAGTGTTGCGACCGCTATCACTAAAATGCTCTTCCACCACCACCTCACGCACCCGTCGGCCTTCGGCCCCAGAATTCAGTCCAGCACTGCACCATTCCTCGTTGACCATTTACATGTCGACATAAAAAGGCAAGGAAATGGCACAAAGTGGTTGAAAGAGCAGTGAAGATACAGAAATATAGAAGAGTAGGCTATTCGGCCCTACGAGCCTGCACCACCATTCAGTATGATCATGCCTGATCATGCAATCTCAGTGTCCTACTCTAGCTTTCACTGCACTTCCCTTCATTCCCTTAGCCACAAGGGCCATGCCCCCTTCAATGTATCGAATGAATTGGTCCCAATAGCTTTCTGTGGGAGACAAAATATGATGAGCTGAATTGCTGAAATAATTCTGCGATCCTCAAATTACACTTGCCTGATCGCACCTCCCCCTCTCAGTATCCAACTGGGCTCCAAACAGAGGAGAAAAGAGGATAATAACATCGAGTGCCAGAGTGGTCAACAATCACCATGGTAACCAACAGCACATGTCGTGGGTTAAGTCTTCTTTCATTTAAGGAGAACTTTCCCATACATGCACTAAAGCTGTACACAATGCATCTTGGCAGAAGAGCACTTAGTTGCTGAGAGTGTCTGAAACGATAATAACACCCTTTGAGGCACCATGTAGCTGCTCACTGCAAATGAGGATGCATTGGCTCACGAGGACTAGAATTCAATACACAGCACACAGCAAGAAACAGGCCATCTTTCATTTTTAGCAAAATCTCCACTCTAAATCCAACACTCACGTTTGTTTAGATAGATCTCTCCTCCCTGAATCCTCCAACATGTCACAAATCAAACAGCAAATCCAGTCTTCTTGATGTATTTGTCTTTGCAGTTTCACTTCTCCAGACTTGTTCTCTTCCTGCTCATCAATACCATTTTGCCCGTCCTCCCATCCCACATACTCCTGCCCAATCACTTCTGTGTGGCAGAGGAGGAGTACTCCAGCCCTCTTGCAAACACGTGTGATGATGCTGTCACTTTAAAAAGGTTATTTTGCCCTTGGTCTTTCTTCTGAAGAGAGGTTGTAAAGGCAGAGGTGCCGCAAAGTTTAGGAGGTTTAACAGTTTAAAAATGGAAGGGGAATGGCCAGTTCTCCCAGTTCAGGCTTTTTCTCTACATTTTCTTTTGCGCTGTAGCAGTCGCGAGATGTTGGGCGTCCAGAAAAGTTGCAAGCTTTAGGAAAGGATTCCTCTGACTTTCTCCGAAATCTATCAGGATGTTGTTCTCCCTTGCCTAGAAGAATGTGCGTTTCGATTTATATTTCTGCCAAGGGTTATGGTTGTATTGGAACAGTTAATCAGTAATCGTTACTGAATTCAGTTCAGGTTTCCAGAAATTATTCTAAATTCCACTTTCCTTTGTTCATGTTGCAACTGCGGTGTTTAAATAAATTCTTGTTTCGCTTCAAGCCGAGTGGTTTGAACAGCTGCATCGCATCTGGAATATCCACTTCACATCTACCTTTGATGTAGAGATGATGATGTTGGACTGGGGGTGACAAACTCAGCAGTCACACAACATCAGGTTATAGACAATCAGGATTATTTGAAATCACAAGCTTTCAGAGCACAGCTCCCTCCCTCACCACCTGACAAAGGATCTGTGCTCCGAAAGCTGGTGACTTCAAATAATCCTGATGGACTATAACCTGATACTGTGCAATTGCTGACATCCATCTTCAAAAAACAAATTAGGGTCCAGGCGAGCTTCTTAAGAAATTTTGAGAGGGTCTGGCATGGTCTGAAACAAACATATGTGAATAATTGGAGCCACTCTTGACAGGAAGCTGTCCGCTCTCAGGGTAACTGAGGGGGGACCTTATCGAGGTTTATGAAGTCATGAGGGGCCTGGATAGGATAAATAGCCGAGGTCTTTTCCCCAGAGTAGAGGAGTCCAAAACTAGAGGTTTAAGATGAGAGGAGAAAGGTGTAAAAGGGATCTAAGTTGGTGGCAGCCAGCTCAGTAGGAAGCCAGAGGCATAGTGAGACGAGGAGAGCATTTGACGGTTAAAGGTTCAAAACCATGTCCTGCAATCTCTGGGGGTGGCATGGTGGCTCAGTGGGTTAGCACTGCTGCCTCACAGCACCAGAGTCCCAGATTCAATCCCAGCCTCGAGCGACTGTCTGTGTGGAGTTTGCACGTTCTCCCCGTGTCTGCGTGGGTTTCCTCTGGATTCTCCGGTTTCCTCCCACAGTCCAAAGATGTGCAGGTCAGGAGAATTGGCCATCGTGTTAGGTACATTAGTCAGAGGGAAATGGGTCTGGGTGGGTTGCTCTTTGAAGGGTCGGTGTGGACTGGTTGGGCCGAAGGGCCTGTTTCCGCACTGTAGGGAATCTAAGTGGCACCTTTTTCACACAGAGGGTGGCGCATGCATGGAATGAGCTGCCAGAGGAAGTGGTGGAGGCTGGTATAATTACAACATTTAAAGGGCATCTGGAATGGGTATATGAACAGGAATAGGGTCTCAGTGTCCCAGAGCTTGTGTGTAGACATGTAGCACTGAGAAGACAGTGGAACTGAGTGCGTGAATGAGCTGGTCACACAGGGGAGAGTCTGTAGGCTGGAGACTCCTGACACTTTAGATATCCCATGCTATGGTAAAGTAAGAAGCAAAGGGTTATGAGTTTATCAGGGATAGACAGAAATGGGAAAAATCAGATCGGCTACCATCTTATTGAATGGACAGCAGGATCGAGGGGCTAAGTGATCTACTCTTGCTCCTCATCCAAACGTTTGTAATGTATCGCCAACAAATTATATTTATAAAGTAGCTTCAGTGCAGTGTTCGTTCAAAGGATGGTAATCGGAGAGCAATTGATACCAAGCCAAAGGAGTACACCTGAAGGCTGTAAGGTTATCTACAGGAGATCCTAGAGAGTTTGCGAAACATGTAAATTAAGACAGCTTGCGTGGCACTGATACTCAAACCCAGGAGGGTGCGTTAAATAACAACGGCACAAATAAACCTGGGATTGGTGACAGATGATCACGAAACAGGAGCTGGCTCATAAGACACAGTGATGAGTGAGTTTTAACTTTGTTCACCCCAGTCCAACACCTCCACATCACGATATAAGGAGGCATTGTGTAACAAGTGACCTGACAGATCAATGTGTGGATTAGGTGACAAAGTGTGGATCTCAGTTTCGAGGGAAACGCAACCTGCCCAGAGAAGGAGCAGGGAACTGAACTGGTGATGCTATTCCACACGAGAAGAAATTATTCTGTGGATACCTGGGAAGCTTCAAGGAATAATATAAAAGCCAAAAAAGAATCATACAAATAGTCACAGCACCCATCTTTTTGAACACACCTTGGGCCTATGTCTTGACCAGACCTATGTGGATGATTGCTAATACCTTTTTATGGATTACACGTGACTTCGGGATATTTGAAGGTGCTAGGTAAACATAAGTTCATAGAATCATAGAATCCCAGTATGGAAGCAGGCCATTCAGCCCTTTGAGATAACACCGATCCTCCAAAGAGTATCCCACCCAGACCCATCCTCCCAATCCTATCCCTGTAACCCTGCATTTTCCATGGCTAACCCACCTAGCCTGCACATTCCTGGTCATTCTCCCCAAGGTCTGATGTTTGTGACAATATAACAAAAGATGTTTACACGACTGGAGTCCATTTGTTCCATTTATTTCTCCTTGTCCATTTTTTAGGGTAACCTAAAACTAATCCCCACCATCCCCTCCCTGCCATCCCTGCTACCATCGCTGCTGTGCTCTCCCTCTGGAGCCCAACATCTTCCTGAAATATTTATCCAATTTAACCCTAAAGGATGCCATAGAATTGAGAGTTCCTTTAGAATTAAGTTGTCCGAGGTATTTACTGTGAGGCATGAGGTCTCATTTACCTGTTGTTACAACAATCACTGGCTGTCCAAATTTCTAGCAAATAAACACAGGTCACTCAAGTCAAAATACTTCATTGAGGCAACATTGAAGATTTATCTCATGCCACAGGTACCTCCTGATCAACGCGGTGTCTGAGAAAATACTAGGTTCTGCTCTGAGACAGAATGAAAAACTAACATTCACCTCTGGACACGCAAAAGGATGAGAGTTAACAGATGTGAAGCTGGAAAAGCACAGCAGGTCAGACAGTATCCGAGGAGCAGGAAAGTCTACACTTCGGACCGAAACCCTTTGTCAGGACGAGGAAGGGGGAGGGCAGCCCAGAAGTAAATAGAGGAATGGAGTGGAGCTGGTGGAAGGATAGGTGGGATGGTGATAGGTGGATGCAGATAGGGGATTATTGTGATTGGTCAGTGGGAACAAGGGAGCGGATAGGTGAGTAGGAAGATGGACAGGTCAGGGAGGTGGGGTTTGGGGCTAGACATGGGACAAGGCCGCGGGTGGAGGGATTTTGAAGCTGGTGAAGATGATGTTGAGGCCATTGGGCTGGAAGCTTCTCAGGGGAAAGATCAGGTGTTGCTCCTCCAATGGAGGAGGCCAAGGATGGACATGTCACCAGGGGAGAGGGAGGGGGGATTAAAATGGATGTGAATGGGAGGGTCGGGTTGGCTAGTGCATGCAGAACGTAGATGCTCCACAAACTGGTCCCCGAGTTCTGCGTTTGGTCTCCCCGATATAGAGGAGAGCACATCAGGAGCAACAGTTCAGGTTGGATGAAGTGCAGGTGAATCTCTGTCAGATCTGGAAGGGTTGTTTAGGGTCTTGGACAGAGCTGAGAGGGGAGGTGTGGGGGCTGGGGATGCACCTCTTGTAGTTGCAGGGAATGGTACCGGGTGTGGTGGAGAAGTTGGTGGAAAATGTGGAGTTGACGAGGGAGTCGTGTAACGAACAGTCCCTGCGGAAAGCAGACAGGGGTGGGGAAGGAAATATCTTTTTGGTGGTGGGGTCTGATTGTAGATGGTGGACATGTCAGAGGATGTTGCATTGGATTTGGAGGATGGTGAGGTGGTATGTGAGGACGAAGGGGGCTCTATCCTTGCTGTTGGGGGGGGGCAGGGGTTGAGAGCAGAAGTGTGGGAAGTGGAGGAGATGCAGTTGAGGGAATCGTTAATTACTGAGGAGGGGGAACGGCGGTTCCTAAAGCAGGAGGATATCTGGGATGTCCAGGAGTGGAACGCCTCATCCCAGGAACAGGTAAGTGGAGGCAGAGGAATTGGGAGTATGGGATGGCATTTTTTGCAGGAGTGGGGTGAGAGGAGATGTGGTCGAGGTCGTTTTGGGAGTCAGTAGGTTTAAAATGGATATCCACGGTGATTCTGTTTCTGGAGATAGAGATGGAGAGGTCCAAGAAGGTGTCAGAAATGGTCCGGTTTGAGGGCGGAGTGGAAGGTGTTGACGAAGTTGATGAACTGATTGGGCTCCTCGCGGGAGAACAAGGCAGCACCAATGCAGTCATCAATATAGCGGAGGAAAAGGTGAGAGATGGTGCTGGTCTAGCTGTGGTCGAGGGACAGGTCCATGTATCCAAGAAGAGAAAGGCATAGTCCGGGCCCATGAAGGTGCCCATGGCAACCTTTTTGGTTTGTAGGAACTGGGAGGAATCAAAAGAAAAATTTGTTGAGGGTGAGGACCAATTCTGCCGGGCGGATGACAGTGTCAGTGGAGGGGGGACTGGTTGGTCCTATGGGAGAGGAAGAAGCAGAGGGATTTTAGGCTGTTCATGTGGGGGATCCAGATGTAAAGGACCTGTATGTCCATGGTGAAGTGGAGGTGTTGGGGACTGGGGAGTTGAATGTTTTGGAAGAGGTGGTGGGTGTGGGTTGTCACTCGAATTTCCTAGACCCAAGGGGAAAGTACGGAGTCGAGGTGGGAGGAGATGAGCTCAGTGGGGCAGGAGCAGGCAGAGACAATGGGCCAACCAGGACAGTCCTGTTTATGGATTCTGAGTACGAGATAGAAATGGGTGGTGCTGGATTGGGGAACTGTCAGCTGGATAGCTGGAGACAGGAGATCTCCTGAAGTGATGAGGTTAATGGTCTGGGAGATGATGGATTGGTGATCAGTGATGGGGTCGTAGTCCAGGGGATGGTAGGAGGAGGTATCAAAAAAGTTGGCTTGTGGCCTTGGCGATGGAGAGGTGAGTTTGCCATACTACCACACCCCCCCCCTCCCTTTACTGATGGGTTTAAGAGTTTGATCAGAGGGGACAGAGGCTGCACGTTCCAAAGGGGATAGCTTGGAGTAAGTGAGAGGGGTGGAGAGACCCAAGCGATTGATGCTGCCATGGCATTTTCAGATGAAAAGGTCGAGGGAGGGTCGGAGGCCGGAGTGGTGGGATGGTGTCCAGGAGGATGGAGTTTGCTGGAGGCGGGAGAAGGAGTGGTTAGAGAGTGGGTTGGATTCCCGTTCAGATAAATAGGTGCAGAGGTGGCGGGAAAAAGAGCTCGACATCATGGCGAGTGTGGAATTTGTGGACATGTGTGCATTGGGGAATGAAGGTGATCCCTTTGCTGATGACTGACTGGTCAGCCTCAGTGAGGGGGAGGTGTGCCGGCAGGGTGGGATGGTGAATACCCAGTAGGGCTTGGGGCCTGGGGCTTGGGCCAGGAACAAGGCTGGAGACTTCTTTGGGAGTGGGTGTATGCATAGGAGCTGTCACGTGGGCGGACGCAGAAGTGACCCAGTCGTCGATGCTGTCAGCAGTCACATGGTCTTTGGCGCCAGTGAAAACGGAACTTCCTCCGGCTCTAAGTTCCTTATATGCGCTACCCTCTGTGTGAAATAGTTGTCCCTCGGGTCCAGTTCAGGCCTTCATTTTGAGGAGGAAGCACTCCCACTCCTAGCCCCCATTATCACTGACTTAGATTCTCATCTGTCCCGGCCTACAATCAACAATCCTTTTCTCAGCTTCTGCCATTCCTATTTACTGCTGACCTACACTCGTGTCTTATCTCTTGTCCTTTTGCCTTGCATCATGACCCCCCCTGCCCCCTGTTATCTGTTACATCACTTCTTGCATTCCCTGCTTCCGTACTTGCTCAGCCCCTCTGCCATCTCTAACATCACTCCTCTGACCAAGAACCATCAACCATCAGGTTTCCTCACTCCACAGTTCAGGTCTGAAGTGTGGGGCATTTCTAGAAGCTTCTACAGTTGGATTTTAATGTGATTAGATTCCCGACACCGACCCTCTGAAGATTAACCCACCCGCGATTAATTCACCTAACACTACAGGCAATTTAACATGGCCAATTCACCTGACCTGCACATCGTTGACACGGGGAGAACGTGCAAACTCCACACAGACGGTCGCCCGAAGCTGGAATCGAACCTGGGACCCTGGCGCTGTGAGGCAGCAGTGCTAACCACTGAGCCACTGTGCCACCCCAATGTGGTTGGAGAAGACCATGTGGATGAGGGAGAGAATAGCCCATGTGTACATCCAGTTGATTCAAATGCAGAAAGTCAGACTGGAAACTGAGTCTCCCAGAAAGAGGTTTCAATGAACATTAGAGCAACAGCTGTCTATGTGGCATAACCCAGTTAACTAGGATGTTCACTGGTATTGAAGGATAGTCTTACGGGCAAAGGCTAAACAGTTGAGGCTCTACTCACTGGAGTTTAGCAGAATGAGAGGTAATCTCATTGAAACATATGGGATTGTTAAAGGGCTTGAAGGGAGTACGGATAAAAGGAGGTTTCCTCTCATGGGAGAATCTCAGAAATTTTTTTGGACAGTTTAAGACCTGGATGAGGTGCAATATTTTCTCTCAAAAGGGCTAAGACTTTTTTAAAAATTCATTCACGGGATGAGGGCATCGCTGGCTGAGCATTTATTGGCCATCGGTAAGCATCAACTCCATCCCTGTGGGTCTGGAGTCACATGTAGGCCGGACCAGGTAACAATGGCGGGGGGGGAGAGGCAGATTCCCTCCCTAAAGGGCATTCCCTAAGGAACCAGATCGGGTCTTACCTGACAATCGACAACAAGTTCATGGTCATCATTAGATTCTCCATTCCAGATTGTTGTTATTGCATTCAAATCCCACCACCTGCAGTGGCAGATTTGAATCCAGGTCCCCAGAACATTACCTCGGTCTTTGGATTAATAGTACTAGGCCATCACCTCCTCTGATAGCTGTTGGGGCATGGCCCTTGAAGGTTAAAGCAAGAGTTACAAGTTACAGAGAAATGCAGGAAAGTGGATATGAGGAATGGTGGATCAGCCTTTTTTTAAAAGGGGAGAGCAGGTTCAAGGGGCTGAATGGCCTATTCCTGATGCTATTTCTTATGGCCATTTAACATTCAGCACTCTTCCTTTCACACAGCAGTGTCTCTGATAAGGTCAATAGTGTTGTGCACTAACACTCAGACTTTCTACAACTGGGACATAACACAGATGTGGATGCTTTCCCTTTGAAATGCACTGATGGGTAGTTTCACCTGATCCTACCTTTAGTTCATGTGACACCTCTAATCTAGGCTAGAATAGAGGTGATTAGTTAGTTCCCAGTCAATTATGCTTGCAGGGTTCACTGAACAAAGAACAAAGAACCTTACAGCACAGGAACAGGCCCTGATCTAGATCCTCTATCTAAACCTGTCGCCTATTTTCTAAGGGTCAGTATCCCTCTACTCCCTGCCCATTCATGTATCTGTCTAGATGCATCTTAAGTAATGCTATCATGCCCACCCCTATCACCTCCGCTGGCAACATGTTCCAGGCACCCAGCACCCCCTCCATAAAGAACTTCCCACGCATAGCTCCCCTAAACGTTTCCCCTCTCACATCGAACTCATGGCCCCCGAGTAACTGAGTCTCCCACTCTGGGGAAAAAGCTTCTTGCTATCTAACCTGTCCACACCTCTCATGATTTTGTAGACCTCAACCTCCTTCATTCCAATGAAAATAATCAGAACCTACTCAACCCCTCCTCTGCACCCTCTCCAAAGCATCCATATCCCTTTGGTAATGTGGTGACCAGAACTGTACGCAGTATTCCAAATGTGGCCAAACCAAAGTCTCATACAACCTGCCACTGCCTTACCAATAGACAATAGACAATAGACAATAGACAATAGACGCAGGAGTAGGCCATTCAGCCCTTCGAGCCTGCACCGCCATTCAATATGATCATGGCTGATCATTCCCAATCAGTATCCTGTTCCTGCCTTATCTCCATAACCCTTGACTCCACTATCTTTCACAGCTCTATCCAATTCTTTCTTAAATGAATCCAGAGACTGGGCCTCCACTGCCCTCTGGGGCAGAGCATTCCACACAGCCACCACTCTCTGGGTGAAGAAGTTTCTCCTCATCTCTGTCCTAAATTGTCTACCCCGTATTTTTAAGTTGTGTCCTCTGGTTCGGCACTCCCCCATCAGCGGAAATATGTTCCCTCCTGCCAGAGTGTCCAATCCTTTCATAATCCTCTACGTTTCAATCAGATCCCCTCTCAGTCTTCTAAACTCAAGGGTATACAAGCCCAGTCACTTCAGTCTTTCCTGAATTGATTCTGTGTACATTATGTGTATATAAATATTCTTCAATTCTTCTAATCCAGAAGCCTTCCAATCATTTTGGTCCTAGTTCTGTTTGCTGTACTTTATAAAGATTGTTTTTAAATAGATTATAGACTGTTTATGATAGTCTACTGTTTAAACAGAGTCTGCTCAGTAAATCGCCTTCCAATGTATTTATGAGAGTTATAGAGTCATTGAGGTTTACCACTTGGAAACAGGCCCTTCAGCTCAACTTGTCCATTTTTCACAATTAATCTAATCCCATTTGCCTGCTTTCAGTCCGTATCCCACCGTACCTATCCCATCCATGTACATGTCTAAATGTCACTTAAAGGACAAACTTGTACACGCCTCCACCATTATCTCTGGTAGCCCATTCCAGACACTCGCCATCCTCTGTGTGAAAAAATAGTTCTTCTGGACCCTTTTGTATCTCTCCCCTCTCACCATAAACCTATGCCCTCTAGTTTTAGATTGTATTCTTTCATTGGATATGGGCACGCGGGCAAGACCAACATTTGAGGCCCATCTCCAATTACTGAGTGGCATGCCCGGCCAGTTCCGAGGGTAGTCAGCCACGTTGCTATGGGTCTGATTCACAGAAATCTTCCAGCCCAGAAGGATTCCATTTGGCCCATCATGCCTGCATCAAACGAGCATTATTATCTAGTGGCAACCTCCTGCTTTCCCGCCCCCCCCCCCCCCCCCCATACTATCGCACACTATTCCTATCCAAATAACCATCCAATGCCACAGAAAGTCACAAACCAAAACAGAAAGTCAGACACCTTAACCACCTGGAGTTACTTATAGACCAGACAGTCATAGAATCAGAGAGATTTACAGCATGGAAACAGACCCTTCAGTCCAACTTGTCCATGCTGACCAGATATTCTAAATTAATCTAGACACATTTCCCAGTATTTGGCCCAAATCCCTCAAAACCCTTCCTATTCATATACCCATCCAGATGCCTCTTAAATGTTGCAATTGTACCAGCCTCCACCACTTCCTCTGGCAGCTCATTCCATACACGTACCACCCTCTGTGTGAAAATGTTGTCCCTTAGGTGCCTTTTAAATCTTTGCCCTCTCACTCTAAACCTATGCCCTCTAGCTTTGGACTCCCCGACCCTAGGGAGAAAAACCTTGACTCTTCACCCTATCCGTGCCCCCCATGATTTTGTAAACCTCTATAAGGTCACCTCTCAGCCTCCGACGCTCCAGGGAAAATAACCCCAGCCTATTCAGCCTCTCTCTATGGTTCAAACCCTCCAACCCTGGCAACATCCTTGTAAATCTTTTCTGAACCTTTTCAAGTTTCACAACACCCTTCCTATAAGAGACCAGAATTGCTCACAGTATTCCAAAAGCAGCCTATCCAACGTCCTGTACAGCTGCAATATGGGTGTCACGGTGGCTCAGTGGTTAGCACTGTTGCCTCACAGCATAAGGGACCTGGGTTCAATTCCAGTCTCGGGTGACTGCCTGTGTGGAATTTGTATGTTTTCCCTATGTCTGCGTGGGTTTCCTCTGGGTGCTCCGGTTTCCTCCCACAATCCAAAGATGTGCAGGTTAGGTAAATTGGCCATAGTGTTCAGGGATATGTGCATTGGTCAGGGGTAAATTTGGATAATAGGGGAGGGGAATGGGTCTGGGTGGGATACTCTTTGAAAGGTCAGTGTGGACCTGTTGGGCCAAAGGGCCTGTTTCCACACTGTTGGGATTCTATCATTCTATGACGTCCCAACTCCAATAATCAAAGCACTGACCAAAAAAGGCATGTACCAAACACCTTCTTCACTATCCTATCTACCTGAGACTACATTTTCAAGGAGCTATGAACCTGCATGCTAAGGTCTTTTTGTTCAGCAACACTCCCCAGGACCTGACCATTCAGTGTATAAGTCCTGCTCTGATTGGCCTATTCAGAATGCAGCACCTCACATTTATCTAAATTAAACTTAATATGCCACTCAGGTAATGACTGCAAATTTCTCTCCTTAAAAGACACTAATGAACAGATGGGTTTTTACAACAGTTCACAATTGCCAGTACTAAAGCCAGCTTTATATTCCAGATTTATTAATTGAATTTAAATTCCACCAGCCACCTTATGGGGATTTGAACCCATGTGTCCAAAGCATTAGCCCACCTCCCTAGGCTGTTAGTTAGGTGACACTAGCTGTTCCCCAAAACCCAGTATACAATACCGTGGCTGCTCAGAATCCCACTTACCCATCAACTCACTAGTGACAGCAATTAACTCTGACAGGTACAAACAAATTGGCATACAACCAACTGCACTGAGTTGACACAAAGGTAACAATACACCATTCACTTCCAACGTAGCAAATCTTAAAAGGTGTCAGTGGATATGTAATTATACGTGATAAATAATTGAATATGTGGCAGTTACCAGGAATCAGCTCAGCTGTGAAAGCTGCTTTAATGAATTGAGTTAGATTCTCATTACACTCGTTTTGAAGATGACATGCATTCTGTGGCATAGCCAACATTTTTAAAAGTAAACTTAGCTCCTAAGAAGCCATTCCTACAGCACAAATCTCATTCAGTAAACACAAAATTCTTTGTGACATTAATCTCCGAACGCCTGAAGCTAACTTTAAGGCAGAAATCTGATGTTACATGAAGCCACATTTTAATAACATCTAAAAGTCTTATTAGAAAGAGTTACATTTTTAATCACGCCTTTCATAGAGTCATAGCACCACAGAAACAGACCCCTCATTCCAACTCATCCATGCCAACTGGGTATCCTAAACTGAACCAGGCCAATTTGCTTGTGTTTGGCCCACTTCCTAACTTTGAAGCTGATTAAATGTTTTTTTGTCTTAAAAGTCTCATCACTGTTATAATGTGGAAGCACGTCAGTTAGTTTGCACACAGCAAGGTCCCACAAACTTAACATGACATGACCAGATAATCTGCGTTAGTGGTTGAGAGCTGGGTTATATCACGGAGAACTCCCCTGTGCTACTGTGAGATAGTGTCATGGGATTGTGTTCTCCACCCGAGAGGTAGACAGGGTCTCATGTTATCACCACCGTCAGAAAGGATGGCAGTGGAGTACTCCGTAAAGTTCCACACACCATGAGCATGTCACCCCCAGATAACTCTGCAAATGGCCAGGACTGCAAACAGATGATCAATGGGATATTTTCAGCCAACCCCAAACGATGGCTATTGACAGCACACTGAGCAAGCTAAAATTCCTTTATTTGCAAACTCCAGCAATAAATGTGAAACACACACATGCACGCACAGTGTCTCACACATGCATACATGCATGCACACACGGGGACACACACAGAGACACCCACACACACAGAGACACACACACACACACAAATACATGCACACACAGAGACGCAGACACACACACATGCATGTAGATACACATACACATGCAGACACACACAAATGCAGGTAGATGCACGCACACACACACACACACACACACACACACAGGCACACACGAAAGCACTGGTGAGAGACTGAATGCAGTTGAGGGCACTGTTAACTACAGTGGGTGAGTATCCATGATTATCAAACAAGGAAGCCATGTCAGCAGCGATGTTTTGGAGAGTGGCATCATCTGAAGATACGACGCAGGCAAAGGAATGGAGTCCTTGTAGGACATTGGGTGGAAAGAGCAGTAGTGAAGGCGGTTGACGGGCCCCTCAACCACATCTGACCAATTGCCTGTGCTTCTGCCCATTCCCCTTTCATTCACTCACAACAGTGTGATCGGGCTCCCCTTGTTGTCACGTTTCATCCCAACAGCCTCTGCATTCAAAGGATCATTTTCTGCCATTTCAGACAGCTCCAAAAGGACACCACCACCAAATACATCTTCCCCTCACTCCCCCTGTCTGCATTTCACAGGGATCATACCCTCCAGGACACCTTAGTCCATTCCACAACCACCAACACCACATCCCCTCTCCATGGCACCTTCCCATGTAGCCGCAGAAGGTGCAACACCTTCCCCTTCACCTCGTCCCTGCTCCCCATCCAAGGGCCTGAACAGTCTTTCCAGGTTACACAGCATTGCACCTGTACCTCCTCCAATCCTGTGTATTGTATTCACTGCACCCAATGTGGCCTACTCTACATTGGAGAAGCCAAACACAGGCTGGGTGACTGTTTTGCAGAACACCTCCGGTCCACAGGACCCCTGACCTTCCCGCAGCCGGTCGTTTTAATACATGTCCTGCTCACATGCCCATGTGTCTGTCATCGGCATGCTGCAGTGCTCCAGTGAATCCCAGCACAAACTGGAGGAACAACATCTCATCTTCAGATTGGGCACTCTACAGCCTTCTGGACTTCATATCGAGTTCAAATCGTAAACCCTTTCCTTCCTTTACTTGTTACATTCTCTGTCTCCATGTCCTGTCTCCCCTCTCCCCACCCCAGTGGGACTGTCTGTCCTTTCCATTCTGCCAGTCAGACGCATTGAACTGAATTTATTATCACGTGTACCGAGGCACAGTGAAAGGCTTTGTTTTGCGAACAATACAGGCAGATCACAGAGTTAAGTAGCACCGATAAGTAAATAATAGGTAAACAGCAGCAAAAACCAAAACACAAGTACAGACGAAAGTTAGGTAAAATAGAGATATTAGTATTTTTAAAAAGTATGCTATTAATTTTAAAGAGTGTAGAACGAGTGTAGGAAATAGGAAACTTAGATCTGCACGGTGGAGCTCACAAGGGGTCGACCATAACCGGCGCCATCTTGCACATTGTTGTACTGTTCTCACACTCCAATTGCTTCATCTGAACTACCAACATCCTTTCTCCACCAGTACTCCATCCCCCCCCCCTGCACTTCACCTCAGCTCTGATGAAGAGACATCTAGACTCGAAGCATTAGCTTGCTCTTCTCTCCATGAATGCTGCCTGACCCGCTAGCATTTGTTGTTTCCAGTTCAGATTCCACCATCTGCAGTAATATGCTCCTCCAAAGCCAAGTTGCCATCGTCTTCCCAGATGATAGAGCTGCTGCCTCACTCGAGAGAGACAACTGGTGGTGGCTTAACCTGAGGGTCACTGTGCCTCAGGTGAGAAGAGAGGGTCACAAGGACAGTCCTTCATGGTGAACTCAGCCAGTGCAGGAATTGAAATAGCACCACTCTGTACTGCAAAGCAGCTATCCAGCCAACTTGGCTAAGAGCAATTAGATGAAAGAAAATTGGATCAATGCTTTAAGGAGAGGGGGAACAGGAATGGGATAGGAGTGACAGGGTAACAACAGGCATAACCAGCGTAATGGACTCGCTAGAGCTATTTAGTTCCATGATTTTGTGACTCTATGTCAATCTCTTTGAGGCGAGTTCCATTCCTGTGCTGCTGGCAAGAAGCATCAGGCCCTGGAAGATCACTGTCAGAAGTTCAAGTCAACATGTGCAGCATGCCGGCTCTCAGCCTGGCCCTGTTTCCCTGTCTCCCATCCAGAAAGACTCATCAGAGAATCACTCCGATACAGCCAAATGACATCCAGCCTGGAGACGACCTCATATCGCACTTCATATAGAGGGCAAATCCAATAATGTTACGCTAAATAAGATCAGAGGAATAACGTCCGGGAGATATAAATTTCACTTGTCAAATTTAAATTTAAAACAGATTAATATGAGCAAGGCACCAGAGAGTTTGGAAATGCAGCCAGATGTCGTAGTGGGAGAGTTCTGTTCCTGAACTCTAGGTTTGAGGGGACCCGAGTGAGTTTCTCATTAATACTTTGTTTCCATATTGCTTCTGAGGGAGACTTCACATCATCTCAAAGGCAGGAGAGAGCAATCCAGTGCTACATTAATTTCATTGCCAGTGGCTCGGTTACCTCTCTTTTCAAAAGAGCTTGTCTCTTCACGGATGGATTTGTTACCGTTTTGGGAAAGAGTGAGGGTTGGTGGCGGGAGCTTGTGGAAGAAGACAGCGGGATCAAGCTTGGGCTTGTGTTCAGCTTGACACTGTTGGCAATTGTGGCTCGGAACTCATAATCAATGTCAACACGGAGGCTGCCTCAACTGAAAGTGTTCGCTGTGGGACACAAACTAAAATCTGTTTTCCAAATCATTCTCTGAATGAGAGCGTCAATTTCATTCTGACCCGTCTCCAGCCATCAGTACATTGACAATGTAGCCAATAATGAACGAGCAGAAAGATTGGGATTGGCCCAATTTCTCTTGAAGTACTTAGAATCCCTGCAGTGTAGAAGCAGGCCATTCGGCCCATTTACATATACACCGACCCTCCGAAGAGCATCCCACTCAGACCCACCTCCACTCCTTTATTTCCCATGGCTAATCCACATTCCTGGACAGTATCCCGTAACCAATCCACTTAACCCGCACATCTTTAGACTGCGGGAGGAAGCCCACACAGACAGGGGGAGAACGTGCAAACTCCATACAGACAGTCGGCGGAGGATGGAATCAAACACAGGTCCCTGGTGCTGTGAGGCAGCAGTGTGAACCACTGAGCCACCATACTGCCCTTCACTTAGAGTGAAAGGAACATTCTGTCAGTGTGGGCTGAATCACAGTGGGTGAAAGCCAAATGTTTCAGCCAAATTTGTAATGAGATCTCAGCTATCTGTAAGAATAATAGGGTGGTTATGGTAGGGTGGTATGATTTTAACTATCTAAACCATAGACTGGGACTGCCATAGTGTTAAGGGTTGAGATGCATAGGAATTTGTTAAGTGTGTCCAAGAAGATTTTCTGATTCTGATTCAGTATGTGCCAATAATGGCACATTATTGAGAAATAGAGAAGGTGCAACACTTAACCTACTCTTGGGAAATAAGGCAGGGCAGGCGACTGAGGTGTCACTGGGGGAGCAATTTGGCGACAGTGATAGTAATTCTATTAGTTTTAAAGTAGTGATGGAAAAGGATAGACCTGATCTAAAAGTTGAAGTTCTAAATTGGAGAAAGACCAATTTTGACGGTATTAGGCAAGAACTTTCGAAAGCTGATTGGAGGCAGATGTTCACAGGTAAAGGGATGGCTAGAAAATGGGAAGCCTTCAGAAATAAGATAATGAGAATCCAGAGAAAGTATATTCCTGTCAGGGTGAAAGGGAAGGCTGGTAGGTATAGGGAATGCTGGATGACTAAAGAAATTGAGGGTTTGGTTAAGGAAAAGAAGGAAGCATATGTCAGGTATAGACTGGATAGATCGAGTGAATCCTTAGAAGAGTATAAAGACAGTAGGAGTATACTTAAGAGGGAAATCAGGAGGGCAAAATGGGGACATGAGATAGCTTTGGCAAATAGGGTTAAGGAGAATCCAAAGGGTTTTTACAAATACATTAAGGATAAAAGGGTAACCAGGGAGAGAATAGGGCCCTCAAAGATCAGCAAGGCGGCCTTTGTGTGGAGCTGCAGGAGATGGGGAAGACACTAATCGAGTATTTTGTGTCAGTGTTTACTGTGGAAAAGGATATGGAAGATACAGACTGTAGGGAAATAGATGGTGACATCTGGAAAAATGTCCATATTACAGAGGAGGAAGTGCTAGATGTTTTGAAACACATAAAAGTGGATAAATCCCCAAGACCTGATCAGGTGTACCCTAGAACACTGTTTGAAGCTAGGGAAATGATTGCTGGGTATCTTACTGAGATATTTGTATCATCAATAGTCACAGGTGAGGTGCCAGAAGACTGGAGGTTGGCAAACGTGGTGCCACTGTTTAAGAAAAGTGGTAAGGACAAGCCAGGGAACTATAGACCAGTGAGCCTGATGTCGGTGGTGGGCAAGTTGTTGGAGGGAATCCTGAGGGACAGGATGTACATGTATTTGGAAAGGCAAGGACTGATTAGAAATAGTCAACATGGTTTTGTGCGTGGGAAATCATGTCTCACAAACTTGATTGAGTTTTTTGAAGAAGTAACAAAGAGGATTGATGAGGGCAGAGTGGTAGATGTGATCTATATGGACTTCAGTAAGGCGTCTGACAAGGTTCCCCATGGGAGACTGATTAACAAGGTTAAATCTCATGGAATACAGGGAGAACTAGCCATTTGGATACAGAACTGGCTCAAAGGTAGAAGACAAAGGGTGGTGGAGGAGACTTGTTTTTCAGACTGGAGGCCTGTGACCAGTGAAGTGCCACAAGGATTGGTGCTGGGTTCTCTACTTACCATCATTTATATAAATGATTTGGATGTGAGCATAAGAGGTAGAGTTAGTAAATTTGCAGATGACACCAAAATTGGAGGTGTAGTGGACAGCGAAGAAGGTTACTTCAGATTACAACAGGATCTGGACCAGATGGGCCAATGGGCTGAGAAGTAGCAGATGGAGTTTAATTCAGATAAATGCGAGGTGCTGCATTTTGCGAAAGCAAATCTTAGCAGGACTTATACACTTAATGGTAAGGTTCTAAGGAGTGTTGTTGAACAAAGAGACCTTGGAGTGCAGGTTCATAGCTCCTTGAAAGTGGAGTCGCAGGGAGATAGGATAGTGAAGAAGGCATTTGGTATGCTTTCCTTTATTGGTCAGAGTATTGAGTACAGGAGTTGGAAGGTCATGTTGCAGCTGTACAGGACATTGGTTAGGCCACTTTTGGAATATTGCACGAAATTCTGGTCTCCTTCCTATTGGAAAGAGGTTGTGAAACTTGAAAGGGTTCAGAAAAGATTTACAAGGATGTTGCCAGGGTTGGAGGATTTGACCTTAAGGGAGAGATTGAATAGGCTGTGGCTGTTTTCCCTGGAGCGTCGGAGGCTGAGGGGTTACCTTATAGATGTTTATAAAATCATGACAGGCATGGATAGGATAAATAGGCAAAGTCTCTTCCCTGCGTTGGGGAATTCCAGAACTAAAGGGCATAGGTTTAGGGTGAGAGGGGAAAAACATATAAGAGACCTAAGGGGCAACTTTTTCACGCAGAGGGTGGTACGTGTATGGAATGAGCTGCCAGAGAAAGTGGTGGAGGCTGCTACAATTGCAACATTTAAGAGGCATCTGGATGGGTATATGAATAGGAAGGGTTTGGAGGGATATGGGCCGGGCGCTGGCAGGTGGGATCAGATTGGGTTGGGATATCTGGTCGGCATAGACGAGTTGGACCAAAGGGTCTGTTTCCGTGCTGTACATCTCTATGACTCTGAATCCTTTCAGTTGCTGCTGCCATTTTGCTCAATGAGTAAGATGGAGAGGGGTGACCCGGTCGAGTTTGGTGAAGCTGCAAAGGCATTGCTGTTGATTCCAAAGTGGTCCCTACGGGATGGAACCTAATCAGCTGGCAACTGACAATCGAAGGGCTGTGGACTAAACCCAATGATTGATCATTTTGCGAAGTCAGTCATTTGTCCCAAATTAACATTGCAATGGCCCGTGGCAGAACACTTACCAAGGAGGGCCGTAAAGTTGAACCCTATTCCTTTATTTCTTCGTCTTCATATTCTGTTCTGGTTTATTTTTCTGCGTTTTTAACTTGGCGCGGGAAAATGGCGATGCTATGCAACACCTTTCACTGTATTTTTTTTTAACAAAATACGCACGTCGATAAATGAAACAAGTCTTGTGACCGTGGCAATGTCCCTACCCTGGACCAGGAGCCCCAGCTGCTTCAGAGGTGTCTAATAACATCTGTGAACAAGTTGATCAGAGAAATAGGTGAACTCTGCGAGCGTTCTCGGGTGTTTTTCTGCGGATATGTGTCAGCATTGAGCGTTGCTGACTCTGGGGCAGCGGTACTCCAGAGGAATGGAGCAAGCATTCATTGCGAATGGCTGTATAAAAGGTTTCTGTGTGACTGAGCCCTGCTCGATGCAATCTGAGACACAGATCGGTTGCTTGTTAATCTCCTCACAGCCAAAAGCACGCCAATGCTGATATTTAAAAAAGAAACAAGCTTCTGTCTGTCATTCCTCCTTACCTAACCCACGGACCCTTGTGGTAACAAGCAAATGGAAAGAATTCCATGTTCATTGCAACTTGCGTGGCCTGTTCCCAGTTCTGGTCAGCTTGTACCTTGACCACTGTGTGGTTTAGCTCGGTGAGGTAAAAGGGAAACATGCATGTAGATGGAAGTGGAGCAGAAAAGAACCACAGGGCTTCCTGCTGGTGTCAAGGGTCTGACTTACGATGAACAGTTCAAGATTCCTGAGTATTTTCAATCTGGAAAGGAGACAGCTGAGAGGTAGGCCACTTTCCCTTATGCTGGGGTGAGCAAGGGATCCAAGAGATGATTTTTTTGTTGAAAGGGAGAGAGAGGTGAGGTGGGGAGGCCCTGATTCCACCCACTCACAATTAGCAGCTTCTGAAACTGAAAGCAAAACACTGCGAATGCTGGAGAGCTGAAATAAAATCGGAAAGTGTTGGAGAAACTCAGCAGGTATGCAGAGAGAAACGCAAGCTGCAGAGGAACATACGTAGGCCATTCAGCCCCTCGAGCCTGTTCCACCATTCAATGGGATCGTGGCTGATCTGTGACCAATACCTGTCATTGTCTCCAATCCCCAAATATCTTTCATTAACATAAACTTATCTGTCTTAGATTTAAAATGGACAACTGATCCAGCATCCACTGCTGTTTGACAAAGAGCGTTCCAAACATTTATAACCCTTTGTGTGTAGAAGTGCTTCCTAACATCTCTCCTGAACAGTTTGGCCATTCTCAGACCTCTTTCTAGAATCCCCAAACCAGTGGAAATAGTTTACCTTTACCTTATTTTATTCCTGCTAATGTCTTGAAAACTTGGATCAGACCACCCTTTACCTTCTAAATTCAAGAGAATCAAGACCTAATTTGTCTAATCTCTCCTCATACCTTAACCCCGGAAGTTCATGTATCAGCCATGTTAACCTGAGAAGTACTGCCTCCAAGGCCAAAGTATCCTTCCTGGTCACAGTGCGTCTAACCAGGATTTTGTATAATCTCTGCGGCCTGTACTCTGGTTTGAGATGTTCCAATGACTTGCCTTTGGAACTACTGAGCCTGTTAATGGGCTGATGAGAGTGGGAAGGTCAAAATCAATCAGCATCCACAAACAATCTGGTTCACATTATTGCAAGAGTTGTCAGCTTCAAAGAGGCAGAAGTTATAAGGTTTCTCTTCTTGATGTTGGAAGATTTCGAAGCTACGAGATTTTACACCAGATTGTGTCATTTCTTCTTCCATTTGACACTTTCGCATTCAGAGAGGCCAATGGTTCTCTGAAATGGAACCCATTCACCGTGGCAACACATCGACAGGCTCCATCATGGCCGCCATCTGTCAGCACCTACTGTCTCATAAGACCATAAGAACTAGGAGCAGGGAGTGGGCCATCTGGCCCATCGAGCCTGTTCCATCATTCAATAAGATCACGGCTGATCTTTACATGGAATCAGCTCCACTTACCCACCCGCTCACCATAACCCTTAATTATTCAAAAATCTATCTATCTTTGCCTTAAAAACATTCAACGAGATAGCCTCAGTTGCTTCATGGGGCAGTGAATTCCACAGATTCACAACCCTTTGGATGGAGAAGTTTCTCCTCAACTCAGTCCTAAATCTGCCCCCCCCTTTATTTTGAGGTCCTCTTGTTCTAATTTCACCCGCCATAAGAAAGAACCTCCCTACTCCAATCTCGCCTATTTCCTTCCCCACTTCTATGTTTCTGTAAGATCCCCCTTCATTCTTCTAAATTTTAATGAGTCTATTCAATCTCTCCTCATAAGCCAGCCCTCTCAACTCTGCATCCTTTGCATCCCCCCCCCCCTCCCAGTGCCAGTACATCCTTTCTCAAGTATGGAGACCAAAACTGTCCACAGTACTCCAGGTGTGGTCTCACCAGCACCCTGTACTGCTGCAGCATAACCTCGCTGTTTTTAAACTCCATCTCTCTAGTAATGAAGGACAATATTCCATTTGCCTTCTTAATTACCTACTGAACCTGAAAACCAACTCTTTGTGATTCATGCACAACGTCTCCTGGTTGCATCCAGTACCATAAAGTGTGTCTTGAGCTCAGCCCGGCCTCAATTTGAGTGTTGACATTTCAAGATAGGGTCAGATGAACAAACTCAGGGCTGGAATCCAGAAATTATCTGGGCATTGGGTTCCCAATCTGAAAATTAAGTTAATGATCTTAATGAGGGTTATGCAACATATGTCTAAAATCACTGTTTGAAATAAACGTAAGGAGTCAGGCCACAATCTTAAGGGATAAATTTGGGACAAATATAAGGAAGTTTTTCTTCACATGAAGAGTAGTTAACAGGGCAGCATTTAAGAATGCATTGGGCACAACCCAATTGATGGTGACATTGAAAGAATGAGGATATGACTTTATGACATATTTCCAAAGGTAGGAAGCCCGGATGTTCATTTGCACCTGATGCCCGTGACCATCAAAGTGATAGTGGCTGCTGATGAAGGAACCTTGGTGAATTTCTCCAGGGCATTTTGTAGTTGGCACACACTGCTGCTGCTGAGTGTCGGTGCTGGAGAGTGGTGAAGGCGATGGATGCAGTGCTGAAATACTGAGACATTCAGTCACCCAGTGAGAAGGAAGTGGGGTCTCTGCACGGGACTTCATCCAATCCAGGTCCGAATCAACCCCGATTGGAGGTATCACCCTTCCACGATGCTGTGACCCAACTGCCATGACCCTTTCACAGATGTCAGCTGTAACATTCGGGAAGAGTTGCTTTTTGAGGTTTAAGCGTATGGCCTCGGTCAAGATGATGAAACTGTTAATAGCCAGTCCTTTGCCCTCTCTTGGGTGGCACAGTGGCTCAGTGGCTACCATCACTGACTAACAGCGCCAAGGTCCTGGATTTGATTCCAGCCTTGGGTTTGTGTGGAGTTTGCACATTCTCCCCATGTCTGCATGGGTTTCCTCCGGGTGCTCCAGTTTTCTCCCACAGTCCAAACATGTGCAGGTCAGGTGAATTGGCCATGCTAAATTGCCCATGGTTTCTAGGGATGTGCAGGCTAGATGGGTTAACCACAGGGAATGCAGGGTTACATAGATTATATCAGTTTACTTACTGTGCGGAAACAGGCCTTTCGGCCCAACAAGTCCACACTGACCCTCCGAAGAGCAACCCACCCAGACCCATTCCCCTACATTTACTCCTTCACGTAATACTACGGGCAATTTAGCATGGCCAATTCACTGAACCTGCACATTTTTTATGGACTGTGGGAGGAAACCGGAGCACCCAGAAGAAACCCACGCAGACACGGGGAGAATGTGGAAAGTTCACACAGACATTTGCCTGAGGCTGGAACTGAACCCGGGTCTCTGGCGTTGTGAGGCAGCAGTGCTAACCACTGAGCCACCGTGACGGGGTGCATCTGGGTGGGATGCACTTTGGAGGGTAGGTGTGGAGTTGATGGGCCGAATGGCCTGTTCCCACACTGTAGGGCTTCTATGATTTTCCAAGCAGGATGTGCAAGGCTGGCCGATGCCCTGATGACATTGTTCTATTGCCATTTCCAGGCCATCTGGATCACAGATACAGTCATCAATCAACTTCCTGCTGAGCAGCCCTGACATTTCTGTGTGTAGGAGGCTGGCATAATAGTGTCAAAGTCAGCCCTCTTCATTTGAGAACCTCTCAGGGATCTTCAAAGAGACAAGTGGAGCAGAGCAGTTCCTTCTGTCCTTGAACTCCTCTGGCACACAAAGACATAACATTAGAGTCATACAGCACAGAAACAGATCCTTCACTCCAACCAGTCCATGCCAACCATAATCCCCAAACTAAACTAGTCCCACCTGCCTGCACTTGACCAACATCCCTCCAAATGTACACATGCGCTTACCTAAATGTTTTTAAACATTTGTAACTGCGTCCACCACTTCCTCTGGAAGCTCATTCCACACACGAACCTCTCTCTGCATAAAGTTGCCCCTCATGTCTTTTTTAAAAATCTTTCTCCTCTCATCTTAAAGATATGCCCCTTAGTCTTGAAACCACACCCCCCTCTCCCAAAAGACACCCCATCCATACCCTTCTCGATTTTATAAACCTCTATAAGGTCACCCCTTAGCCTCCGACGCTCCAGGGAAAACAGTAATGAACCAGCGCATTCCTTTAGGGAACAGCTACTCCCTGCATCCTGTGGGCCCTTGACGCTGAGCTCCAGGTACCAGACCTGCACAAGTTCTTCAAAATTGCAGCACAGAAACAGGCCTTTGGCCTAATTAGTCTCTGCCAGTGTTTATTACCCCTAATTGTGTCCAAGCCTCCATTGTCCTGGGGGTGGGCCTACCACTGAAACTGGCTAAAGTTGGAACAGAGGTGGGCCACATCTAGTGCAAACTGGTTAAAAAGCCCAACTCTGTGCCAGACAATTCTGGTCCTGTGCTTTTGGCATGACTGGCAGCTTATCTATCCTCAAACCCCCAGCCCACCCCCTTGTGCCATTTCCCACTTTATGAACAAAGGGTCACAAGCCTTTTTCTAGCATTTGGAAGCCATTGAACAGCCCATAACACTACAACAGTAAACAAAGCAGAGTCTTCAAACATTGTGTAAGCAGAGTCAACTACTTTGAAAATGATGTGGCAATTGAACTGTAGCTAAGGGCCTATTATGAGGAGGGAAGGCATAGTGGCAGTGTCACTGGACAAGGAATCCTGAAGGCCAGACTAATAACCTGGGACACAGGTTCAAATCCAACATGGCAAAAAATAAAATTTCTATTTCATTGACAAATCTGGAATAAAATTTTGTCTCAGTAATCGTGCCCATTGTTGCAAAAGCCTACCTGGTTCACTCATGTCCTTTACAGAAGCAAATCTGTCTCCTTACCTGGTCTGGCTTACATGATTCCAGACCCACAGTGATGTGGTTGACTCTTAGCTGTCCTCTGAAATGATCCCACTTAGTTCAAGGGTAGTTAGGAACAAATCGTGGATTTGCCAGTGATGCCCACGTCCCATTAAATAATGCCAATTGCTATCTGATTAGATGCCAAGACCGAATACATAAGAGAGCATAAGAACCAGGAACAGCGGTAGGCCATTTTTCCAGGCAGTGTGCAACTCACTGTGTGAAAAAGGTTTCCCTCACTTCACCTTTCCTTCGTTTGCACATCAAAAGGCAACTGTCAAGGTGAAAGAGAAGCCAATCCATTCCCTTCAGGGACCCAGAATTCCCCCAAAAGCACGAAGGCCTCGAGCCTGTTCCACCATTTCATACAACCATGGCTGCTCTAATCTCAGCGTCAACTCCATTTTCCTGCCTGCATCACAGCAACAGGAATTGATGGAACTTTAACAATATTTGTTATCCTTTCTATACTCTGATATGTCCTCTATCATTTAACATTTCCACTGTACAAGTTCTCCAATAAGACAGAAATGTAACCATCTCTCCTTCACATTACCATCACTGAATTCCTCGCTATCAAGATCCAGGATGTCTCATAATTGACCAGAAACAAAACTGGACCAGCCACGCATATACTGTGACTGTAAGAGAAGGTCCAAGGCGAGGAATTCTGAGGTGAATAACTCAACTCCTGACTCCCCAAAGCCTGTCCCCAATCCACAAGGCACCTATCAGACATGTGATGGAACACTCCCCATTTGCCTTGATTGGTGCAGGTCCAACAACACGCAAGAAAACTCAACACCCATCCAGAACAAAGCAGTCGACTTGGTTATTGCCATCAATATGTATTATCTACAAGACATGACGCAGCGATTCACTAAGGCTCCATCAACAGCAACTTTAAACTCATGACCTCTATCTACCATGTAGAAGGGCAAACACAACAGCTAAGTAGGGATGCCACCCCATGGAAGCTCCTAACCTTGTCATTACACCATTCTGACTTGAAAATGTATCACCGTTCCTTCGCTGGATATCAAAATCACTGCACACGGACTGCAGCAGCTCAGGAAGGCAACTCAACACCATCTTCTCAAGGAATAGCCAAAAACAAAATGCTATCCATAGTAGAACTTGAAAGAGTATTGAGTATCAGGTGATTGACTGTGTGGAGTTTGCATGTTCTCCCCGTGTCTGCGTGGGTTTCCTCCGGGTGCTCCAGTTTCCTCCCACAGTCCAAAGATGTGCAGGTCAGGTGAATTGGCCATGCTAAATTGCCCATAGTGTTAGGTAAGGGGTAAATGTAGGGGAATGGGTGGGTTACGCTTCGGCGGGGCGGAGTGGACTTGTTGGGCCGAAGGGCCTGATTCCACACTGTAAGTAATCTAATCAGTTGAACCTGCCTCCACCATTTTTCCAGGCAGTGCGTTACTCACTGTGTGAAAATGGTTTCCCTCACTTCACCTTTCCTTCGTTTGCACATCAAAAGGCAACTGTCAAGGTGAAAGAGAAGCCAATCCATTCCCTTCAGGGACCCAGAATTCCCCCAAAAGCACAAAGCTTTGCTCTTATTAGGGGAGAGCATTCAAGTGATGAGGGTTACCGTCCATCACTCAGAGCATGGGTTACCACTTTTGGACGTTTACACTGCAGTCTACACTCTGCCAGTCTTGTTTGCTGTTGGATAAGACCAGTGGGGTCTGTAAAATGGCTCTTGATTTGCGATTGCCCTTTTTCATTTCTATTCAGTCCTTCACAGGAGACAACCTTGTCATCAGCTGGATAAGCAGTTCCTGCCCATCTCAGACTGCCCTTGAGAAGCTGGTGTTGAGCTGGATTCCTAGACAGCTGCAAGTCCATGTGCTGTAGGGACAGTCATTATAGAGGGAAGGAGCTACAGGGCTTTGACCCAGTGACAGTGAAGGACCGGCGAGATATTTCCTAGTCAGGACGGTGAGTGGCTTGGAGGAGCACTTGTAGGACCCATGTATCTGCTGCCTTAGATGGTAGGAAGGGTTGGTGACCGTCATGACATAGTTTTAGCCTTTTGTACTTCATAGTTGTGCCACATTTTAGAATGTTCTGAATAAAACTTTCAGTTAAGGAAAGGGGAATTGACACAAAACTAAACTCATGCAAAAATGGCCCTTTTTCCAATTGAAAATAATGGCCTCCAGCTGTTCCTAAGTTCCAGTCACATTGTGCCCTCAGTCATGCCCACTTGGGGTTAAAGACACTCTGACAGTGGTAAGAATCGTTTCCCATTCTGCTCTGGTGCAGGCTGTACTATAAAAGGAGTCATTACCATGGCATGTGCTTTAGTTTAACAACTGGATCTTAAACTCTTTTACACCCACAAAAAGGGACATGATCAAAGCTTCTTGCCAATGAGACACAGAACCTGAAGGGGATTAGATTACTTACAGTGTGGAAACAGGCCCTTCGGCCCAATAAGTCCACACCAACCCACCAGTACCCCTACGCCAAACACTATGGGCAATTTAGCATGGCCAATTCACCTAACCTGCACATCTTTAGACTGTGGGAGGAAACCAGAGCACACCCACGCAGACACAGGGAGAATGTACAAACTCCACACAGTCAGTCGCCTGAGGCAGGAATTGAACCCGGGTCTCTGGCGCTGTGAGGCAGCAGTGCTAACCACTGTGCCACCGTGCCACCCACTTATGGGGGCCGTTACCTTTCAACTTTACCTTCACTGCCCGGGGTGACCTGAAACACTCGTAGGGAAACGATGTACTGCACTTGCCCCCATCTCTGATGAGCAGTGCCCGGAGCTGCCTCCCTGGATACAGTTTGTGTGGAAATTCGGGAGAGACCAGGATTCACGTTGTCTGCCATGCTCCCGAAAGCGCAACCTCTCAACAAGATTTAATCGCTCAGGCTCCTGGGTCAAAGACCCATCATTTGGGGGCAGTGTTGGGATGGAGTCCAGTCAGAGTCAGAGCCTTCAGGGCAGGATGGGACGGAGGCTGGTGAAGAGAGAAATACCCAACAGGCAATCTTACACCATGAAAGAACATGACCAAGTAATGTCCTCATTGGAGACAAGCCTCGTTCAGTCCATTGCCATATCGAAAGCAACTGTCCTGAAGGGTTTGGCACCAAAGGTCACACTTGACCATTTAGGCCATTTTCACAACAATCTCCAACTGATCCAAGGAATCCCCACAAGCGTGCCCTCCTGTAGCACCGTTGCTTTTGAATTGATAGCTTGGGGTCTGTCAACTGATTCCCAGCAGGGTTTGTGGGGGGGGGATGTGACAATGGAGCACCAGCCAGACAGACAGTCCACTCCACCAATCAATGAGAGCGTGGCTGGTCTGATCGTTCTCAACTCCATTTTCCTGCCTTTCTCCATAACCCTTTGATTCCATTCCTGGTTAAAACTCCTGTCTCAGTCAGCGACAGTAAGCCCTCTGCAGTAAGGAATCCCATAGATTCACTCCCCTCTGAGGGAAGTCATTCCATCTCACCTCTGGCTTAAAAGTGCCAGCCGTTATTCTGAGATTCTGGCCCTAGACTCTCCTAAAAGGGAGACACCCCCACCATATCCACTGTCACAGTCATGGAGTCATACAGCACAGAAACAGGCCCTTTGGCCCAACTCATCCATGCCAACCAGGTTCCTTAAACTGAACTAGTCCCATTTGTCTGCATTTGGCCCATATCCCTCTCAACCTTTCCTATCCACATACCTGTCCGAATATCTTTTAAATATTGTAATTGTCAAGTCCCCCAAGAATCTCCTATGTTTCAATAAGGTGGCCTCTCATTCCTCTATATTCCGAAGAGTACAGACCCAATCTACTCAAACTCTTAGAGTCATAGAGATGTACAGCACGGAAACAGATCCTTCGGTCCAACCCGTCCATGCCGATCAGATATCCCAACCCAATCTTGTCCTATTTGCCAGCATTTTGTCCACATCCCCCTAAACCCTTCCTATTCATCTACCCATCCACCACTTAAATGGTGTAATTGTACTAACCTCCACCACTTCCTCTGGCAGCTCATTGCATATGCGCACCACCCTCTGCATGAAATAATTGCCCCTTAGGTCCCTTTTAAATCTTTCCCCTCTCATCCTAATCCTCTGCCCTCTAGTTTTGGACTCCCCCACCCTGGGGAAAGGACTTGTCTATCCATGCCCCTCATAATTTTATAAACCTCTCTAAAGTCACCCCTCAGCCTCCGATGTTCCAGGGAAAACAGCCCCAGCCTATTCAGCCTCTCCCTATAGCTCTAACCCTCCAACCCTGGCAACATCCTTGTAAATCTTTTCTGAACCCTTTCAAGTTTCACAACATCCTTCCTACAGCAGGGAGACGAGAATTGCACACAATATCCCAAAAGTGGCCTATCCAACATCCTGTGCAGCTTCAACATGACCTCCAACTCCTATACTCAATGCTCTGACCAATAAAGGAAAGCATACTAAACGCCTTCTTCACTATCCTACCTACCTGTGACTCCAATTTCAAGGAGCTATGAACCTGCACTCCATGGTCTCTTTGTTCAACAACACTCCCCAGGACCTTACCATTAAGTGTATAAGTCCTGCTAAGATTTGCTTTCCCAAAATACAGCACCTCGCATTTATCTGAATTAAACTCCATCTGCCACACCTCAGCCCATTGGCCCATCTGATCAAGATCTGTTGTAATCTGAGGTAACCCTCTTCGCTGTCCACTACACCTCCAATTTTGGTGCCATCTGCAAACTTACTGTAGGACAGCCCCTCCATGCCAGGGATCAGCCGAGGGACCTTCTCTGGGCTTCCGCTAATGTCAGAATATCTTAGATAAAGGTGTCGAGTCTGTTCTTTAGAAGATGCGGTACTGCCTTGAGCCACACAATGGGTACTGCTTTCAATAAATGAGATGCAGCAATGGGAATCTGTGTTCTCACTTATTTGCCCATTATATAACCTGTTGGCTACCTCGCTCCTTTACCAAGACATTGGTGGAGTATAGAAGGCACTGAGCCATTTGTATACACACACAGGACACCAACAACATTGTACCTAACACAGCCATCAGCATTTTAAGCCAATTTTGAGCCAAAACAGCTTACCAACCTTCGCTAGCTTTGTAAAGCTGCCCAGCTGTATTTCGGCAATAAATGCTCCACAATCCCAGACACACCTCTCGTCCAAAGATCACTTTGACTCCTTTCCCTCAATCCAGAATCTCCTCTAACACGAGTTGTGAATTTGGAAAAGACTTTTCCCGCCCCTCAGCCTTGTTCCTGTCTCCTCGATGTCATCATTCAAAGTCAACAGACCCTGGAGAAGCTACACAAAACATGTTTTCAATGTTTTTGTGAAGTTTCTGCTCAGTTGCTGGGTCCAGAAATTAATCTTTGTGTCGGAGAGATGCCAAGACAATCCAGGATGGATCAGGAATATTCTGCTAACTGGCACCAGGTGTGGTACTGTGCCATGATTACTGGAATTACATTATGGGCAGGAGCCATCTGTATTACCCTTTCAGTATACATCCCCTGTGCCCAACATGTGACTCAATTACCAGCCTGGCCTCCATACCTGAACAAATCCTGTGCTCCCCAAAGCGGGTGCTCTACTCCCAGCTCTGAAATGGCAGGCAAGCCCCAGGTGGACAGGAAGTGCCTCAGGGATACCCTCAAGGTCTCACTGGTGAGGTATGGCATTCCCACAGATACCTGGGGATCATTGGCCCAAGACCATCCAAAGTGGGGGAGGTGTACCCAGGAAGGTGTGGAGCTCCAAGACTTGCCGTCAGGAAAAAGTGGAAGCCGGGAGAAAACAATGCACTGTCACATCAATGCCCCACCCACCCCTTCCCATGACCACCTTCTGTCCCAAGTGTAACAGAGCCTGCGGTAGTCACATTGTCTATCCAGCCACCTACAGATTCACCCTGAGAATGGGAGAGAGTCATTCCTATCTGCGAGGGACCGCTGATAATAATGATGTATATCCCGTACTAGTGTATACTCCCTGGAGCAGTATCAGCCCCTGTTACTAATATCCATTCCTGTACCAGCCCATGCTCCTGGACCAGCCTGTGCCTTGCAGTGTGAGTCTCGGTCTGTGCTTGTGTGCCAGTGTGGGCCCCTGTATTGATTAGGATTAGGGGCTCAGGTTAGTGTTAGGGTTAGGTTTCGGGTTAGGGTTAGGTTTCGGGTTAGGGTTAAGGTTGGGTTAGGGCCAGGGGTTAGGGGAGGGTTAGATTTAGGATTAGGGTTAGGGTTAGGATTGGGGTCACGGTTGGGGTTAGGGCCCCTCACTGGTTTCTGCTGCTCTCCTAACACACATGGAATGATCCCACACTGAAATGCAGCTCCAACACCACTATGTGTTCTGTCTGTGTACAAAAGAAATGAACGATTTTTGGGACACCAGTTTGGCAATATTCAATGCCCATGATTCTACTGAGCTGCGAGTTCACAGCAGCTTTAAGCTGGCCATTGGGAGCTGGATAGGAGCAATATCAATCATTGAGTGTAGGAACAGAGAGAATCACGAACCTGCTGTGCGTCTGGGCTGGATTGATAGCTGGCTTTGCTTGATGGTTAGCTCAATGAATCAATCCGTTGCTGGTTAATCTGAACAAGCAGATCCTGGGGGAAAACAAAAATTCATTGTTTTTTTCCTTCGTGCAGGGTTAATGAAAAGAAAAAGTGCCAAAAACACGAGTTCATTGAAGTTCAACCTCGGCACCTACTCACAGACGAGAAAACGGCAACATATTCTTAAATGGTTTACGCTGGCCTGCTCTGTATGCCCAGATGGTCAAGGCACTCCATGCACAGAGTATGGAAAGTGTCCAACACTTGGGACCAGAATCTGAAAAGATCAGCACCCTTTGCAAAGACCCCGTTTGCAAAGACTGGATCAGCTTGTAGGGAAGATAGATGTGAGCGTACAACACCATCAGGTTCAGAAAGAGATTCCTAGATTCCAGTCCAAAATAGAGCTGGCAATCAACCTGGGACCGTCCAGAACTAAAACGAAACCTCAAAACTACTCGGCTCCTCACACGCCTCGGAAATACATTGGCATCGCTGGGTTAAAATCCTGGAACTCCTTCTTGTTCTATACAATGCCTGGACTACAGGGTTCAAGGGAGCTCCACAAAACCTTCACAAGGGCAACTAGGGATGGGTCATAAAAGCTGGCTCACATTTCATGGATGAATTAAAATGAAACAGAAGATAGAGGGAAAATGACGTCACCAAAAGTAATAACAAGATTAAATACTGGATTGCACATTGACTAATTCACGAGTAACTAGTCTACCAAAGACATGCACGCAACTGCACCAAAGCTGCTTATGTTTAGATTTTTATTTTAGAATCCCTACAGTGTGGAAGCAGGCCATGCAGCCCATCGAGTTCACACTGACCCTACAAAGAGTATTCCACCCAGACCTATCTCATCCCTGACGCTCTGCATTTCCCATGGCTAATGCACCTTACCTGAACATCCCTGAACACTACGGGCAATTGTGCATGGCCAATCCATCTAACCTGCACATCTTTGGATTGTGGGAGGAAACCGGAGCACCCAGAGGAAACCCACGCAGACACGGGGAGAATGTGCAAACTCCACACAGACAGTTGAAGGTGGAATGAAACTCAGGTCCCTGATGCTGTGAGACAGCGGCGCTAACCACTAAGCCACTGTGCCACCCCAAATGATGTAGCTACTCACAGACTGTGACTTTAAAGAAACTCACATAAAACAAATTTAGTCAGAGGGAAATTGGTCTGGGTGGATGATTCTTTGGAGGGTCGGTGTGGACTTGTTGGGCCGAAGGGCCTGTTTCCACATTGTAGGCAATCTAATCTAATCAAATATTGGTCACTCTGTAAATGAAGACACTGATGGGTGCTCAGGCAAGTTCTGTTGTGGATGCTCCAAAAGTTAATGCCTTTTTTAAACTGAGTTTGTTTTGCTTGACTCTTTGTTCATAATTATTTTTCTCTCTATGGCTTTACCCAGGGCAGGGGTGCTGTATTAATGAGAGATGCAAGTTGCTCTTGTAGGGTATGGAACTGCACTCTGCAGTTAATTCGCTGCACAGTTTGTTCTTCTATAACGCAATGGCTGCAGTCTTGTGCAACCCCGCATTATAGAAAAACCACACTTTAGACAGAGTGCTTAAAGTGTTGGCGATGTAATTGCGTTGCAAAGTTCACATTTTAGAAACAATGTCCGCAGTTTTTTCATCGCGTTACAGCGCATCCACGGGAATGAAATGTGCAGAACGACCCATACCTGAGCAACGTGCCTACCCTTGTGTAGTAGGCGGAGGCCATCACACATTGCCATAAGGGGTCAATGGGCATGAGCTGAGAATCGGAGTTGGCATGGATATTGGTGGGGCCATTGAGGGTGGCTGGTGGGGGGGGACGGGACGTGGGCCAAGATGGGTCGTGAGGAATGAGAGCTGGGACACTCAAATTTAACAAAGGGACTGGGAGAACTGAGGTAGATGTTGTAATGAGATTGCTTAGGCCCATCTATGAACTGTGGCGGGGGGGGGGGAGCAGGCCAGCTCTACCCCCCTCATATCGGGGCAAAAACTGGGTCTGTTGGGGCTGTTTCCAGTGAGGAGGGAAATGCCCTGACTTGAGTTACCCAACTTGGCAGCAGAAATCCAGCCAGCCATTGTTTCCTATTTTACACCTCGGATTGGCCTTAGCCAGAAAAGGGGATACAATTTTAGTCTACTGGGAGCAATTGAAACTGTTGAAAGAAAGAAAGAATACAAAAATGAACTCCCAAATGCCTTCAATATTCTGTGTTCCCAAGAGAATCAGAGAATCCCTATGAAGCAGGGCATTCAACCCATCAAGTCCACACTGACTCTCCAAAGAACATCCCATCCAGAGTTAACCCTTGACACCCTCTTCCTGCTTTTCCCATGGCTATTCCATCTAGCCCACACAATCCACCTAAACTGCACATCTGGGCTGTGGGAGGAAACCAATGCAGGCACGGTATGTGCAAACTCCACACTGCTCAAGGGTAGAATCAAACCCAAGGTCCCTGGCTCCGTGAGGCAGCAGTGCCAACCAGTGAGCCACTGTGCCTGAGCTGGACAGGCAGGGTCTGATCAAGGCTCATAAAATGATAGCAGGGATTGAATTCTCACTGAGTCAACAAATTGATTCAACTGCACAAGTCGGAGAGGAGCAGTCACGGTTTCACGTTACGTAATTGCAGATCAACATTCGATAAAAGGAGGGGAGCCCTCTCCCAGTGAGTGCGGCACTGGAATGTAGTGAGCCCTTCAAAAGCTGGCCCTGTGCGACACAGATCACTGTAGCTAAGAGATAAGTACTTACCAGTGAAGGGTATAGCGTCTCCCCGATCAGTGTGGATCATCAAAGTGGGTCAGAGTTGATATTTCAAGAAATTACCCCCAATTACTGACCTGTTTTGTTTGAACCCATTTTCACAATTCTCCCAGAAGATAATATGATTTCTGTACATACTACGGTGCATTAAGCATCACAGATAGATGGCATGGACTGAACTGTCTAGTAGATCTTTGTCTGTTTACTTATACATTCATATCATCAAACCCCAAAAACATCCACGTTAGCATCTTCCAAACCCACGCGCACTACAATCTGGAAGGACAAGGGCAGTAGATAAATGGGAACACCATCAGCAAACCCCCCCCCCCCCTCACCCCCCCCCCCCCCCCAACTCTGACAGTTCCCCTGCAAACAACTCACCATCCTGACTTGAAACTACACCACCACTCCTACGGTATTGTTGGGTCAAAATCCTCAAATTCCCACCCGAACGTCATTGTAGGTCTACCTCCTGTAGCAGCTCAAGACGACAGCTCACCAGCTCCTTCTGAGAGTAACGAGGGACGAGCCAGCCAGTAATACCCACAACTAAAACCAAAAGTAATGTCCCGTTGTCATGAATTTTGCCCAGAGACTTTTATTGTATCTGTTCATGGGAAGTCTGCACAGTTGGTTAAGCAAGCATGTTTTGACCATGCCTAATTGCACAGAGGACAGTTAAGAGTCAACTACTTTGCTGTGGGTCTGGAGTCACATATCAGCCAAACCAGGTGAGTTCAGCAGACTTCACTTCATAAAGGTTATTCATGCACCCGATGGATTTTTATGTTAATTGCCTGTGGTTACATATTTGCCATTACGTGTGTTTTAGACTCACCGAAACACACCCTTCGGTCCAACCAGTCCATGTCGACTGCAATCCCAAACTAAACAAGTCCCACCTGCCTGTGCTTGGCCCACATCCCTCCAAACCTTTCCTATGCATGAATTTATCCAAATGTCTTTTAAATGTTGTAACTGTACCCACATCCACCACTTCCTCTGGAAGTTCCTTCCACACTCAAACCAGTCTTTGTGTCAAAAAATTACGCCTTGTGTATTTTTCAATTTTATTTTTCCTCTCACCTTAAATATGTGTGGCCCCTGGTTTTGAACTCCCCATCCCAGGGGAAAGACCCTCATCATTCACTTTATCTGTGCCTCTCAGGATTTTAGAACTCTCAATAAAGTCACCCCTCAACTTCTTATGTTCCAGTGAAAAAAGTCCCAGAATATTTTTATATCTCAAAGCCTTCATTCCTGGCAACATCCTGGTAAATCTTTTCTGAACCTTCTCCAGCTTAATAATAACCTTGCTAGAGCACGGTGAGCAGAACTGGACATGGTGTTCCACAAGAGACCTCACCAACCCCAGCATGACACCCCACCTCCTATACTCAAAGGTACCTTTATACTGTTCAAATGTTACCATCTCCCATGGTAGGATGTGAAACCATGTCCTCAGAACATTAAGCTGGAGGTAGGGATCACTACCATAAATTAGGTAAAAACAATGACTGCAGACGCTGGAAACCAGAGTCTAGATTAGAGTGGTGCTGGAAAAGCATAGAAGTTCAGGCAGCATCCGAGGAGCAGGAAAATCGATGTTTCGGGCAAAAGCCCTTCATCAGGAATACAGGCAGACAGCCTGAAGGGTGGACAGATAAATGAGAGAGGGTCCTCTCTACTATAAATTCCCACTCTATGGAAAGTTTGAATTATAAGGAAAGGCTGAAATAGGCTGGAACTTATTTCACTGGAGCGTCGGAGGTTAAGGAGCGACCTTACAGAGGTTTCTCAAATCATAGATTAGGTGAAGAGGAAAAGTCTTTTTCCTAAAGTGGGAGAGTTCAAAACAAGGGGCATACTTTTAAGACGAGAGAAGAAAGATCTAAAAAGGACATGAAGGGCAACTTATTTACACAGAGCGGGGTTAGTGTGTAAAACGAACTGGCAGAGAAAATGGTGGATGTAGATACAGTTACAATGTTTAAAAGGCATTTGGATAAGTACATGAATAGAAAAGGTTTGGAGGGATATGGGTCAAATGCAGGCAAGTGGAACTGGTTTAGTTCGGGAACATGGTCGGCATGGACTAGTTGGACCGAAAGGTCTGTTTCCATGTGGTATGACTCTATGATTCTATGATCACTGCTTCCCCAATATCACAGTTGACCTGGGGAGAACCAATTACATGAGAAAAGTAATTGTAAATATTCAAATGTAAACAAGTAAAACACAAAACTACATTTTGTCCCAACATCTCCACAGTATCTTTCAACAGTTTCTCAATCCTTGTAGTTGAACATCTCCATACCCAAAATGCTAACCCACGTTGTGCTTGCGGCCATGTTTCCTGCAATCGTTTATTGTTCAAAAACTCAGTTCCAATTGTCACCAGACGTCCTCTGAGTGAGAACTGCTCTACAGTTTCAATGCACTGCAAATATAAATGGTGAATACATCAGCTAAGAAGAAGACAGAGAGAGGAGGAAACATTTCTCACTGATGGTGGAAGCAGAATCCTTGAATAATTTTAAGCAGACCAGAACATAGAGTAATCGGCTCAGCCATGATTCTATTCAAATAGAGAACAGTACAGGCCCTTCGGCCCACCACGTCTGTGCTGACCACAATGCCATTCTAAACTAATCCCATTTGCTATTGAATAAAGGTGGAGTAGAGTTAATTCCTGCTCTTAACTCACATGCTCACAGGTTGACTATTGAAAAGATTTTTCTGAGGAGTGCTTCTGAAAGATCCTGGCCCAGATTTCCTGATGGCTGGACAGTCAGTTTGGCGGTATTGTTGCAAACCACTCACGGGAATACTGCAGGATCCCGGACACAGCACCACTCTAAGGTATTGGCCCAGGAAATTGAACATCCCAAGGGGCAACTCCCCTGAGCCGGCAACTCTCCGAAAGTATCCATTAACAATGGAGAACTTCGAATGTTCTGTTGGAATTCATTTAATAACCATCCTGGAAATCTTAGACAATTGAAAGCCATGTTGAATTTTTGCCCACATATTTAAAGCCCCAATTTAGTAAACAGAGCCCCAGTTACACCCTTCCCAGACACGGGCACCGCCGAATTCAGACTCAACTCTGCCTCCCGACCCTGGGACCTGAAAACTAACCCCCCCCACCAGGAGCCAACAAACCACGTTTCCCCTCATGGCCAAATAATTCCGATTATTTGGAGCAGATAGGTGGGATGGTGAAATCGTTGCTGTCCAAGGATGGTCACTTAGAAAAAGCTTTCCTCCTGCCTCCACAAGAATCTCAACGTTGACTTCACCAGTTTCCTCATCCCCCCTCCCTCCCACCCACCCACCTCATCCCAGACCCAACTTGATACCACCCCTTGAACAGTTCTACCTGTCCATCTTCCTTCCCACCTATCCGTCTGACCTATCATCATCACCCCTAACCTGCATCTATCTATCGCCTTCCCAACTACCTTCCCCTCAGCTCCAGCCCCCACCCTCCTATTTATCTCTCAGATTCCTTACCCCACGCCCCCCCCCTTCCACATTCCTGATGAAGGGCTTCTGCCCGAAATGTGGATTCTCCTGCATGCTTTTCCAGCCCCACACTCTTCCACTCTGATCCCCGGCCTCTGCCGACTGCAAAGAAACGTGGACAGGTTAAGAGAGTGGGCAACTCTCTTCAGAGACTGTGACAGGAAACCGGACCACTCAGAAGAAACCCGCGCAGACACGGGGAGAAGCTGCAAACTCCACACAGACAATCGCCTGAGAGTGGAATCCTCACTGTCTCCTCGTCGTTAAAAACCATTCGTTAGAAATGAGGCATGGTTTGACTTCCCCTGATTATCCTGCAGGGTCTGCCAGATGTAAAGCATGACTCGACATTTCTACAGGGGTCCTGAGCAGAGTCGCCTGCTGGGAAACGTGGGAAAGGAACTGAGTGCAATTGCCCCTTCTCATAAACTCCAGCCATTATGTATAATGTGCATAAATGACATTTGACATGGAAACGCTCGCTTTGCATCTAATAAGATACAGAGTCAATTCAGCATTCTCCTTGGGTGACTTTTGTTTACACTGATGTACATCCATTTTACACTTGGACACATTCTAATTAGAGTTGCATGAAATATGAGCAGAACCCAGCACTGGCAGAATGGCCTTGAAAATGAGCACACTTTCCGAACAAAACGTGCCCCACAGGAGGCCACTGGATGTAAAAGAACCTAAGAAATAGGAGCAGGAGTAGACCATTCAGCCCCTCAAGCCAGCTTTTCACTCAATATGATCATGGTTGATCTTGGGCTTCAACTCCACCCCCCGGTTAATATTCCTCGATTCTCTGAGACCCAAAGGTCCACCGATCTCAGCCTTAAATATATTTGCTTGTTGGAGTATTCATTATCTTCCAAATTGTGAAGATTCACAATCCTACAAGTAGAATAGTGTCCCCTTGCCTTATTCCTAACTGACTGACCATTATCCTGGATCCGTGGCCCTCTGGTCTCAGTTCCCAATTGGGGAAAAGAACCTCAATCCTTGAACCTGCAGAAACTGTCGGTCCAACTTACCTGGTCTTTTGATCATCAGACAATCTTCTCCTGCCAAGAAACAATCTGGTAAACTTTCACTATACTGCTTCCTTCCCTGAATGTGGAACTCAACATTATACACAGTGCTGTCAGCGAAATCTTACCAATGCCCAGAGCAACCGCAGTAAGACTTCCTTTTTCTTGTAATCTAGCATTCTTACAATAAAAGACAACATGCTCTCTACCTCCCTCATTACTTGCTGCATTGCCATACTGATTTATTGTGTCCCTTGTTTGAGTCTCCCTAAACAACATTTAGGAGTTTCATGCTCACTTTTTAAAAAAGCTCTCCTTTGCTACTCTTATTACAGAAGTGAAGAACCTCACATTGTGCATAATTGCCCACTCTCTTAACCTGCCCGTGTTTTTTTGCAGTCTGCATGTGTTCACCTCACAGCCTCCCTTCCTACTTAGCTGTGTTTTAGCAAACTCTCCGTCCCTCTGCCTAAGTCACTGATACCGATTATAAATAATTGAAGTTAGCTCTCCACTCCATTGGTTACTATGGGGTTGTGGCCGGGTGGCTCAGTGGTTAGCACTGCTGCCAAGGACTTGGGTTCGATTCCATCCTTGAGCAACTGTCTGTGTGGGGCTTACACATCCTCCCCATGTCTGCAAGGGTGTCTTCTCAGCGCTCCAGCTTCCTGTCACAGTCCAAAGGTGCGCAGGTTAGGTGGATTGACCATGGGAAATTCAGGGCGATGGGACAGTGTAGGGTGTGTGTGTGTGTGTGGTTTGCTGTTCAGAGGGTTGGTGTGGACTCGATGGACTGAATGGCCTGCTTCCCCACTAGAGGGATTCTATACTGCCTGCCAGTTTGAAAATACCTACTTTACATCAATTCCTATTCCTTTCTTCCTATCCATTAACATATTTCTCTCAACTCCATGAGCCCTCATCTTGTCTTATAACCTTTTGTGTGGCACCCCATCGAATATCCTTTGGAAATTCATGTATAGCACATCCATGGACTCCCCTTTATCTCTCCTACTAGCTGCATTCTCAAACAAGGCAGGTCAGGCTCAGTCTCAAATATTTTCATCACAATGACAGAATACAAGTCTCACAGAACTGAGTTTATAATCCATATTGACAGTCCTGTACATCATTGAGGGGGTGCTGGCCTATCGAATACATTGCACTGAACTCTTCAATTATTAAAATGAAAAATACGAACTGCCACATTGAACTGTTTGCTCTTTGTGGACTAGCTGCTCACATTCACTACACACAGGCTTTAAGGAGTATAACCAGCCACCTCAGTCACTCTCAGGCAAATGTTCCAGTTGCCTTAGCAACATGGAGGCTAAGCCCTATTCAAGGGTTGGGCAAAGATTCACACCCAGCAATCCTGCCAACCGGAATCGGGAATGAGAGCCACTACAATGGGACAGCACAGTAGATCTGCTGCCTCACAGCGCCAAGGCCCTGGGTTCGATTCCAGCCTCAGGTGACTGTCTGTGTGGTGTCTGCACATTCTCCCCGTGTCTGCGTGGGCTTCCTCCGGGTGCTCCGGTTTCCTCCCACAGTCCAAAGATGTGCAGGTCAGGTGGATTTGCCATGCTAAATTAACCCATAGTGTCCAGAGAGGTGTAGGTGGATTAGTAATGGGTAATGTTGGGTTACAGAGATGGGAGGTGGGTCTGGATGGGATGCTGTTTGGAGGGTCAGTGTGCAATTGATAGGCCGAATGGCCTGACTCCACACTGTAGACTCTATGATATGAAAAGGCAGATTAACAGCAAACAGAATGCGCTTTCTCTTTGTCCCAGATTGGACATTCTTTCTTCCTGTTATCCTGCGCCTACACACAGCTTGCTAACTGAAGAAAAACATTATCAGCCTGCTGCTCTCCCTGTGTGACATCACACCTATATTGTTAGAGAAAAAAGCCACACTACACAAAACATGGGAAATAAATCCTCCTTAGGTTCAAAGTGTGCACAAACTACAAGCAATCAAGAAGAATTTACATCTTTTTAGTGACAGATTATGATACTTACAGAGTACCTTTGATCTATTATACCAAATGATGGCTACCTAGAAATCTGTGGCTAAATGCTACCCCATTGTTGAGCTGAGCAAAGCTGTCAGCAATGAGTAAATGAAGAAGGGCTTATGCCCGAAACGTCGGTTCTCCTGCCCCTCGGATGCTGCCTGGCCTGCTGCGTTTTTCCAGCACCACACTTTTCAGCAATGAGTAAATGCTCAGAATACGATGATATGGAAAAGGAGTGATGACAAACCCATTTTGAGACATAGATGTGTGTTTAAAGGATGAAGATGTTCATTGCCTCCTCTCTGATTAGAGAGAAAGAGAGAGAGAGAGAGAGAGAGAGATGACCAGTGGTGAGTTTAACCTGGGTCATTACGCCCCAGCTGAGGTTGAAAAGGCAGAGTTAGCCTTTTGTGAGCTAACTGATCCTTTAAAGAGGAAGGATATCAAAGAAGGTCACTTCTAGAATGAATGATTATCTCAGCTTATTGATATTGTTGTCACCACGAACTGCAGGCTCAATCCTTTTGGACTCATGGATTTTTGAATGAAGGAATTGAACTGAATTCATTTTATTGGTGCATGTCCTCAAATGTCCTTAACTGATGACATCAGAGTTAAGGATCCTCTAGGGTATAGTGATCACAGTATGATAGAATTCAAAATTCAGTTTGGGGTGAGAAAGTTGAATCCCACACTAGTGTTCTAGAAATAAACAAAGGAAACTATATTGGCATGAGGACAGATTTGGCCTAAGTAGGTTGGGTAAGAAGGCTAAAAGATAAGACAGTGGATGAGCCGGGGCAGTTGTTTAATGAACTACTCAATTCATCACTACAACTAAAATATATCCCAGTGAGGAAGAAAAGTGATAAGGGGAGTAAAAACATGCATGGCTAATCAAGGAGGTCAAGGACAATATAAAATCACAAACTAAAATATGCCTTGATGATTGGGAAACTTTCAAACATAAACAAAAGGATACTATAAAAAAGTTAATAAAAAGAGCTAAGGTAAATTACAAAAGAAAGCTTGCACAAAATCTCAAAAAGGATAGCAAGAGCTTCTGTAAGATCAAAGAAGAAAGAAATGTACAGCACAGGAATAGGCCTTTCAGCCCTCCAAGCCTACGCCGATCCAGATCCTCTATCTAAACCTGTCGTCTATTTCCTAAGGATCTGTATCCCTCTGCTCGCTGCCTATTCATGTATCTGTCAAGATACATCTGAAATGATGCTACCGTGCCCCTCTCTACCACCTCCACTGGCAATGCATTCCCGGCACCCACCACCCCCTGCGTAAAGAACTTTCCACATATTTCTCCCTTAACATTTTCCCTTTAACCTTGAAGTCGTGTCCCCTAGTAAGTGAGTCCCCCACTCTGGGAAAAAGCTTCTTGCTATCCACCCTGTCGATACCTCTCATGGTTTTGTAGACCTCAATCACATCTCCCCTCAACTTCCATCTTCCTAATGAAAATAATCTTAATCTACTCAACCTCTCTTCATAGCTAGCACCTGCCATATCAGGCAACATCCTGGTGAACCTCCTCTGCACCCTCTCCAAAGCATCAACATCCTTTGGGTAATGTGGCAACCAGAACTGTACGCAGTATTCCAAATGTGGCCAAACCAAAGCCTTACACAACTGTAACATGGCCTGCCAACTCTTGTACTCAATACCCTGTCTGATGAAGGAAAGCATGCCGTATGCCTTCTTTATTCACCTGCATTGTCACCTTCAGGGAACAATGGACCTCAACACCTAGATCTCTCTGTATATCAATTTTCCCCAGGACTTTTCCATTTACTGTATAGTTCACTTTTGAATTGGATCTCCTAAAATGCATCACCTCGCATTTGCCCAGATTGAACTCCATCGGCCATTTCTCTACCCAACTCTCTTTGTATTCTGCTGCATTCTCTGATAGTCCCCCTCATTATCTGCTACTCCACCAATCTTAGTGTCATCTGCAAACTTACTAATCAGACCACCTATACCTTCCTCCAGATCATTTATGCATATCACAAACAACAGTGGTCCCAACACAGACCCGATGGAACACCACTGGTCACAGATCTCCACTTTGAGAAACTCCCTTCCACTACTAATCTCTGTGAGCTGTTGCCCAGGTAGCTAGCTAGCACACCCTGGACCCCAGGCGACTTTACTTTCTCCATCAGCCTACCATGGGGAACCTTATCAAACGCCTCACTGAAGTCCATGTATTTGACATCTACAGCCCTTCCCTCATCAATCAACTTTGTCACTTCCTCAAAGAATTCTATTAAGATGGTAAGACATGACTTTCCCTGCACAAAACCATGTTGCTTATCACTGATAAGCCCAATTATTTCCAAATGGGAATAGATCCTATCCCTCAGTATCTTCTCCAGCAGTTTTCCTACCACCCACAGCAGCTCACCGATCTATAATTACCTGGATTATCCCTGCTACCCTTCTTAAATAAGGGGACACCATTAGCAATTTTCCAGTCCTCCGGGGTCTCAGCCATGTTCAAGGATACTGCAACGATATCTGCTAATGCCCCAGCTATTTCCTCTCTCAATTCCCTCAGTAACCTGGGATAGATCCCATCGGAACCTGGGGATTTGTGCACCTTAATGCTTTTTTAGAATACCCAACACTTCCTCCCTCCTTATGCTGACTTGATCTAGAGTAATCAAATATCTATCCCTAGCCTCAACATCCATCATGTCCCTCTCCTCAGTGAATACCGATGCAAAGTATTCATTAAGAAGGTATACAGAAGGTATATAAAAGGGAAGAGAGTCACTAAGGTGAATGTTGGTCCCTTGGAAGATGAAACCGGAGAGTTAATAGTGGAGAACACTGAAATGGTAGAGATATTAAATCAATACTTTGCCTCAGTTTTCATGGTGAAGGATAATAGTACCATTCCTATTGGAAGAGGCAAGTCAAAGGCAATGGAAAGGATAGAACTTGGAATAATCAACATCGATAGGAAAAAGATACTCAGCAAACTATTAGAGTTGAGGGCAGACAAGCCCCCTGGGCCAGATGGTCTACATCCTAGGGTATTAAAGGAAGTGGCGGCAGAGATAGTGGATCCATTGGTTATAATGTTACAAAATTCCCCGGACACGTGAAATGTTCTAGTGGATTGGAAAATGGCTAATATTCAAATCAGGCTAATATACAAAAAGGGAGGAAGGAAATATGTGGGAAATTACAGACCAGTTAGCTTAATATCTGTTGTTGGGAAAGTGTTAGAATCAATTATCAAGGAAGCAATATCAGGACAATTAGAAAGCCAAAACGCTATCTGTGAGAGTCAGCATGGTTTTATGAAGGGCAAATCATGTTTGACTAATGTGCAAGAGTTCTTCGAAGATGTAACAAGCAAAGTGGATAATGGGGATTCCGTGGATATAATATATCTGGACTTCTGGAAGGTGTTTGATAAGGTGCTGCACAAAAGATTAATTCACAAGGTTGGATCGTATGTGATAAGGATAATCTGTTAGCTCGGATAGGTGACTGGCTGATGGATAGATGGATAATTTTTTTTTCTGGATGGTAAGACGTAACCAGTGGGGTGCCACAGGGTTCAGTCCTTGGGCCCCAGCTATTTACAATCTACATTAATGATTTGGATACAAGGATAGAAGGATCTATAGTCAAATTTGCGTACGACACAAAAACAGGTGGGCTGGTAACTTGCAATGAGGAAATAAGAGCTTTACAAATGGATATAGATAGGTCAGGAGAATGGGCTAAAATATGGCAGCTGGAGTTTAACGTGGATAAGTGTGAGGTCATGCATTTGGGTCGGAAAAATGGGAAGGCAACCTATTATCTAAATGGGAAGAGACTTCAGGGTGCTACGGTACAGAGGGATCTGGATGTCGTCGTCCATGAGTCACAGAAACCTAGCATGCAGGGTATAGTAGATAATAATGACAGCCAATGAAATGTTGGCTTTTATAGCTAAAGGAATAGAATATAAAAGTAAGGAAGTATTGGTGCAACTGTACAAGGCATTAGTGAGAGTGCACCAGGAGTATTGTGCAGCAGTTTTGGTCCCCTTATTTGAGGAAAGATGTAGTGGCATTGGACGCAATTCAGAGGAGTTCACCAGACTGATCCTAGAGATAAGGGATTTGTTGTATGAAGAGAGGTTGAACAGTTCAGGAATTTAGAAGAATCAGCGGAGATCAGATTGAGGTATTCAAGATGATAAAATATGTGGATAAGATAAGCATTGACCGAACGCTTCCTCTTGGGGGCATTCTGGGATGAGAGATTATAGTCTTAGGATGAGGGCGAGCAAATTTAAAACAGAGCTGAGGGGAAACTACACCTCCCAAAGGGATGTGAATCTGTGGAATTCACTACCCTGAAGTGCACAGAATGCTAGGACAGTGAGTAAATTTCAGGAGGAGATTTATAATTGGTAATGGGTTGAAGGGATATAGAGAGAAGGCAGGGAAATGGGGGTGAGGAGCATATCAGCCATGACCTAATGGCAGAGCAGACTTGATGGGCCAAATGGCCTAATTCTGCTCCTATATCTTATAAACTAATAAATGAGTACAGTGAAACGTTTACAAGTCACCACTTATGGCACAATCTTAGGGACAGGCTACAGATTCTTCAGTGCATGTTCTTTTGGAAAAAAAGCAGAAAAGTAAAGATATACAAAGTCCAACATTGCAGATTGTGCGAATAAATTACATAATAGAGAAATAAATTTCAGAATGGTAGTCCACACTGGCACCTAGCCTCCAGACCACACAAGGCTTCATCTGAGGGCTCACAAGGCCATAAGACCGCTCTGGACTCATCTCACAAGTCCACACTGAGGCCGTGCTGGGCTGAAAGATCACCATGGGCCGCTGAGAGATCACCACCCCAGGCCCAAAAGACCACCATGGGCGGTCAAGAGATCACCACACCAGACCCAAAAGACCATCAGGCTGGGCAGGAAGACTGCCGCACCAGGCTGAAAGATTTTGCCTACCATGAGATGTAGGCTTTGGGTGTTTGTCCTGTAATCTTGATGCTGCTGTACCAACAGAAGTGTAGCTGCCCTGAGTCTACCCCATCAGTATTTTTACCTGATCTCAAAGTGACTCTTCCCTCCCTCTCAGTAGGCCCTAAGATGTCCATCCTAGCATGCAAAATACTAACGACAACTCGACTACAGCTCTTCTACTCATCTCTTCACAGACTCTCAATACCATGTTGACGTCAGAGCTGTGTCATGCATATCATCATTGTTAACCCATTAATTCCCCATTATCCCACATTCACTTGTCATTTCGAAGCATTGAAGCACCACAAAGCGAAGGGACAATGATGGTTTTCACCTCCAAGGAAGCCATTGAGTCACCGCTGACAACCTGGGTCCTTCCACACATGAATGTGTTGTCCATATACCACTGGCAGTGAGACGTTATAACTCTCATATGGTTCATCACTGGTGCCGCGCCAAAGCTGCTTGCGATATATTTCCTTTCCTGTCCTGTAGGTGTTGATTCTGGATCATGGTTTCTGTCAGCACTGGCAACCCAGTAGCTGAACAAAGAACCTCATTCTTCATGGACAAGACTGGACACTACAGAGTTTCCAATCCAACAAACACGCCATGGCCACGAGGAAAGATGCAGCTATTTAAGGAGGACGCTTTTTTAAGTATTTGTTCGCTCTGGAGATGTAGGTAACACTGGCTAAGGCCAGTATTTGTTGCCCATCCTCAATAAACTAAGCAGTTTCCTGGGGCTATTTTAGAAAGCAGGTCAGAGTCAGCCCCATTGGTGTCGGCCTAGTGTCTGGTGCAGACCAGACCAGACCAGACCAGGTCAGAATGGGAGCTTTTCCTCCCTGAAGGATATCTGTAAATCAGGTAGGCTTTGATCAGAACTGACAGTGATGACAATGGTCACCATTACCGAGAGTAGCTTTGCATTCCAGATTTTATTTTGAATGGGATTGTAAATCCGCCAGCTGGAAGTATGGGACCTCGAACCTCAGGTCCCGGAGCACTGGTCAGGTTCTGGCGACCAGCAAGGCAAACTCAAACAAGAAATTGCTCAAAATTCAGGGGGCCAGGGGTTCTGAAAGCCACAACTCTTCGACCGTGACAGGGTTCACAGTGAGAGGTGCAAAAGTCACTACAACGCACTGAAATAAAGTTGGCATTTATGCAGTGCCTGTCACAGCCACAGGACGCTCCAATTAAGTGCTTTTGAAATGTCGTCGCTGCTGTAATGGAGGAAACGTGGCATTCTTAGAGTCATACGGCGCGGAAGCGGACCTTTCGGTCCAACCTGTCCATGCCAACCAGTCAGTTTGTGCACAGGCAAGCTCCCACAAACATCAGCGTGATAATGACCAGAAAAGATGATTGCTTTAAGCAATGTTTATCGAGGGATAAATATTCGTCAAAAATTCTCCATTTTTTTAAACACGCCAAAGGATGCACCTGAGAGAGAAGACAGGCTTTCGTTTATCATTTCAGAATATAGACAATACTGTACTGTCATCAAAATAACATACTCCAATACTGCAGCAAAGGATCAGCCAGGATTTAGTGCTGTCTCTGTGGAGACTTGAATCCATGAGCACCTCACTCCAAAGTGCTCCTCTCTGTATTACTGAGGGTAAACAGATCTTTGCAGTAATGTACAATGACCCAGTCTTGGACTTCCACACTGCAGAGCCAGGCTCGATGAAAGAGCCATTCATTCAGTGGAGACGGGGAAACATTTTAATTGGCGACACACAACCTTGATCAAGTGTAGCAAGATGCTGATCCGAGGGGAATACAAGCACCACTATGTTGCAATATCTGTGGTGGATGTTTGCATTCGCAAGCCCAGAATGACCCCAAATCCATAAACAGTGGCAGAAATAAGTCATCACAGCGAGTCGCCCAAGGGGGCTAGTCTATATAGGGCTCGTTTTGACAATGCTCTGGTCCCAGCGTGAATTTCACTTCCAAGTTTTACATCACATTATTGCAACATGAAGACACACAGTACGGAAATAGGCCATTTGGCCCAAACAGTCCCTGGTGGTATTTATGCATCACTCACATCTTTCTTCATCTAAGTTTGATATTGTAATCCCCACCCCATCATTCCTTCTCCCTCATATCACAGAATCAAAGGATTGTTAAGGCACAGAAGAAGGCCATTCAGCTCACTGTGTCCTTCACTAGCTCTTCAAATGAGCTTCATTACCCCGTCGTTTGCATAGTCTGCCTCTCTACCTCTCCTGAAATTTTCAATTTGATTAATTCACAGGATGAGGGCCCTGCTAGCTAGATTAGCATTTATTGCAAATCCCTAGTTGCCCTGAGGGCAGTTATGAGCCAACCACATTGCTGAGGGTCTGGAGTCACAGGTGGGCCAGACCAGGTAAGGATGGCAGCTCCATCCCTAAAGGGCACTAGTAACCCAGATGGGCTTTTTTTCGACAATCGACTATGGATTCGTGGTCATCAACAGACCCTTAATTCCATATTCTTTATTGAATTCAAATTCCACCATAACTAGCTAGGGACTCAATGTTCATCAGGTGTAGGCAGGGAAGTGGAAGTGATCTCACAGCCAGAACAGCCAGGATCTTATTGAATGGTGACGTACGTTTGTGAGGCCTGAAGCCTACTCTAGCTTCTACGTGCATTTGTAAGCTCCCACACAAACGACAAGTTGACCAAAGAGCAGATAGTTGACAAGGAACAGCCACCCTTCTGTATAACAGCATCTCAATGTCTCACCATCTGTCTGAGAGGACAGGCAAAGCCTCTGTTTCACATACCGTGTTGTGGTTGTGCAGGACATCGGTTAGGCCATTTTCGGAATACTGCGTGCAATTCTGGTCTCCCTGCTACAGTAAAAACGCTATTAAACTTGAAAGGGTGGAGAAAGGATTTATAAGAATGTTGCCAGGGTTGGAGGATGTGAGCTAATTGTACCAGCCTCTGGCAGTTCACTCCGTACACACACCACCTTCTGTGTGAAAAAGTTGCCCCTCAGGTCCCTTTTAAATTTTTCCCCTCTCACCCGAAACCTATGCCCCATAGTTTCAGATTCACCTGCCTGGAAAAAATCTTGGCCCATTCATTCTAACCATGCCCTTTACCCTCCAACACTCTAGGAAAATAAAGCCCCAGCATATTCAGTCTCTCCCTCAAGCTCAGACCCTCCAGTCCCGGCAACATCCTTGTAATTTTTTTCTGGATCCTTTCAAGTTTAACAACATCTTTCCTATAGCAGGGAGACCAGAATTGCACGCAATATTCCAAAAGCGCCCTATGCAATGTCCTGTCCAGCCACAATATGACCTCCCAACTCCAATACTCAATACACTGACCAATAAAGGCAAGTGTACCAAATGCCTTCTTCACCATCCTGTCTAACTGTGGCTCCAACTCCAAAGAACTATGAACCTTCACCCTCAGGTCTCTTTGTTTGGCAACACTCCCGGGACCTTACCATTAAACGGATAAGTTGTACAAGGGGAACTCAGAATAGATGATAAATATTTGCACACACACACACACACACAGTCCAAAATCCTGGAAGTCCCTCCCTTGTGACATTCAAGAAGGCAGCTCACCCCACCTTCTCCAGGGCAACTAGGCATGGGCAATAAATGCTGGCCCAGCCAGTGATGCCCACATCCCACAAAAATGAATTAGTAAAGAAAGACGCTCAGACATACACACGTACATAAGAATAAAGAGGGTAAAAACACATACTTTCACTATGGAGTGAGAAATGTAGAACACAGATTCTCAGCCTTTGGTCAGCCCTGAACATGTGCCTCATCTTCCAGTCTTAACACACACACCCCCCGCCTAACCACCCTGCCCCTGGGTGCAACAGCTACATTTGGTCATCTTCAAGGAGATGGCAGCATTTAGAGACCATTTTGTACTGTGGGCCTGAAAAGGACTGTCTGCAAACTCATTTCCTATTGAGACAAGCAGGGCCTGGACACTGACCCCTGTGTTGCTGGTCACTGCCGACTGCTCTTTACCAACGGGATAGTTTAGTGAACAAGAATGTGGAAAAGGAAAACTTTTCAGCCTGCTATCCTCTTTCTGTGCCACATCACACAAAACCTTGCAAATAAATTCTTCAAAGGTTAGCAGTTTGCATAATTTACAAGCAATTAAGAGGAACTTACATCTCTTTCAAGCAGCAGACTATGACATTTCACTGTACCTTTTGAAGTAATAGAAGAAACTATACAGCAATTAAGACATTTGCTGTCAAATGTGGTCCGTAGCCTGATCATTGGAAATGTTAGCCTAAATCTGTGTGTACTTCTGAAAGTTCCTCTCTGCCAAGACAGCAATGAGTGATCTGAATTCACAAGCTATAATCTTAGACACAGCTGCAGGGAACAAAACGAATGCTGCTGAGTTTAATTTTACAGGCAACACATTTCCAGTGAAGGTTAATTGAATCTCATGTAAAGGGCTTTGAAAAGCCAATGCCTTTTTGCTCATTAAACTGAACTAAAGCAGCAGAGAATGACAGGGCAGCAAACCTGGACAGATGTTACTCAGGAACTGTTTAAATTAATTAAACAGAGCAGAATATTCTCCTGTTGCAAGTTACTCAGATGCATCCCAGCAAACTTAATCTCGTTTGTAAGTGCTGGCTTCCTCAGACGGCACAAAAGGATCTCAGTTTTCATCACTGCCTTACCACAGAACAGGACACAGGAAAATCCTCCCCCATTTCCCACATGGCTGTGAAAAAGATTGGTACTGTACAACTGGAGAGCACAGATCAAGCAGTCCTGCCATTTACCCTTAACCAAAGCTGCTGATTCTTAAACCATAAGAGCATCAGAAATAGGAACAGGAGTAGGCCATTCAGCCCCTCAAGCCTGTACAATAGGATCATGGCTGCTCTGACATTTCTCACGTCCTGAGTTTTCCCTGTCACCTTTGATTCCCCGACTGATCAAGAACCTAGCAATCTCAGCCTTAAATATATACACGGACTCTCAAACCACCGATCTCTGTGGCAAGGAGCTCCAAAGGTTCCCAACCCTCTGAGGGAAAAGAATTCCTCCTCATCGCAGTCTTAAACTGTTTTTGTTCTGAAACTATACCCTCTGGTCCTAGACTCTTTGGGGGGAAACATCCTCTCAATTGCTACCTTGTCAAGCCCCTTAAGAATTCCATATGTTTCAATGAGATCCCCTCTCATTCTTCTTAACTCCAGTATGGGGCACAATAATGTACAGGGCCTGGGACAATAATGTACAGGGCCTGGGACAATAATGTACAGGGCCAGGGACAATGCACATTGCTGAGTGAGCGCCTATGCACCGTCACCCCAAAGCTCTGAGGTCACCACACATTACCGTTCTAGTGTTCGTGTTTATTGGCAACATAGCTTTGCAGTCCACAGATCATAGAATCCCTACAGTATGGAAACAGACCATTTGGCCCATCAAGTGCACACCGACCCTTTGAAGAGTATCCCACCCATAACCAATTACTCTACATTTACTCCTGACCAATGCATCCAACCTACACATCCCTGAACACTATGGTAATTTAGCATGGCCAATTCACCCAATGTGCACATCTTTGGATTCCGGGAGAAAACTGGAGCACCCGGAGAAAGCCCACGCAGACACGGGGAGAATGTGCAAACTCCACACAGTCAGTCACCTGAAGCTGGATTGGACCCAGGTCCCTGGCGCTGTGAGGCAGCAGTGCTAACCACTGAGCAACCATGCCGCCCTGTCCATCCACTCACAAAAAATAGCAGACATTGCATTCTGGCAGAACTGACTTGGCATGTGGTTCCATTTTATTTGCAGTTCTGTCCTGCTAAAGCACCCATGCAAGCAGTGTCCCTCACCTGTCCAATGAGAAGACCACTGAGCCAGAGGCACACAGAGACAGTGTCACACTCTAAGCGTTACTTATTGTCCCATTCCTTGAGACATTTGATGGGCCACACAGTGAGTGGCTGCTGTTGGGAACGGACATCTAATGGGACATTCCTGATGAAGGGTTTAAGCCCAAAATGTTGCCTCCCCTCCTCCTCGGATGCTGCCTGACCTGCTGTGCTCTTCCAGCACCACACTTTTCGACTCTGACCCTCCACATCTGCAGTCCTCACCTTCTCTGGGTATAATGGGACAGCTAATGTGGCAGCCCAGGAGGGTCTGTCATGGTGTGTTATCGTAGCAACCACTTGTGCACGTGCAAGTGGACAGTGGCCATCTTGGTTTTGGTGACACATACTCCCATTTTCCTCCTTCTTGTGCATCACTCTGACCTGTGAGAGCTGACAATTAGCAACAATGGGACTGTGATCCTTACATCAACTCCCATAATCTTAGCCACAGATCAGAGAGTATACTGAGGACTTCATGGAACTTTTCATTACAGCTCCTGCTATGTACGTATGTGCCCTATAATCCCAGGCACAGGCCTGACTGGGCTCCAGCTAAACAATTCTGATGGACTGTAATGCTCCATGCTTGGAGCACGTCATGCTCCAAGAGAACAGGGCTCTGGAAGAGGAAGGCTGAGGTCTTTGAACTATCAGATCACATGACATGATATAGTGGAGGCATCATGAGCATAGCCCTAAAAGGCATATCACACAGCTCCTTCAGATTTAACCAGCTCCTTCTGATTTAACCAACTCCTCTTCAACACGTTCTGGAGGGTTCTGGCAGCTTCTAAAACTTGTTGCACATTACCCTTGTTCGGCATAAAGAAGGACAAGACGATGACAACTTTGGGGAGACGGTAGCATAGTCTTAATATCACTGCACAGGTCATCCTGAGGCCTGGGTTCTGGGGACATGGGTTCAAATCCCACGACAGGAGCCTGGTCTAAGTTGAAAATTTGGAATTGAGGCTCGTCTCAGTGATGGTGATCGTGAAACTGCCACTAATGGTCACAAATTCTGGCTCACTAACTCCCTTGAGGCAGCATTCCATCGAAGTTTCTTTTCAGCTGCACAGGCCTTGAAGGCCTGGGACCAGAAATCAATGTTGCGTTGGTTGTGCCAAGACCAACAACCGTGCATGGAACCTTGGGAACGGCTGCCCACTGAGCAGTGTGGAGGGAGTGTTGCCTTGAGGGAAAGAAACCTCCCCTTCTCTGGCCTACATGTGACCCACAACAACCATGTTCACTCCAAAAGGCCTCCTCTGAAAAGGTCCAGCAAGTCACTCAGTACAAGGGAAATTAGGGATGGACAATAAAAGCTGGCACTGCTAGGGATACCCACATCCTACGGAAGGAATAAATAAAAACACATCTCAAATTCAAAGTCTTCCACTGTATACTGACGGACAAGAAGCTGTCCCTGACCAAACTCCCTGAGCAAATGATATCGTCACATCAGGAGCCTGGTCAAATCTTCAATGGAACAATACCGACCTTGCCAAATATTGGCTCCTCATTGGTTAGTTAAACCAGTCTTTCACCCAGGACCTTTGCCAATGAAAACCCTTTCTCAATATAACCTTGTCTCCTGCCTCGCCACCAAAATAGACTCAAAAAACAAGATGTTCTAAGACGAGATCAATATTTGAAGAGTATAAAAGAAATAACTTGCAGTGAGTGTGAATAGAGATTAAAAAGGAGAAGTTGGGGGCGGGGGGAGGGGGAAGACAGTGAGAGGTCAGATTGATGGGATTTGTCTTCAAGAACTTTAGGAAAAAGCCAATGATATCACAATGGGCCAAGCACGGTACCTTCTGTGCTACAAACATTGCAAAAATAACTAAATAAAAATTGAGAGAGAAAATGACAAAGAACGCTGGAAATTTGAAACAAACGCAGAAAATGCTTGAGAAACTCAGCAGGTCTGGTATCCATGGAGAGCCTGATGTGACTCCTCTACAGGTTCTGAAGGAGATTCACACGAGATTCAAAATGGTAACTCAAACTGTTTCTCTCTCCACAGATGCTGCCAGACCTGCTGAGTTTCTCCAGCATTCTCTATGTTTGTTTGAGAAGATAGAAGTCTGGCTTGGGAGTATAGGCACATTTTCAAATTACAATGCGATTTTGATCTTTAATCTGCAATTTAAGGCCATTCCCAAGCTGGGTTCCTCCAGTTGCTTGAGAAGCTATTCTGTGTTAATGGTTGCTGTTGAGATCCAGTGTATGAGCTAGTAATATAGATATCCAAGCCTGGACGGAGAACAGGAAAACAGACATGCCTTAACATAGGATCGTTCATGGCCTCAAGACTTCCCATTGCCAAGACAATTGGGTGGTACGGTGGCACAGTGGTTAGCACTGCTGCCTCACAGCGCCAGAGACCTGGGTTCAATTCCCGCCTCAGGCGACTCTCTGTGTGGAGTTTGCACATTCTCCCTGCGTCTGCGTGGGTTTCCTCTGGGTGCTCCGGTTTCCTCCCACAGTCCAAAGATGTGCTGGTCAGGTGAATTGGCCATACTAAATTGCCCGTAGTGTTAGGTAAGGGGTATGGGTGGGTTGCACTTCGGCGGGGTGGTGTGGACTTGTTGGGCCAAAGGGCCTGTTTCCACACTGTAAGTAATCTAATCAAGCATTTCTGAAGTGTCAACACTGTTAGCATGCAAGAGGCATGGCAACCAATATACACAATCACAGACAAAAAAACTACAGATTCTGGAATCCAAAGTGGGCTAGCAGAAGGCTGGAAGAACACCGCCAGCCAGGCAGCATCAGGAGGTGCAGAAGTCAACGTTTCAGGTTTAACCCTGCTTCAAGACTGGGGCTGGGTATAGGGAAGCTTAGATAAACAATGCGGTGGGGGTGGGGGGGAGTGGCTGAGGGTTTTGTGTGGGGCGAGGGGCAGACTGGTGAGGTAGTGATAGGTGAACACAGGTACAGGGCACGACGAGTTGGTCAATGGGAGGAATGAATCCGGTTGGTAGCTGGAAGGAAGGGTCGGTCAGGGGAATGGACGTGGGGAGGGGCTGGGAAGGGAGTCGCAGGGTGGGAAGTGGGGTTATTTGAAACTGGAGAACTCAACGTTGAGTCCTCCAGGCTGTAGACTTGGACACCTCCTGCCGCCCTCATACCCGCCTTAGACCTCTTCATTGCTGACTGCTGACATGACATCACTTGCCTCAATTTCACCACCATCCCCTCCCACCCTCTTCAACCTCACCCCCTGCGAATGTGCAGCGTTCCACTCTCTCTCCACCAATCCCCAGTTCACCATCAAACCCGCTGACAAAGGTGGGGTGGTGTCAGTCTGGAGGACAGACCTCTACATTGCACAGGTTGAATACCATTCTCCGACACCATGTTCTACCTCCCTCTTCACCACCACCCCAACATGGTCAAAATCACTCACACTATCTGGGGTCTCTTTGCGTCTGATATCTCCGTTCCGTTGCCTCCAACCTCATAGACCCCCGCCCCGCAGTGCCCAATTCTACCTGCTCCCCGAGAGCCACCACCCAACGACCCTGACCGACCCATCATCTCCACATGCTCCTGTGCCACTGAACGCATCTCGTCTTAACTCAACACCATCCTCTTCCCCCCTTAGTTCAGGCACTTCTCACCTACATCTGTGACAGCTTTGTTGATCCAATGCTGTCCATGACAAACCGTCAATGCTGTGGGCGGCACGGTGGCACAGTGATCAGCACTGCTGCCTCACAGCGCCGGAGACCCGGGTTCAATTCCCGCCTCAGGCGACTGACTGTGCGGAGTTTGCACGTTCTCCCCGTGTCTGCGTGGGTTTCCTCCGGGTGCTCCGGTTTCCTCCCACAGTCCAAAGATGTGCAGGTCAGGTGAATTGGCCATGCTAAATTGCCCATAGTGTTAGGTAAGGGGTAGATGTAGGGGTCTGGGTGGGTACGCTTCGGCGGGGCGGTGTGGACTTGTTGGGCCGAAGGGCCTGTTTCCACACTGTAAGTAATCTAAATCTAATCTACACAAAAAATAAACAAAGTCTCTTCCCTAAGGTCGGGGAGTCCAGAACTAGAGGGCATAGGTTTAGGGTGAGAGGGGAAAGATATAAAAGGGACCTAAGGGGCAATCTTTTTCACACAGAGAGTGTTATGTGTACGGTATGAGCTGCCAAAGGAAGTGATGGAGCCTGGTACAATTGCAACATTTAACAGTCATCTGGATGGGTATATGAATAGGAAGGGTTTAGAAGGATATGGACCAAATGCTGGCAAATAGATTAATTAGGATATCTGATCTGCATGGATGAATTGGACTGAAGGGTCTGTTTCCATGCTGTGCATCTCAATGACTCTGTTACTAACCTAAGCACATAAAGAACTAGAATATAAGGGCCAGGATTAACTTCATAACACCGAGCACGAATCATGTAGGGGAATATAGCACAAACAGCCAAGTTTCTAGTACTGAGACTGGCTCTAATGTAACGAGAGGTATGTCAGCTTCCAAGAAATCAATTGTGTTAGGGGAATCTGTAGTCAGAGGTACAGACAGACGTTTCTGTGGCCAGCAGAGAAAAAGCAGAATGGTGTGTTGTTTCCCTGGTGCCAGGATCAAGGATGTCTCAGAGAGGGTGCAGAGTGTTCTCACGGGAGAGAGGAGCCAGCAGGAGGTCATTGTCCACATTGGAACCAACGACATTGGAAGGGAAAAGGTTGAGACTCTGAAGGGAGATTACAGAGAGTTAGGCAGAAATTTAAAAAGGAGGTCATCAAGGGTAGTAAAATCTAGAATACTCCCAGTGCTACGAGCTAGTGAGGGCAGGAATAGGAGGATAAAGCAGATGAATGCATGGCTGAGGAGCTGGTGTATGGGAGAAGAATTCACATTTTTGGATCATTGGAATCTCTTTTGGGGTCGAAGTGACCTGTACAAGAAGGACGGATTGCACCTAAATTGGAAGGGGACTAATATACTGGCAGGGAAATTTGCTGGAACTGCTCAGGAGGATTTAAACTAGTAAGGTGGGGTGGGTGGGACCCAGGGAGAGAGTGAGGAAAGAGATCGATCTGAGACGGGTACAGCTGAGAACAGAAGTGAATCAAACAGTCAGGGCAGGCAGGGACAAGGTAGGACTAATAAATTACACTGCATTTATTTCAATGCAAGGGGCCTAACAGGAGAAGGCAGATGATCTCAGGGCATGGTTAGGAACATGGGACTGGGATATCATAGCAATTACAGAAACATGGCTCAGGGATGGGCAGGACTGGCAGCTTAATGTTCCAGGATATAAATGCTACAGGAAGGACAGAAAGGGAGGCAAGAGAGATGGGGGAGTGGCATTTTTGATAAGGGATAGCATTACAGCTGTGCTGAGGGAAGATATTCCTGGAAATACATCCAGGGAAGTTATTTGGGTGGAACTGAGAAATAAGAAAGGGATGATCACCTTATTGGGATTGTATTATAGACCCCCCCCAATAGTCAGAGGGAAATTGAGAAACAAACTTGTAAGGAGATCTCAGCTATCTGTGAGAATAATAGGGTGGTTATGGTAGGGGACTTTAACTTTCCAAACATAGATTGGGACTGCCATAGTGTTAAAGGTTTAGATGGAGAGGAATTTCTTAAGTGTGTACAAGACAATTTTCTGATTCAGTAGTGGATGTACCTACTAGAGAAGGTGCAAAACTTGACCTACTCTTGGGAAATAAGGCAGGACAGGTGACTGAGGTGTCAGTGGGGGAGCACTTTGGGGCCAGTGACCATAATTCTATTCATTTTAAAATAGTGATGGAAAAGGATAGACCAGATCTAAAAGTTGAAGTTCTAAATTGGAGAAAGGCCAATTTTGACGGTATTAGGCAAGAACTTTCAAAAGCTGATTGGAGGCAGATGTTCGCAGGTAAAGGGACGGCTGGAAAATGGGAAGCCTTCAGAAATGAGATAACAAGAATCCAGAGAAAGTATATTCCTGTCAGGGTGAAAGGGAAGGCTGGTAGGCATAGGGAATGCTGGATGACTAAAGAAGTTGAGGGTTTGGTTAAGAAAAAGATGGAAGCATATGTCAGGTATAGACAGGATAGATCGAGTGAATCCTTAGAAGAGTATAAAGACAGTAGGAGTATACTTAAGAGGGAAATCAGGAGGGCAAAAAGGGGATATGAGATGGATTTGGCAAATAGAGTTAAGGAGAATTCAAAGGGTTTTTACAAATATATTAAGGACAAAAGGGTAACTAGGGAGAGAATAGGGCCCCTCAAAGATCAGCAAGGCAGCTTTTGTGTGGAGCCACAGAAAATGGGGGAGATACTAAATGAATATCAGTATTGACTGTGGAAAAGGATATGGAAGATATAGACTGTAGGGAAATAGATGGTGACATCTTGCAAAATGTCCAGATTACAGACGAGGAAGTTCTGGATGCCTTGAAAAGGTTAAAGGTGGATAAATCCCCAGGACCTGATCAGGTGTACCCGAGAACTCTGTGGGAAGCTAGAGAAGTGATTGCTGGGCCTCTTGCTGAGATATTTGTATCACCGATAGTCACAGGTGAGGTGCCGGAAGACTGGAGGTTGGCAAACGTGGTGCCACTGTTTAAGAAGGGCGGTAAAGACAAGCCAGGGAACTGACCTCAGTAGTGGGCAAGTTGTTGGAGGGAATCCTGAGGGACAGGATGTACATGTATTTGGAAAGGCAAGGACTGATTCGGGATAGTCAACATGGCTTTGTGTGTGGGAAATCATGTCTCACAAACTTGATTGAGTTTTTTGAAGAAGTAACAAAGAGAATTGATGAGGACAGAGTGGTAGATGTGATCTATATGGGCTTCAGTAAGGTGTTCGACAAGGTTCCCCATGGGAGACTGATTAGCAAGGTTAGATCTCATGGAATACAGGGAGCACTAGCCATTTGGATACAGAACTGGCTCAAAGGTAGAAGACAGAGGGTGGTGGTGGAGGGTTGTTTTTCAGACTGGAGGCCTGTGACCAGTGGAGTGTCACAAGGATCGGTGCTGGTCCCTCTACGTTTTGTTATTTACATAAATGATTTGGATGCGAGCATAAGAGATACAGTTAGTAAGTTTGCAGATGACACCAAAATTGGAGGTGTAGTGGACAGCGAGAGGGTTACCTCAGATTACAACAGGATCTGGACCAGATGGGCCAATGGGCTGAGAAGTGGCAGATGGAGTTTAATTCAGTTAAATGCGAGGTGCTGCATTTTGGGAAAGCAAATCTTAGCAGGACTTATACACTTAATGGTAAGGTCCTAGGGACTGTTGCTGAACAAAGAGACCTTGGAGTGCGGGTTCATTGCTCCTTGAAAGTGGAGTCGCAGGTAGATAGGATAGTGAAGAAGGTGTTTGGTATGCTTTCCTTTATTGGTTAGAGTACTGAGTACAGGAGTTGGGAGGTCATGTTGTGGCTGTACAGGTCATTGGTTAGGCGACTGTTGGAATATTGCGTGCAATTCTGGTCTGCTTCCTATCGGAAAGATGTTGTGAAACCTGAAAGGGTTCAGAAAAGATTTACAAAGATGTTGCCAGGGTTGGAGGATCTGAGCTACAGAGAGAGGCTGAACAGGCTGGGGCTGTTTTCCCTGGAGCGACTGAGGCTGAGGGGCGACCTTATAGAGGTTTACAAAATTATGAGGGGCATGGATAGAATAAATAAGCAAAGTCTTTTCCCTGGGGTCGGGGAGTCCAGAACTGGAGGGCGTAGGTTTAGGGTGAGAGGGGAAAGATATAAAAGAGACCTAAAGGGCAACTTTTTCACGCAGAGGGTAGTACGTGTATATGGATGGGTATATGAATAGGAAGGGTTTGGAGGGATATGGGCTGGGTGCTGGCAGGTGGGACTAGATTGGGTTGTGATATCTGGTCGGCATGGACGGGTTGGACCGAAGGGTCTGTTTCTGTGCTGTACATCTCTATGACTCTATGTCACACCAAGGAGACTCGGAAGCACTGGAAGTTGTGTAAAAGGAACCAAAAGACCTTTGTTAGAGTGGAGCTGGAGAACATTGGAAAGGGCAGCTGCCCAACAGGCTAAAACTACAGGCGAAAGCAGGCACACAAATCCTAATACGCTCAACTGCCTGTAGTCAACTTGAGAAGTAAAGCATGTAGTGAGCTGTAAACTACTGGCAGGTTTGTCACACTGTGGTAACAACACCTTGAAGGACAAAGGCAGCAGACATCTGGGAACATTGCCACTTGCACAGTCTCCTCCAACTCAGTATGATATGTACAGGACATTGGTTAGGCCACTGTTGGAATATTGCGTGCAATTCTGCTCTCCTTCCTATCGGAAAGATGTTGTGAAACTTGAAAGGGTTCAGAAAAGATTTACAAAGATGTTGCCAGGATTGGAGGATCTGAGCTACAGGGAGAGGCTGAACAGGCTGAAGAGATGTTGGCTGCTGAGTCTAACCATCAACCAAATCCTAACCCTAATCCTAATTCTAACCCTTACCCTAATCCTAACATTAACTCCATACCTAGCTCCAACCTTAACCCTAAACCTAACCCTAACCATCTTGTCTTGGAACTGTATCATTGTTCCTTCACTGGTCTTGAGTCAAAATCATGGAACTGTGTGCCTCGCCTAAAAACTTTGAAGATGTTGTCAAGGTAAAGTGATAACATTGTGATAATGATGGAACTCCAGGCTAATGTTCTGGGAATTTGAGCTTGGATCCCAATAGGGCAGATGGTGAAATTTAAACTGTTGTATCAGTTATTCATTTCAAATCTGAGATAATCTCTTTAGTGAAACTAAGGTATTAAGAGATATTGGCCAAAGGTAGGTGTGGGGAGTAGGGCACCGATCAACCACCATCTCACTAAATGGCAGAGCAAGTTCAGGAGGCCAAATGGCCTACGCCTGTTGCTATATCCCAATGTTCCTCCAGTGTTCAAGGGCATAGATCACCATTCCCATTCCCAGGAACAATTAGAAATGGATGCTGCCTACAGCCCATGAACATCTTTTCAAAAAAAAGACAATAATTAATTCGCCTGACCTACTTCTCTGTCATCTTGCAGTCTCGTCCACAGAATCTGTTGAAGGATCAGTTAGACAGTCCCAGTGTTGCGTGCTGTGCACGATGCCACATTTCTGTAGCTACCATCCGAAACACAGTAAAACAGCCATCCCCTACGGACAAGCCGTATGCATACACAGGGTCTGATCAGATAAGGAGAAATGTGACACTTAGAAGTACTCAAGGATGCTCTCATAAGAACAGGATACAATGTTCAACTCATTGACGTGCCACAGCGAGAAACTGTAATGACCTCCTCAGGAGACAGACACGAGCTACAACCGACAGGGTACCATTCATTGTCCAGTACTTCCCAGGAGCCAAAAAACTACACCATGTTCTTCGCAGCCTGCAGCACATTATCAATGAGGATGAGCACCTCGCCAAGACCTTCCCCACACCTCCACTGTTCGCCTTTGAACAACCACCAAACTTCAAACAGATCATTGTTCAGAGCAAACTACCCGGCTTTCAGGACAACATCGTACAACCCTGTCACAGTAGGCACTGAAAGACGTGTCAGAGTATGGACACGGATACCACCATTACACATGGGGACACCTCTCACCATCTACATGGCAGGTACTCATGTGACTCGGCCAACGTTGTCTATCTCATACGCTGCAGGCAAGGATGCCCTGAGGCATGGTACATTGGCGAGACCGAGCAGAGGCTACAGCAACAGATGAACGGGCACCGCACAACAATCAACAGACAGGAGTGTTCCCTCCCAGTTGGAGAACACTTCAGCAGTCCGGGATGTTCGACCTCGGACCTTTGGGTGACCATCCTCCAAGGTGGGCTTCGGGATGGGCAAGTGTCCGAGCAGAGCGGCACAGTGGCACAGTGGTTAGCACTGCTGCCTCACAGAGCCAGAGACCCGGGTTCAATTCCCCCCTCAGGCGACTGACTGTGTGGAGTTTGCACATTCTCCTCGTGTCTGCGTGGGTTTCCTCCGGGTGCTCCGGTTTCCTCCCACAGTCCAAAAATGTGCAGGTTAGGTGAATTGGCCATGCTAAATTGCCCATAGTGTTAAGGGCTGGGGTAAATGTGGGGGAGTGGGTCTGGGTGGGTAGCGGGTCAGTGTGGACTTGTTGGGCCGAAAGGCCTGTTTCCACACTGTAAGTAATCTAAAAAAAAGCCAGAGGCTGATAGCCAAGATTTTAACCTACTGCGAATCCTCTTGCAAGGATGCCTTCCTTGAAGAAGCTCTCTTCCTCCTTCTACAAGGATTTCAGTGAGTCCCTCTCTCACTGCACACCCCAGGTCGTCTCCTCTGCCCTGAAGCTCTTCAGTCAAGTCCTCAAACAGACTCACCACAAGGGATGAATGCAGATTTCTCCAGCTTCCTCATTTCCCCTCCCCCCACCTTATCTCAGTCCCAACCCTTGGACTCAGCACCACCTTCTTGACCTGCAATCTTCTTCCCGACCTCTCTGCCTCCACCCCCTCTCCAGCCTATCACCCTCACCTTAACCTCCTTCCACCTATCGCATTCCCAACGCCCCTCCCCCAAGTCCCTCCTCCCTACCTTTTATCTTAGCCTGCTTGGCACATCCTCCTCATTCCTGAAGAAGGGCTTATGCCTGAAATGTCGATTCTCCTGCTCCTTGGATGCTGCCTGACCTGCTGCGCTTTTCCAGCAACACATTTTTCAGCTTTGATAGCCAAGTTCGATAACCATGAGGATGGCCTGAACCAGGACTTTGGGTTCATGTCACACAACAGGTGACCCCACTGCATTACACACGCCCATACTCAAGCTCTCTCTAATATGCTCACACACACACCCCTCTCCCACACTCAGATCCACACACGCACCTTCTCACACACTTACACCCCATTACTCTCACACATAGACATAAACTCACTCGGTCTCCCCTGCACACACACACATATAAGATTGTGGGTGAATTTGTGAACACACACATATGAGTTTGAGTTTTGATTTGGAGATGCCGGTGTTGGACTGGGGTGTACAAAGTTAAAAATCACACAACACCAGGTTATAGTCCAATAGGTTTAATTGGAAGCACACTAGCTTTCGGAGCTAACATGATCATTCTAAAAGATGAAAGACTGAAGCTAAATTTGTTTACTATTATATTCCATGACACTGCAACCCTGGTGCTATATTATGATACTGCTCCACAATCACCTGATAAACTTTGAAAGCTAGTGCTTCCAAATAAACCTGTTGGACTATAACCTGGTGCTGTGTGATTTTTAACTTTGAGGACAGGAGGTAGTGTATAAACCCAGGCTCACTTTGCTCACCCTGCCTCCTATTTCTTCAGATGCATCAAGGAAGTAACAAGGTCCACAACAGCTCTTTCCAAATCTCAACACCTCAAGGACACTCAGAATGCACTAACCAGGGTCTGTGTCCCACTGGACTAGACCCTGCTGGTCTCCTCAGAAGTTGATGTCAACCTAACTCATTGATATGATCAGGAAAGTCTGGGGCTGCTCGCCCATCGAGGTCAGGATCATGGTTAAAACCATCACTCATTGCCTGTTTAGATTTAGCTTCATGTTGCAGGTGGCTTGGGATTCATTGTACCCTGCACAGGTATGTACCCTGCACAGGTATGTACCCTGCACAGGTGTGTACCCTGCACAGGTATGTACCCTGCACAGGTATGTACCCTACACAGGTGTGTACCCTGCACAGATATGTACCCTGCACAGGTGTGTACCCTGCACAGGTATGTACCCTGCACAGGTGTGTACCCTGCACAGGTATGTACCCTGCACAGGTGTGTACCCTGCACAGATATGTACCCTGCACAGGTGTGTACCCTGCACAGTTATGTACCCTGCACAGGTGTGTACCCTGCACAGATATGTACCCTGCACAGGTGTGTACCCTGCACAGGTATGTACCCTGCACAGGTGTGTACCCTGCACAGTTATGTACCCTGCACAGGTGTGTACCCTGCACAGATATGTACCCTGCACAGGTGTGTACCCTGCACAGGTATGTACCCTGCACAGGTGTGTACCCTGCACAGGTGTGTACCCTGCACAGTTATGTACCCTGCACAGGTGTGTACCCTGCACAGGTGTGTACCCTGCACAGATATGTACCCTACACAGGTATGTACCCTGCACAGGTGTGTACCCTGCACAGTTATGTACCCTACACAGGTATGTACCCTGCACAGGTATGTACCCTGCACAGGTGTGTACCCTGCACAGATATGTACCCTGCACAGGTGTGTACCCTGCACAGGTATGTACCCTGCACAGGTGTGTACCCTGCACAGGTGTGTACCCTGCACAGTTATGTACCCTGCACAGGTGTGTACCCTGCACAGGTGTGTACCCTGCACAGATATGTACCCTACACAGGTGTGTACCCTGCACAGGTGTGTACCCTGCACAGTTATGTACCCTGCACAGGTGTGTACCCTGCACAGGTATGTACCCTGCACAGGTGTGTACCCTGCACAGTTATGTACCCTGCACAGGTGTGTACCCTACACAGGTATGTACCCTGCACAGGTGTGTACCCTGCACAGGTGTGTACCCTGCACAGGTATGTACCCTGCACAGGTGTGTACCCTGCACAGGTGTGTACCCTGCACAGTTATGTACCCTGCACAGGTGTGTACCCTGCACAGGTATGTACCCTGCACAGGTGTGTACCCTGCACAGGTATGTACCCTGCACAGGTGTGTACCCTGCACAGGTGTGTACCCTGCACAGTTATGTACCCTGCACAGGTGTGTACCCTGCACAGGTGTGTACCCTGCACAGATATGTACCCTACACAGGTGTGTACCCTGCACAGGTGTGTACCCTGCACAGGTATGTACCCTGCACAGGTATGTACCCTGCACAGGTGTGTACCCTGCACAGTTATGTACCCTGCACAGGTATGTACCCTGCACAGGTATGTACCCTGCACAGGTGTGTACCCTGCACAGTTATGTACCCTGCACAGTTATGTACCCTGCACAGGTGTGTACCCTGCACAGGTGTGTACCCTGCACAGATATGTACCCTACACAGGTGTGTACCCTGCACAGGTGTGTACCCTGCACAGTTATGTACCCTGCACAGGTGTGTACCCTGCACAGGTATGTACCCTGCACAGGTGTGTACCCTGCACAGTTATGTACCCTGCACAGGTGTGTACCCTACACAGGTATGTACCCTGCACAGGTGTGTACCCTGCACAGGTGTGTACCCTGCACAGGTATGTACCCTGCACAGGTGTGTACCCTGCACAGATGTGTACCCTGCACAGTTATGTACCCTGCACAGGTGTGTACCCTGCACAGGTATGTACCCTGCACAGGTGTATACCCTGCACAGTTATGTACCCTGCACAGGTATGTACCCTGCACAGGTATGTACCCTGCACAGGTGTGTACCCTGCACAGGTATGTACCCTGCACAGGTGTGTACCCTGCACAGGTGTGTACCTCAGCTGCAGCTTGGATGAAACAGCGAATCTAAAAGTTAAGAGTCCATACAATGATTGGGGGAGGCAATGGCCTACTGGTATAATCGCTAAACTATTAATCCAGACACACAGCCAATGTTCTGGGGACCCAAGTTCGAATCTCCAGATGGTGGGAGTTTGGATTCAATAACAATAATGTCTGGAATTAAGAATCTACTGATGACCATGACCATCGTCAGTGGTTGGTAAAACCCATCCGGTTCACTAATGTCCTTCTAGTCTGGCTTGCACGTGACTCCAGACCCGCGGCAATGTAGTTGACTCTTAACTGCCCCCTGGGCAATTAGGCATGGGAAATTCATGCTGTCCCAGTTAGCGATGTCCTCATTCCATGAATGAATTCAAAAAGAAATACTGGCCACTCATTCAGAGTTCTTCTTTGAATCATGGTGCAGGATCTTGCCCCCAGGAGGGGTAACTGGTCCTGAGCGGTTGGGTCAAAAAAGTGTGCTGCTGGAAAAGCACAGCTGGTCAGGCAGCATCCGAGGAGCAGGAGAGTTGACGTTTCAAGCATAAGCTCTTTCTCAGGAATGTGGGGTGGGGAAGCCAGTCAAGAAGTGAGAAAGGTGGGGGGGGGGGGGGGGGGGGGGGGAACATCTTGTAGGATGGCAGTGTCTCCAGTTACCCGAGTCCTCGGTTCCCGAATTCCCTCTGTAAACTTTCCGACCCTCTCTCGCTTCCTTTGAGGCCCACTTCAAAACTCTCTATGTTTGACAAAGCTGCTAATCTTTCTGGGTGAGACTCCATGTTAAATTCTCACACCCGCATGAAATGTCTTGATACACTCTTACACATTACAGTAAGGGCGTTGCCCCTGATTTTTGTTGCTAATATAGATTGGAAAATATTGCCTGCGTTTCAAGTATCCATGTGTAGAATTTCTCCATGGCCAAACATCAGTCAAGTCGTGTGGTTCAGCAATGCTCTGAAGCAGATTCTCAATTCCCAACTCGTGCTTTCCCTATAAACAATCCATTAAACGCTGCACAACATACGGCCTGGAAATCCAACCAGGAAATTAGTGCCAGAAGGAGCTGCATTGTATCAAGTCACTGAGACAAGATGAAAGAGACTCAGGGCCATTTGCTGGAGACAGGGGAAGCTCCGTGTTCACACTGACAGTGAATGATGCTGTTGGGTACTGAACATTGCCCAGCGCTCCGAATATACTCAGCCCTCAGGAGATCATGTGGATCAAGCTGAATGCAATGATCAAGGGAGTAGTCAGTCTGATCTGCTCCTATTGGAATGCAGATAGGCTATCATTCTAATCTCCTGCAGGCCTGGAGGGATTTATGCAAATCTTTAACCCAACTCCCAACCAATGCAAAAGAAAGGCCCTCTATATGGCAACGGTCTTCAGCACAGATAGGCTTCACAACCAACATCAACCATGTTTAAACATTTCTTTATACCGGTGCCAGAGCCTCTCTCGATGCTGCATTCGTACAGCAACATTCTTGACATCCTGTATGTTTCGTGAAAATGTTTTCGAAATGAGGTCACTTGTTTGCAGCAGCCAGTGTGTGCATAGGAAGATCCCACAGACAGGCAGTGCTGGTGACCCTGCCTGTCTCGCCACAGAGCTGAAGACTACTCCGCAGAAAAGATCTTCCTGCGGTTTCATCTTCCCAACAGGCTTCACTAGAGAGCACATGACAAAGCATCACTTCCTGTGATGACATATACTGACACATGGTCAGACCTAACCCCTTATATCGCACCTCACCCCAAACCCCTGTCTTTACCCCACGTGTCGACCTTCTTACAGGAACAACCAGCAGTGATGGTTTCCCTCATCTACCTGAAAGCTTTCTCAGCTCCTTGGAGGAGATTAAGAATTCGAGTTCTCTGTGTGATCTCCCGGTCACTGCTGGACAGAAGGAGATTGGACTGATGACTCCAGTTTTACAAACAATCCACCAGCCCAAAGATGTGCAGGTCAGGTGAACTGGCCGTGCTAAACTGACCATAGTGTCAAGGATGTATAGGTTAGGTGCATTAGTCAAGGGAAATGTAGAGTAATAAGGTAGGGAGATGGGTTTGGAGGGTCAGTGTAGACTTGTTGGGCCAAATGGCCTGTTTCAACTAGAGGGATTCATGATTCTATGAGTGAATCTGGATTCCTCAGTGAATACAGCAAGTCTGGTCTGTTTGGTAATGCTGATGACGGTTCCAACTGTATAGAATGTAGAATAGAGATTGCTGACTTGTTTGCTGAGCTGGTACGTTTGTTTGCTGATGTTTTATCATCATTCTAGGTGCACCCTTGGTGAAACTCCACTCGTGCTGCTCCAGGACTCACTTCCCCTCACACTGCTCCAGGACTCACTTCCCCTCACACTGCTCCAGGACTCACTTCCCCTCACACTGCTCCAGGACTTACTTCCCCTCGCACTGCTCCAGGACTCGTTTCCCCTCGCGCTGCTCCAGGACTCGTTTCCCCTCACACTGCTCCAGGACTCACTTCCCCTCACACTGCTCCAGGAATCACTTCCCCTCGCACTACTCCAGGACTAGTTTCCCCTCGCACTATTCCAGGACTCGTTTCCCCTCACACTGCTCCAGGACTCGTTTCCCCTCGCACTGCTCCAGGACTCGTTTCCCCTCGCACTACTCCAGGAATCACTTCTCCTCGCACTACTCCAGGACTCGTTTCCCCTCGCACTGCTCCAGGACTCATTTCCCCTCACATTGCTCCAGGACTCGTTTCCCCTCGCACTACTCCAGGACTCGTTTCCCCTCGCACTGCTCTAGGACTCGTTTCCCTTCACGCCACTCCAGGACTCACTTCCCCTCACAATGCTCCAGGACTCACTTCCCCTCACGCCACTCCAGGACTCACTTCCCCTCGCACTGCTCCAGGACTCGTTTCCCCTCGCAATGCTCCAGGATTCCCTTCCCCTCACACTGCTCCAGGACTCGTTTCCCCTCGCAATGCTCCAGGATTCCCTTCCCCTCACACTGTTCCAGGACTCGTTTCCCCTCGCACTGCTCTGGGACTCACTTCCCCTCACACTGCTCCAGGACTCGTTTTCCCTCGCGCTGCTCCAGGACTCGTTTCCCCTCGCACTGCTCTGGGACTCACTTCCCCTCACACTGCTCCAGGACTTGTTTCCCCTCGCGCTGCTCCAGGACTCGTTTCCCCTCGCACTGCTCTGGGACTCACTTCCCCTCACACTGCTCCAGGACTCGTTTCCCCTCACACTGCTCTGGGACTCACTTCCCCTCACACTGCTCCAGGACTCGTTTCCCCTCGCGCTGCTCCAGGACTCGTTTCCCCTCGCGCTGCTCCGGGACTCACTTCCCCTCACGCTGCTCCAGGACTCGTTTCCCCTCACACTGCTTCAGGACTCATTTCCCCTCGCAATGCTCCAGGATTCCCTTCCCCTCACACTGTTCCAGGACTCACTTCCCCTCACACTGCTCCAGGACTCGTTTCCCCTCGTGCTGCTCCGGGACTCACTTCCTCTCACACTGCTTCAGGACTCATTTCCCCTCGCAATGCTCCAGGATTCCCTTCCCCTCACACTGTTCCAGGACTCACTTCCCCTCACACTGCTCCAGGACTCGTTTCCCCTCGTGCTGCTCCGGGACTCACTTCCCCTCACACTGCTCCAGGACTCATTTCCCCTCACACTGCTCCAGGACTCGTTTCCCCTCGTGCTGCTCCGGGGCTCACTTCCCCTCACACTGCTCCAGGACTCATTTCCCCTCACACTGCTCCAGGACTCACTTCCCCTCACACTGCTCCAGGACTCACTTCCCCTCGCAGTGCTCCAGGACTCACTTCCCCTCACACTGCTCCAAGACCCGTTTCCCCTCGCACTGCTCCAGGACTTGTTTTCCCTCGCACTGCTCCAGGACTCACTTCCCCTCACACTACTTCAGGACTCGTTTCCCCTAGAGCTGCTCCAGGACTCACTTCCCCTCGCACTGCTCCAGGACTTGTTTTCCCTCACACTCCTCCGGGACTCACTTCCTCTCATGCTGCTCCAGAACTGCTGAAATGAGAGAAAAGAAGAAAAGAAAAAGCACAGGAAGAGCAGAGGAGCTCTGGATGGAGTGTCCTACTCTGCCGCCATTTTGCCGGTAGATTGCATGCAGTTCTGATCGCTGCATTATAGGAAGGATGTGGAAGCCTTGGAAAGGGTTCAGAGGAGTTTTACCAGGATGATGCCTGGTATGTAGGGAAGGTCTTATGAGGAAAGGCTGAGGTACTTGAGGATGTTTTCATTGGAGAGAAGAAGGTTGAGCAGTGACTTAATAAAGACATCTAAGATAATCACAGAGTTAGATCGGGTGGACATTGAGAGCCTTTTTCCTCAGATGTTGATGGCTAGCACAAGGGGACAGAGCTTTAATCTGAGGGGTGATAGATATAGGAAAGATATCAGAGGTAGTTTCTTTACTCAGAGAGTAGTAGGAGAATGAACACACTGCCTGCAACAGTAGCAGACTCGCTAACTTTAAGGGCATTGGATAGGCACATGGACGAGATTGGAATAGTGTAGGATAGATAGGCTTCTGATTGGTTACACAGGTCGGCGCAACATCGAGGGCCGAAGGGCTGACATTGCACTGTAATGTTCTATGTTCTATGTAGATCCTGATTCAGCAGAATTGCTTCTGAGCAACAACTGGCACATATCAGTTCACGTTCACTCTCGCATTTTCAATTTGAATGGGGTAGGATGTCCACCATGGATGTAATGACTGATAGATCACTTGTCCATAATGAGCTTGGTCTCAAATCCAAACTGGCTGTCATGGTTGGAGGTCCAACAGGGCACGTGTGTTGTGAAGCTAGCCGTGGATCCTCATCCAACTGGAATGACAATCATTCCCTTTCGTCCCCCGCACTTTGTCCAAGTCATCCAGGTACACAACTATGAGTGTGTGTGGGAGTAGGGAGCTGGGTTCTCAGTCTTCTTCCCAGAAGGATTGTTCATGGAGCTCAACCATTTGGGAGTTGAACAAAAGCTCAAAATTGCAATTTGGATATTACTAATCTTGTTCAGCAATGCTTTTGCAATACACATTCCTCTTTCTGCTTCACTGTTGGCTTGAAGGTATCATGGAGAGTTGGTGATACAGACAATTCCATATGATATTATGAACTCTTTCAAATGCACGTTGGTAAACTGTGCTTCATTGTCCGAGACTGCAAGGCCAGGGATTCCATATGTTGTAAATATCTGGTTCAGTGATGTAATCATCGCTTCAGACAAGAGACAGATCTTCAACTTCCATCCATCTGATGTCACCATCTCCAATGATCAAGGACATTCTACCTCTGTGTTCATAGATAACAATGAGGCCAGAACTCAGTAACACAGTTTAAAATGCCGTCTCATTTTTAAGACAGAACTCTGGAGGTCATTACTCTATGGCATTCCCTTTCCCAAACAGTACTGGACATTGGGTCATTGAATTTAATCAAGGTTAAGTTTGACAGATAGACAAAACAGTCAAGAATTATGAGCAGCAGACAGGAAAATGAAGTCGGGACCATATCCAGATCAGTTTGATTATCATGAATGGTGGAGCAGGTTAGAAAGACTGAATAGCATATTCCTGCTATTAAGTTCTAGACACTTACAACATACCTGAGCTACACCAGTTAACAGGCATGGGAAGCAAACTACATCAGAAGGGAATTTGGCATGTCCATAAAGACTCCCACCAACTTTATAGATGCACCGCATAAAGCATTCTGACTGGATGCATCATGACTTGGTACGGCAACTGCTCTGCCCAGGACTGGAAGAAACTATAGAAAGTTGTGAACACAGCCCAGACCATCACGCAATCCTACCTCCCATCCATGTCCTCCATCTACACTTCTTATTGCCACGAAAAGGCAGCCATCATTAAAGACCTCTCCCACCCCGGTTATACTCTCTTCCAACCACTTCTGTCAGGAAGATACAGAAGCTTAAACACACGTACCAGCAGGTTCAAGAACAGCTTCTTCCCCGCTGTTATTAGACTGTTGAATAGGCATCTCAAATTTCAAGTTTATTGATCTTGCTCTTTGTGGGTCTTCTTTGCAACTGGAACATTGTATTCCTCACTCTGTTCAATCACTCTGTGATCGTTTTATGGTATGATCTGCCTGTGCTGCACATAAAACAAAACTTTTCACTGTACTTCGATGCATGTGACAATAATAAATCAAACCAAATCCAATCAAGAAGTTATGCCCAATCGCCAATGCGTGATGATGGCTATTCCATTCAAACGACACACGGTGCTGGGATGAAGTAAACAGATTCATCCGATATTTTTGTTCCCTGTGTCATAGAGTGACCGACAGTCATTGCTGCAGACACATCGTTTTTACTTTTACTCATGTGTTACCACAGTGCATTGACCAATGCTTGTCCATCAATTAACATTAAAAACAGATGAACAGGTCATTATCACATTGCTATCTGTGCAAGCTTACTGTTCAGATTGGATGCTACATTGCTTACTTTAGAACAGTGATTCCAGCACACAAAAAAAATGTCGTTAGCTGTAAAGCACTTTAAAACATCACAAAAATTGCAACATAAAGGCAGATCTTTCTATCACGGCACTGGACTTGCCCCATCACACTCCATGATGAGAGTACGGTATACTGTTTTGGTGAAGGTTATCTCACACACACATTTAACACATCTGGCAAACCACCCCCCACACCAGCCGTTTTTTTATAATTCACTCACAGGATGTGGGCATTGCTCACTGGATCACACTGCTGCTACTGAGCGTCATTGCTGGAGGGAACTGGTATTTGTGGATATGGTGCCAATTAAGTGGGCTGCTTTCTCCTGGATGATGCCAAGCTTCTCGAGTGTTGTTGGAGCTGCACCCAGCCAGGCAAGTGGGCAGTATTCCAGAACTTCCTGACTCGTGCCTTGCACATGGTGGGTAGGGATTTGGGGAGTCAGGAGGTGATTCCTAGCCTCTGACCTATTCTTGCAGCCACTATAGCCCACGCAGTTCAGTTGAAACCATTTATTCTCTACCTCACTGACCCATTAAAGCCCACTTACTGCCCACCATGCCAGCTGAGTGCTCCCCACATGGCAAACTCCCTTAGGGAGATCCACCAACTTTGAATCAAGGACTGGGAAACACAGGGAGTCACTAGCGAGTTCCTGGTGACAAGCTGCACATTCCAAATGGCAGATGTCGAGCTGGTGAAGGGACTGATGTCCTGGCTGAACAGGATCAGGACAAATCTGGGTCCCTATGCAGACATTTCCACCCGGGGGTGGTGGGGGGGTGGCACACAGACTTGTGGAGAAACACATACGTCACTGCACGTTGCCAACAACACAGGACGATGGGCTGATCACCTCAACCTTAGCAAAGCAGGAGGCCTTGGGGATTTGCATTTGTTGAATAAATTCTGCATTATTCTGGAAGACGCGCCAGCTGCTGAATGGCCTCCTCCTGTGCCGAATCTTCCTGTATCCGTTATTCCCGCACTATGCCCTGTAAACATGACATGGAAAGAGCTCCGAGGAGGCTGCTGGCTCGAGTGCACTGCTTGAACTGACTTTGAATGGAAGCTGAGTCATGTCTGGCAGCCTTTCCTTCAACAACAGCAGCCATTACGTTGCAGAGTCGGCCTGGATTTCTCAAGGAAATGCTCTCCAGTCCAAGAGACAGCTCCATCCATCACAGAGCCCCAGTGCAGGCTCAGAGTCTTTTAATTGTCTATTCCTGGGGTTGAGGAGATCGCTGGCCAGCCTGGCATTTATTGCCCATCCCTAATTGCCCAGAGGGCAGTTAAGAGTCTGTGGGTCTGGAGTCGCATGTAGGCCAGACCGGGTAAGGATGACAGTTTCCTTTCCTTAAGGGCATTAGTGACCCAGATAGGTTTTTACCCACAACCAACAACTGATTCATAGTCACCGCTAGACTCTTAATTCCAGAGGTGAAAGTGAGGAACTGCAGATGCTGGAGATCAGAGTCGGGAGTGTGGTGCTGGAAAAGCAGGGCTGAGGAAAGACAGCATCCGAGCAGCAGGAGAGTCAAGGTTGTGGGCAAAAGCCCTTCATCAGAAATTCCTGATCCTCCTGCTCCTCGGATGCTGCCTGGCCAGCTGTGCTTTTCCAGCGCCACACCTCCAACTCTTAATTCCAGATTTCCGTTGAATTGAAATTGCAACATCTGCTGTGGCTTGAATCAAACCTGGGTCTCCAGTGCAATACCTGGGTCGCTGGATTAACAGGTCAGTGACAATACCACTAAGCCAGCACCTCCCTCCGTTTATGGATTAAGTCATAGGAACTTGGAAGTCATTACTGTACCAGGACTGGTACTTCATATTTTGCCATCAGTGCTTTCCCAATCTATGGATAGATACGTGTTTGATACATTCATGAGGGGCATGGATAGGATAAATAGACAAGGTCTTTTCACCGGGGTGTCAGAGTCTAGAACTAGAGGGCATAGGTTTAGGGTGAGAGGGGAAAAATTTAGAAGGGACCTAAGGAGCATCTCTTTCACACAGAGGGTGGTACGTGTATGGAATGAGCTGCCAGAGGAAGTGGTGGAGGCTGGTACAGGTACAACATTTAAAAGGCATATGGATGGCTATACGAATAGGAAGGGTTTAGAGGGACATAGGCTGGGGGCTGGCAGGTGGGACTAAATTGGGTTGGGATATCTGGTCAACATGGATGAGTTGGACTGAAGGGTCTGTTTCCGTGCAGTATATCTCTATGACTCTATGTCTATAAGCCAGACTACTCAGACCCCTTGGCATCATGGTAACCCACAACCTACCAACACACTTGAACAGCGACTAATGAACCTAAAGGTTCCTTTAGATACCTCCAGCAAAACTAACGTCATTTGTAAGATCCCATGCAAGAACTGTAAAAAACACTATGTCGGACAAACTAGCAGGAAACTTGCTAACAAGTTAACCATGTTTCCTGCTAACAAACTAGCAGGAAACATGGACACCAACTGGCCACCAAAAGACATGACCCACTACCACTAGCTTCTTTACAGAGACAAAGAAGGGACCACTTTGACTGGCACACATACACATCCAAGGACAGGCCAAACAAAGACACACATGAGGATTCTGAGAGGCCTGGCATTCTAACCAGAACTCCATCAATAAAACATAGATTTTGTGGGGTGAATTTGTACTTGCAGGGTTGCATTGTACATTGAACTCTGAGCTCAAAAACTGCATGAATTTATGTAAAACTCTGTTATCTCACTTTTTAGATTACAGTCAATCTAAACATCATGGCATAGACAGAGAACACAGGGGGCCAACACCTTCAACATATTGTCTAGCTATCACCATTGTTAACAGCTAACCCAAGAATGCAACTTTTTAAAAAAAAGGTTTTGTGATTTACACATGAAAGAAGTGAAACTATCACTGTATTCTAACAGATGAAAGGCTTAACAGACAATCAATTTTTCAATGTATAATTTCAGTTACATCACACTGTAAATTTTTGCTATAAATTCTGTGTTAGGATTGAGCCCTCCACTACCACCTGATGAAGGAGCATCGCTCCGGAAGCTAGTGTGCTTCCAGTTAAACCTGTTGGACTATAACCTGGTGTTGTGTGATTTTTAACTCCATCAATAAATACATCGATTTAGATCCAATCTACCTTCCCTTGAAAAACAGAACCAGAAATGACACCTTAAGAAACCAAGACCTATAAATAGCGAGGCAGGACATACCACCAGCACTTCACCAGAGAGTCTCACTGATGAATGTTACCTCATATGGTGACAGCACATCTGAAAACAAACCTTCAAGCTCAGCGAGCTAACTCACATACATAACGGGTCCATCTTAAAGTGAAAGGGCAAACTGACCATATCTGTTCAGCCATGGTAGAAAGATTCAGATTCCTGATGAAGGGCTTATGCCAGAAACATTGATTCTCCTGCTCCTCGGATACTGCCTGACCTGCTGTGCTTTTCCAGCACCACACCCTAGACTCTGACCTCCAGCATCTGCAGTCCTCACTGTCTCCTAGCCAATCTCAACACCATTAACACTTGGCCATCTCTTCTTCCCTCTCCTCCCTAAGTCTCAAGAGTGTTGTATGAAGGCTCACTTTCCTTCTGAATGGACAGTGCACACAATTGGCTAACATTGCCAAAGGGAGCACTACATTTTAGTACACGTATGTCCTCACAGCCTTAGCTTAGTGGCTTCACTCCTGTGAAGTGTAACAGCACGGTGGCTCAGTGGTTAGCACTGCTGCCTTGCAGCACAAGACCAAAGATGTGCAGGCCAGGTGAATTGGCTATGCTAAATTGCCCATAGTGTTAGGTAAGGGGTAAATGTAGATGTAGGGGTATGGGTGGGTTACGCTTCGGCGGGGCGGTGTGGACTTGTTGGGCCGAAGGGCCTGTTTCCACACTGTAAGTAATCTAAAAAAAAAACCTGGGTTCAATTCCAGCCTTGAGAAGTGTGGCGTTGGCACATTCTCCCCATGTCTCTGCGGGTTTCCTCTGGGTGTTCTGGTTCCTCCCACAGTCCAAAGATGTGCAGGTTAGATAGATAGTTAAATTACCCATATTGTTGAGGAATAAGAAGGTTATGTGCACTACTCAGGGGTAAATATAGAGTAGGGGGAATGGGTTTGAGTGGGTTACTCTTCGGAGGGTCGGTGTGGACTTGTTGGGCCTGTGTAGGTTCTATGGCTCTGTCTTGGGCTCACGTAGTTGAAGGCTGAAGAGACCTGTGCATTAATACTGGCCTGACCCCTCAGCATAGTACAATGAGAGCACAACATAACTCCCTGTGATGCTTATGAGATGTTAAAGCAAGATACCTTCTCAAGTGAATGTAAAAGATCAAATGGCACGACAGCACCTGGCCAATATTTATCCCTCACACAACATCACTAAAAACACTTTTTTTTAAATCATTCACCAGTAGTGTTTATAAAACACTGCTCTGTGCACAAATAGCTGCCACAATTCCTACATTATGATAGTGAAGTCACTTAAAATGGGACATCCTGGAGTTATGAGTGGCACTCTACAAATGCAACTTCTTCTCTTTCTAGTCTTAACTTAGCCAGTTGGCAGCAACTGGGTAGGTACTTGGTCTGAGACAAGGATGGGAAGGCCAGTAGAAGACTCCGGCACTGACCTGACCTGGGCTTATCCGAGTGTGGATGAGACACAATTACATTGTTCTCTCAGCCAGTTAAAGCAAAGTAACAATCATAGCCAGCAAACATGGGACATAGTGAATGGAAATGCAAGATCGACATTTGAAAAGTGCACCCCCTCCATGTCTCAGTCCCATCCGAAGAGGAACGCAGACTGGAGAAACCAGGACACACATCAGGCCCGTGGCCTTACACTGCAGCATTTCGGATTTTTAAATGGATTAACCCAATCGGATGGCTAGCATACAGTCAACATGAACAACACAGGATAAATTCCTAATTCAGGGACCTGCTTCCTTGTCTGCCCTCTAAGACTGAGAGGTGACGGCAAATCAGGCGCAGACTAAAACCACCAAGAGAAGATCTCAGAACAGGCAAGCATTGGAGTGAGGATCTACGTTCAGGCACAGACACATAACATGACAGGCCTCATGCTTTACAGCTCACTAAACATTCACACACACCTCAAATCAGACAGATGGACCCTCACACTCAACTCAAAGCTCAACGCTCCCACCCGTCACAGCTCCAGAATATTAGTAGCCTTTCCAAACATTTACTTCACCGCAACAGATCTCTTTGGGAATCTCAGCGACAATCCCCCCTTCATCGGACTAAGCAGGGGATGTTGATTCTCAGGTCGTCACCTTCTTTATGAGTTCGTGCCTAAACATCTGCTGAGACAGTGTGGCTGCTGCTCACTCTCTTTCTCTTGAACAACAGAGAGAATCAAGGCCGAGAGAAAAGCGATTCTATATGGTGATTCACAATGTCCCAAAGTACTTTCTATAGCCAGTTAACTACTTTTGAGGGAGCTATTGGAATGCAGGGATGTGGCAGGAAGTTGTGCAGATTACAATCCCATAAATTGCTCTGGGACAGCAGCTACATGGTATGTTTATGTGATGTTGGTTGAATGATAAATATTGACCCTGATAAACCAGAAGTGAACATCTCAGTGACTCTTTAAAAAACAGAATGACAGAATCCCTACAGTGTGGACACAGGCTATTCAGACCACACCCATCCTCCAAAGAACATCCACTTCAGACTCACTCCATCCCTGTAACACCCCCCATTTCCCATGGCTAGCCCACCCGAACCTGCACATCTTCAGACTGTGGCAGGAAACCGGAGCACTTGGAGGTAATCCACGCAGGTATGGGGAGAATGTGCAAATGCCACACAGTTGTCTGAGGCTGGAATTGAAGCCAGATCCATGGCACCGTGAGGCGAGGGATTATTTTAAGTCGACCTGAGTGTGCAAATGGGGCTTCAGTTTAACATCTCATCTGAAGGAAGGCACTGTCAGTGCAGCACTCCCTCAGAAGCTTGAACAGTCTGCTTAAATCTCAAGGGTAGGATATGATCCACACCTTCTGACACAAGATGGCACAACGCCAACTGAGCCATGAATCACACCACACAAAGATTTGATTTGATTTTGTTTGTGATTTTGATCTGATGTACTCATTGTCCTGTGTATCTTGTTACAAAAGGTGGTGGGAAGAGTTGATTTGCAGGTCAATTGCCAGAATGGGGTTCCACTGTGTCCGTCACCAGTACTAAACTAGTTGCTTGAGGGTCAGTCCTACATGGTGCATGGCTATAATGGTCCCATTAGAGTAAGGGGGGGGGGGGTTGTTTGGGGGCCGTTGTGAACATCATCTTCCCACTGCAAGATGGAAAACAAGTGGAATTTTTCCCTTCATTGTTTTGAGATTGGGGTTTAAAAACAAGAGTTGCAACTCTTCAGAGTGTTGGAGAGATTACGCCTGGAATACGGTGCACAGTTTGGGAAGCTGTACTTAAGAAAGACTATACTGGCATTGGAGACAGTTCAAAGTTGTTTCCCAGGATTAAGTGGTTGCTTTATCAAGAGCAGCTATACTGGGTGGGGTGTTATCTTATCGAAACATACAAGATTCAGGGGTGGAACTGAGAGATGTTGAATTGTTTCTATGAATAGAGGAGTCTCAAACTTGAAGGCACAGTTACAGGATAAGGGACCTAAGAGGCAACGCCTTCATTCAGAGGGTGGTGCATGTAAGGAATGAGCCAGAGGATGTGGTGGAGGCTAGTACAATTACAACATTTAAAAGGTATCTGGATGGGTATAATCGTTCAAAACTTACATGAGAAGGAGTGTTTACTCTCGGAGGGTAGCGGATGGCTGAAATGATCTCCCCCAAGGCCAGAAGGTGGATTGTTTTTAAAACACTGAGGAGTTGAAGGCGTTGAGGAGTCAGCAGAAACGTGGAGCCTGGGGCAGACAGCCATAACGTGTCTGAAATGGGCCAGGCAGGTTTGAGGGACTGCGTGACCTATTCCCTCACCCTCCCCTTCCATTAGAGTTCAGAACCACAATTCCAGCTTTCACGAACTGGGACTGTCTGGAGCTGGTGGTGTTTAGACCCTGCACCTTTTGACTGGGAGCCAGGTACACTAATGCAAATCGCGACGCCCACACTTCTTAGTAATGAGTGATTCCAAAAAAATCCAGCCTCACAACTGAGCACTTCATTTCATACACATTCTAAGCCATCTTATGTCAGAAAAACTGCAGCCAAGCACCACTGGCACAGGGAGACTGCAAAATGCCCAAATCTCTGAACCAGCAGAAACAGATAGAGTGATGGACACTCTTTAAACACCCGAAGCAGACACAGCCAGTACAAACTGAGCCCCACAACACTGGTTAAATACCCAGAATGTCAAGCCATTGAAATAAGAGTTTGACTTCAATTACCAAAAGATTGTAAACAGGGAAGCTCGGGAAATATTGGCCCAAAACTCCAATAAAAACCCAGGGATCCAATTTCATTTTAAAAAAATAAAACCAACTTTGATTTTGTGTTTGTCAATCAAATGTTTACAGTGACTCAACTTTTCAGTTATAAAGGGACACTTCAGGAGAAACCATAGCTGCAGGGCAGGTAGTTGGTAGCACAGTGTTAATGCCCCTCTTTAACGACTAGCCACCCAGAACACCAATTTAATGCCTCTGTGAGGGGTTCAAATCTCTGGCAGCTGAGCAAAGGGAATGAGCTGCCTAGAGGAAGTGGTGGAGGCTAGAAAAGGCATTGGATGGGTATATGAATAGGAAGGGCTTAGTACTGGCGAATTGGACCGGACTAATTTAGGACATCTGGTCGGCATGGACTAGTTAGACCGAAGGGTCTGCTTGCGTGCTGTACATCTCCATGACATGTGAAAACATCTGGTTGACTCACGCCTTTAATGGAAGGAAATCTGCCATCCTTACCCATTCTGACCTAGATGTGACTCCAGACCCACAGCAATGTATAGATGACTCTGGACATGGATAAGCCAGTATTGGACTAGGTAGACAGTTAATAATCACACAACATCAGGTGATAGACTATAACCTGGTGGTGTGTGATCTTTAACTTGGTTGACTCTTAACTGCCCTCTGGGCAAGTTAGGAATGATTAGTAAATGATGACCATGGCTGAGGTTAAATTAAAACTCCTTCAAATCCCTCTCAACAGTCCAGAGGGTAAATAAAACTTGGGTTGAACCAAGAGTTAACCTCAATGCACTTCGGCTGAGACTAACTGCTCTCTTAAACAGTCTGTAAAACAAAGCCTTTGATCAAGGATAATCCCGTCCATTCGCCTTTCGTTCAGAATCTGGAACGATTTTTTTTCCCCCCACACCCGCACTCCCCTCTCTGGAAGAATTATTCCAAACTGCAGCAGCTCAAACAGCCCCCAGTATCCAAAAGCACAAACACTGAAACAGAAATAAGCAACGTTATTGACTGACTCTTCCCCAATAGCAGGGAGGAATAAGAGAGGAAGAAATAAATTAACGGGACCTAAACATTTCTATTCAAAAAAAAATCTCCAGAAAGTCGTAGGGAGAGGACCAATCGAGTTTGGAAAAGAACACCCACAATTCCACCCATCCCCCTATCCAACACGACACTCCGAAAATCTCACAACTTCCAGACCTTTTGCAAAAACCTTCACTCTGCGTTACTTTCATCCCAAAGATTTCCGGACAGTTCCAGTCCCAAAGACCATCAACGTGTTCCCTTTGTGTTTTTTTTTCCCAAAAACGTCCTTTTGAAAATAAAGCAGCAACAATAAACGAGTTGTGGCCAATTCCTCCACAGAGCCGGGTCAGTCCCCAGCTCCCAGTGTGTCTGCCCAGTTTTCAGCCCAGCCTTCAAGAATGTACCTACCCCCCAGCGCCCTGATGCACATGGCAGCCGCTCGGGTGCAGGCTCCCCCAGGTCTCCGGTTCGATCCTCTCACACAAAGGAAAACGGCGGTCTGGGATCCCCCCGCAGGCGAGCGGATCAGGTTCACAGCAACAAGGGGGCGATCCGCTACAACTCTGGGCTCTGCAAAGGCTTTCCCCCAGCAGGCATGGTGATGACCGAGCCCTCAAGGCAGACAGGGAGAGGCAGGGACACACTGAAAGCCTGCAAACCAGACTGAGTGATGAATGAATCTGAATCCCCCCCCCCCCCCCCCCAGTAGTATCGGTTTCAATGGTGCTGCGGTTAAATGCGGGCGGAGCGGCCCCCTGGTCCGATCCTGGGCCAGCCCCCTTCTGAGATTGCTTCTCCGAGATTCTGTAATGCAGGAGCCTGCGAGACATCCTGGATGGTGGAAGGGGCAGAGTTATCCCGCCCTATGACAAAAGCACGGGGGAAGAAAACTTTTATTCAGAAGGGCGCGGTATCTGAGAAAGGCATAAAAGGTGTAAAATAACAACCCACCCCGACATGGTACAGCGGGTAAAATACCAACACACCACAACATGGTACAGTGGGTAAAATACCAACACACCCTAGCATGGTACAGTGGGTCAAATACCAACACACCCCAATATGATACAGTGGGTAAAATACCAACACACCCCAACATGGTACAGTGGGTCAAATACCAACACACCCCAACATGATACAGTGGGTCAAATACCAACACACCCCAACACAGTAAAGTGTGCAAAATACCGAAAGAACCCAACTGGTACAGTGGGTAAAATACCAACACGCCCCAACATGGTACAGAGGGTAAAATACCAACATAACCCAATATGGTACAGCAGGTAAAATACCAACATAACCCAGCATGGTACAGTGGGGAAAATACCAACATAACCCAACATGGTACAGTGGGTAAAATACCAACATAACCCAACATGGTACAGTGGGTAAAATACCAACATAACCCAATATGGTACAGCGGGTAAAATACCAACATAACCCAATATGGTACAGAGGGTAAAATACCAACACACCCCAACATGGTACAGAGGGTAAAATACCAACACACCCTAACAATGGTACAGTGGGTAAAATACCAACATAACCCAACATGGTACAGTGGGTAAAATACCAACATAACCCAACATGGTACAGTGGGTAAAATACCAACATAACCCAATATGGTACAGCGGATAAAATACCATCATAACCCAACTTGGTACAGTGGGTCAAATGCCAACACACCCCAACATGGTACAGTGGGTAAAATACCAACACGCCCCAACATGATACAATGGGTAAAATACCAACACACCCCAACATGGTAGAGTGAGTAAAATACCAACACACCCCAACATGGTACAGTGGGTCAAATACCAACACACCCCAGCATGGTACAGTGGGTAAAATACCAACACACCCCAACATGGTACAGTGGGTCAAATACCAACACACCCCAACATGATACAGTGGGTAAAATACCAACACACCCCAACATGGTACAGTGGGTAAAGTACCAACATAACCCAATATGGTACAGAGGGTAAAATACCAACACACCCCAGCATGGTACAATGGGTCAAATACCAACACACCCCAACATGATACAGTGGGTCAAATACCAACACACCCCAACATGGTACAGTGGGTCAAATACCAACACACCCCAACATGGTACAGTGGGTAAAGTACCAACATAACCCAATATGGTACAGAGGGTAAAATACCAACACAGTAAAGTGTGCAAAATACCGAAAGAACCCAACATGGTACAGCAGGAAAAATAGCGACATACCCCAACATTGTACAGTGGGTAAAATACTAACATAACCAAACATGGTACAGTGGTTAAAATACCAATTCAACACAACATGGTACAGTGAGGAAAATATCAACACACCCCGACATGGTACAGTGTAAAATACCAACATAATCCAACATGGTAGAGTGAGTAAAATACCAACATAATCCAACATGGTAGAGTGGGTAAAATACCAACACACCGCAACATAGTACAGTGGATAAAATAACATCACACCCCAACCTGGTACAGTGGGTAAAATACTGACAGAACCCAACATGGTACAGTGAGGAAAATATCAACATAAACCAACATTGTACAGTGGGTAAAATACCAACACACTCCAACATGGCACAGTGGGAAAATACCGACACACTCCAACATGGCACAGTGGGTAAAATACCAGCATACCCCAACATGGTACAGTGGGTAAAATAGAAACAAAATCCAACATGGTACAGTGGTAAAAATACCAACAGAACCAAATGGTGCAGTGTGTAAAATACCAACACACCCCAACGTGGTACAGTGAGTAAAATACCAACATAACACATAATGGCACAGTGGTTAAAACACCAACATACCCCAACATGGTACAGTGGGTAAAATACAAACATACTGCAACATAGTACAGTGGGTAAAATACCGACAGCGCCCAACATGGTGCAGCGAGTAAAATATCAACACACCCCGACATGGTACAGTGGGTAAAATACCAACTAACCCCAACATGGTACAGTGGGAAAAATACCAACATAACCCAACATGGTACAGTGGGTAAAATATCAACACATCCCAAAATGATACAGTGGGTAAAATACTAACACACCCCAACATGGTACAGTGGGTAAAATATTGACATACCACAACATGGTACAGTGGGGAAAATAGGAAGAAAGATCCCAGGAGGAGGCACGGGCGGCCATGGCTGACAAGGGAAATTAAGAAACATATAAAGTTAAAAGAGAAGTATAACACAGCAAAGATAAGTGGGAAAACTGAGGACTGGGAAGCTTTTAAAGAATAACAGAGGATTACTAAGAAGGAAATATGCAGAGGAAAAATGAGGTACAAAGGTAAACTGGCCAATAATATAAAGGAGGATAGGAAAAGCTTTTTTAGGTATGTGCAAGGCAAAAAAATGGTTAGGACTAAAATTGGGCCCTTGAAGACAGAAACAGGGGAATATATTACGGGGAACAAAGAAATGGCAGAAGAATTGAATTGATACTTCAGATCTTTGTTCACTGGGGAAGACACAAGCAATCTTCCTGAGGTAACAGTGCCTGAAGGACCTGAACTTACGGGAATTTATATTTGCCAGGAATTGGTGATGGAGAGACTGTTAGGTCTGAAGGTTGATAAGTCCCAGGGGCCTGATGGTCTACATCCCAGGGTACTAAAGGAGGTGGCTCGAGAAATCGTGGATGCGTTGGTGATTATTTTCCAGAGTTTGATAGATTCGGGGTCGGTTCCTGCGGATTGGAGGGTGGCTAATGTTATACCACTTTTTAAGAAAGGTGGGAGAGAGAAAGCAGGAAATTATAGACCAATTAGTCTGACCTCAGTGGTGGGAAAGATGCTGGAGTCTATTATAAAGGATGAAATTACGGCACATCTGGATAGTAGTAACAGGATAGGTCAGAGTCAGCATGGATTTATGAAGGGGAAATCATGCTTGATTAATATTCTTGAATTTTTTGAGGATGTAACTCTGAAGGTGGACGAGGGAGATCCAGTAGATGTAGTGTACCTGTACTTTCAGAAAGCTTTTGATAAAGTCCCACATAGGAGGTTAGTGAGCAAAATTAGGGCGCATGGTATTGGGGGCAAAGTACTAGATTGGATTGAAAATTGGTTGGCTGATAGGAAACAAAGGGTAGTGATAAACGGCTCCATTTCGGAATGGCAGGCAGTGACCAGTGGGGTACCGCAGGGATCCGTGCTGGGACCGCAGCTTTTTACGATATATGTTAATGATATAGAAGATGGTATCAGCAATAACATTAGCAAATTTGCTGATGATAAAAAGCTGGGTGGCAAGGTGAAATGTGATGAGGATGTTAGGAGATTATAGGGTGACCTGGACAAGTTAGGTGAGTGGTTAGATGCATGGCAGATGCAGTTTAATGTGGATAAATGTATGGTTATCCACTTTGGTGGCAAGAACAGGAAGGCAGATTACTACCTCAATGGAATCCATTTAGGTAAAGGGGCAGTACAGAGAGATCTGGGTGTTCTTGTACACCAGTCAATGAAGGTAAGCATGCAGGTACAGCAGGTAGTGAAGAAGGCTAATAGCATGATGGCCTTCATAACAAGAGGGATTGAGTATAGAAGCAAAGAGGTTCTTCTGCAGCTGTATAGGGCCCTGGTGAGACCACACCTGGAGTACTGTGTGCACTTCTGGTCCCCAAGTTTGAGGAAAGACATTCTGGCTATTGAGGGAGTGCAGCGTAGGTTCACGAGGTCAATTCCCGGAATGGCGGGACTACCTTACACTGAAAGACTGGAGTGACTGGGCTTGTATACCCTTGAGTTTAGAAGACTGAGAGGGGATTTGATTGAGACATATAAGATTATGAAAGGATTGGACACTCTGGCAGCAGGAAACATGTTTCCGCTGATGGGTGAGTGCAGAACCAGAGGACACAGCTTAAAAATATGGGGTAGACCATTTAGGACAGAGATGAGGAGAAACTTCTTCACCCAGAGAGTGGTGGCTGTGTGGTATGCTCTTCCCCAGAGGGCAGTGGAGGCCCAGTCTCTGGATTCATTTAAGAAAGAGTTAGATAGAGCTCTCAAGGATAGTGGAATCAAGGGTTATGGAGATAAACCAGGAAGAGGATTCTGATTAAGGATGATCAGCCATGATCATATTGAATGGCGGTGCAGGCTCGAAGGGCTGAATGGCCTACTCCTGCACCTATTTTCTATTATCTATTGTCTATGGTACAGTGTGTAAATTACCAACACACACCAACATGGTACAGTGGTTAAAATATGAACACACCCCAACATGGTACAATGGGTAAAATACCAACACATCCCAACATGGTACAGTGGTTAAAATATGAACACACCCCAACATGGTACAGTGGGTAAAATACCAACACACGCCAACATGGTACAGTGAGTAAAATACCAACACACCCCAACATGTAACAGTGGGTAAAATAAAAATACACCCCAACATGTAACAGTTGGTAAAATACCAACACACCACAACGTGGTACAGTGGGGTAAAATACCAACATGGTACAGCGGATAAAATATGAGCATAACCCAACGTGGTACAGTGGGTAAAATACCGACACACTCCAACATGGGTACAATGAGTAAAATACCAACATAACTCAACATGGTACAATGGGTGAATTACCAAAATAACCTAACAGGGCACAGAGGGTAAAATACCAACACACCTCAACATGGTACAGCAGGTAAAATACCAACATAATTCAAAACGGAATAGTGGGTAAAATGCCAAAATAACCCAACATGATACAGTGGGAAAAATAGGAACACACACAACATGGTACAGAAGGTAAAATATCGACACACCACAACATGGTACATTGGGTAAAATACAAACACAGCTCAACATGGTACAGCGGGTAAAATAACAGCACACCCCAACATGGCATACTGGGTAAATTGTCAAAATAACCCAACATGGTGCAGAGGGTAAAATACCAACACACCCCAACATGCTACAATGTGTAAAATACCAACACACCCCAACAATGGTACAGTGGGTAAACTATGAACACACCCCAACATGGCACACTGGGTAAATTGCCAAAATAATCCAACATGGTGCAGAGGATAAAATACCAACACACCCCAACATGGTACAATGTGTAAAATACCAACACACGCCAACATAGTACAGTGGGTAACATCCAAAACACTCCAACGTGGTATAGTGGGTAAAATACCAATACACCCAACATGGTACAGCAGGTAAAATACCAACACATCCCAATATGATAAAATAGGTAAAATACCAATATAACACAACACGATAAAGTGGGTAAAATACCAAAATAACCAAACATGGTGCCCTGGGTAAAATACCAACACACCCTAACATGGTACAGTGGGTAAAATAGCGACACACCCAAACATGGTACAGTGGGTAAAATACCAACACACCCCAACATGGTACAGTGGGTAAAATAGTGACATACCCAAATATGGTACAGTATATAAAATAGCGACACACCCAAACGTGGTACAGTGAGTGAAATACCAACATAACCCATCATGGTACAGCGGGTAAAATATTGACACACCACTACATGGTACAATGCGGAAAATACCAAAATAACCCAATATGGTACAGTGGGTAAAATACCAACACACCCCAACATGGTACAGTGGGTAAAGTACCAACATAAACCAACAGGGCCCAGTAGGTATAACATCAAAACATCCCAATATGGTACAATGCGTAAAACACCAACATCCCCCAACATGGTACAGCCAGAAAAATAACAACAAACCCGAACATGGTACAGTGGGTAAATGCCAAAATTACCCAACATGGTACAGTGGGTAAAATACGAGCATAACCCAACATGGTACAGTGGGGAAAATACCGACACACCCCAACATGGTACAGTGAGTAAAATACCAACATAACCAAACGTGGTACAGTGGGTAAACTACCAACGTAACCCAACATGTTACAGTGGGTAAAATACCAACACACCCCAACATGCTACAGTGCTTAAAATACCAATGCACACCAACATGGTACAGCAGGTAAAATACCAGCATAACCAAACATGGTAAAGTGTGTAAAATACCAACAAAATCCAACATAGTACAGTGGGTAAAATAAAAATACACCCCAACATGTAACAGTTGGTAAAATACCAACACACCACAACATGGTTCTGCAGGTAAAATACCAACATGGTACAATGGGTAAACTACAAGCATAACCCAACATGGTACAGTGGGTAAAACGGCGACACACCACAACATGGTACAGTGAGTGAAATACAACATAACCCAACATGGTACAGTGGGTAAATTACCAACATAACCCAACGGGGCACAGCGGGTAAAATATTGACACACCACAACATGGTACAGCAGGTAAAATACCAACATAACTCAACATGGCATAGTGAGGAAAATACCAACACAGCCCAACATGGTACAGAGGACAAAATATCCACACACCACAACATGGACAGTGTGTAAATTACCAACACACGCCAACATGGTACAGTGGTTAAAATATGAACACACCCCAACATGGTACAGTAGGTAAAATACCAACATAACCCAACATGATACAGTGGGTAAAATACTAACACATCCCAACATGGTACAGTGTGTAAAATGCCAACATTACTCAACATGGTACAGTGGGTAAAATAACAACACACACCAACATGTAGCAGTGGGTAAAATAACAACACACCACAACATGGTACAGTGGGTAAAATACAAACATAATCCAACATGGTACAGTGGGTAAAATACCACCACACCCCAACATGATACAGCGGTAAAATATTGACACACCACTACATGGTACAGTGGGGAAAATACCAAAATAACCCAATATGGTACAGTGGGTAAAATACCAACACACCCCAACATGGTACAGTGGGTAAAATACCAACATACCCCAACATGGTACAGTGGGTAAAGTACCAGCATAATCCAATAGGGTCCAATAGTTAAATTATGAAAACATCCCAATATTGTACAGGGTGTAAAACACCGACACTCCCCAACATGATACAGCCAGAAAAATACCAACAAACCACAACATGGTACAGTGTGTAAAATGCCAACATTACACAACATGGTACAGTTGGTAAAATAACAACACACCCCAACATGTAGCAGTGGGTAAAATAACAACACACCACAACATGGTACAGTGGGTAAAATACCAATATAACCCAAATGGTAAAGTGGGTAAAATGCCAACATAACTCAATATAGTACAGTGGGTAAAATAACAACATAACCCAACATGGTACAGCGGGTAAAATACCAACACACCTCAACATGGTACAGCAGGCAAAATACCAATATAGCTCAAAATGGTACCGTGAGTAAAATGCCAACATAATCCAACATGGTACGGTGGTTAAAATATCAACACACCCCAACATGACACAGTGGGTAAAATCTTCGAGGAGAAAGTGAGGACTGCAGATGCTGGAGACCAGAGCTGAAAATGTGTTGCTGGAAAAGCGCAACAGGTCAGGCAGCATCCAAGGAACAGGAAAATCGACGTTTCGGGCATGAGCCCTTCTTCAGGAATGAGGAAAGTGTGTCCAGCATGCTAAGATAAAGGTAGGGAGGATTGGAAATGCGATTAGTGGAAGGAGGTCAAGGTGAGGGTGATAGGCCGGAGTGGGGGTGGGGGCGGAGAGGTCAGGAAGGTGATTGCAGGTTTGGAAGGCGGTGCTGACTTCGAGGGATTTGACTGAGACAAGGTGGGGGGAGGGGAAATAAGGAAACTGGAGAAAGCTGAGTTCATCCCTTGTGGTTGGAGGGTAAAATACCAACACACCCCCAACATAGTACAGCGGGAAAAATATTGACACACCACAACATGGTACAGTGGGGAAAATACCAAAATAACCCAATATGGTACAGTGGGTAAAATACCAACACACCACAACATGGCACAGTGGGTAAAATACCAACATAATCCAACAGGTTCCAGTACGTATGATATCAAAACATGCCAGTATGGTACAGTGCGTAAAACATCAACACACCCCAACATGGTACAGCCGGAAAAATAACAACAAACCCAATACGTGTGTAAAATGCCAACATTACACAACATGTTACAGTGGGTAAAATAGCGACACAACCCAACATGGTACAGTGAGTAAGTTATCAACACACACCAACATGGTACAGTGAGTAAAATGCCAACATAACTCAACATAGTACAGTAGGTAAAATAAAAACATAACCCAACATGGTACAATGAGTAAGTTATCAACACACACCAACATGGTACAGTGAGTAAAATGCCAACATAACTCAACATAGTACAGTAGGTAAAATAAAAACATAACCCAACATGGTACAGCAGGTAAAATGCCAACATAACCCAAAATGGTACAGTGGGTAAAATACCAACACTCCCCAACATGATACAGCGGGTAAAATATTGACACACCACTACATGGTACAGTGGGGAAAATACCAAAATAACCCAATATGGTACAGTGGTAAAATACCAACACACCCCAACATGGCACAGTGGGTAAAATACCAACACACTGTAACATGGTACAGTGGGTAAAATACCAACATGGTACAGTGGGTAAAATACAAGCATAACCAACATGGTGCACTGGGAAAAATACCAACAGAACCAAACATGGTACAGTGTGTAAAATACCAACATAACCCAACAGGGTCCAATAGGTATAATATCAAAACATCCCAATATGGTACAGGGCGTAAAACACCGACACTCCCCAACATGGTACAGCTGGAAAAATACCAACAAACCACAACATGGTACAGTGTGTAAAATGCCAACACACCTCAACATGGTACAGTGGTTAAAATGCCAACATAACCCAACATGGTACAGTGGGTAAAATACCAACACACCTCAACATGGTACAGTGGTTAAAATGCCAACATAACCCAACATGGTACAGTGGGTAAAATACCAACACCCCCCAACATGGTACAGTGGGTAAAATGCCAACACACCTCAACATGGTACAGTGGGTAAAATGCCAACATAACCCAACATGGTACAGTGGGTAAAATACCAACATAACCCAACAGGGTCCAATAGGTATAATATCAAAACATCCCAATATGGTACAGGGCGTAAAACACCGACACTCCCCAACATGGTACAGCTGGAAAAATACCAACAAACCACAACATGGTACAGTGTGTAAAATGCCAACATTACACAACATGGTACAGTTGGTAAAATAACAACACACCCCAACATGTGGCAGTGGGTAAAATACCAACACACCCCAACATGATACAGCGGGTAAAATACCAACACACCCCAACATGGTACAGTGGGTAAAATACCAACACACCTCAACATGATACAGCGAGCAAAATACCAACACATCCCAATATGGTACAGTGGGTAAAATACCGACACAACCCAACAAGGTACACTGGGTAAAATACCAACATAACCCAACACGGTACAGTGGGTAAAATACGGAACATCAACCAACACAGTACTGTGGGTAAAATACCAACAGAACCAAACACGGAACAGTGTGTAAAATACCAACACATCCCAACATGATACAGTGGTAAAATACCAACACAAGCCTACATGGTACAGTGGGTAAAATACCAACATACCCAACATGATACAGTGGGTTAAAAAGCGACATGCCCCAACATGGTACAGTGAGTAAAATACCAACACACCTCAACATGGTACAGTGGTTAAAATGCCAACATAACCCAACATGGTACAGTGGGTAAAATACCAACACCCCCCAACATGGTACAGTGGGTAAAATGCCAACACACCTCAACATGGTACAGTGGGTAAAATGCCAACATAACCCAACATGGTACAGTGGGTAAAATACCAACATAACCCAACAGGGTCCAATAGGTATAATATCAAAACATCCCAATATGGTACAGGGCGTAAAACACCGACACTCCCCAACATGGTACAGCTGGAAAAATACCAACAAACCACAACATGGTACAGTGTGTAAAATGCCAACATTACACAACATGGTACAGTTGGTAAAATAACAACACACCCCAACATGTGGCAGTGGGTAAAATACCAACACACCACAACATGGTACAGCAGGTAAAATACCAACATAACCTAACATGGTACAGTGGGTAAAATACGAGCATAACCCAACATGGAACAGTGGGTAAAACACCAATATATCCCAACATGGTACAGTGAGTAAAATACCAACATAACCCAACATGGTACAGTGGGTAAATTACCAACATAACCCACCGGGACACAGCAGGTAAAATACCAACACACCACAACATGATACAACAGGTAAAATACCAACATAACCCAAAATGGTACAGTGGGTAAAATGCCAAAATAACCCAACATGGTACAGTGGGTAAAATACCAACACACCCCAACATGGTACAGAGGGTAGAATATGACACACCATAACATGGTACAGCGGGTAAAATACCAACACACCAAAACATAGTACAGTGGGTAAAATACCAACACACCAAAACATGGTACAGTGGGTAAAATACCAACACACCAAAACATGGTACAGTCGGTAAAATACCAACACACCCCAATATAGTACAGCTGGTAAAATATTGACACACCACTACATGGTACAGTGGGGAATATACCAAAATAACCCAATATGGTACAGTGGGTAAAATACCAACACACCCCAACATGGTACAGCGGGTAAAATACCAACACACCCCAACAAGGTACACTGGGTAAAATGCCCAAATAGCCCAACATGGTGCAGAAGGTAAAATACCAACACACCCCAACCTGGTAGAGTGGATAAAATACCAACACAACCCAACATGGTTCAGTGGTTAAGATACCAACACACCCCAACATGCTACAGTGCTTAAAATACCAACAGGTAAACACATCCACCAATATCATTTACTGTATCCGTTGTTCCTAATGCGGCCTCCTCGACATTGGGGAGACTGGACGCCTCCTAGCAGAGCACTTTATAGAATATCTCTTGGACACTCGCACCAATCAACCACACTGCCCTGTGGCCCAACATTTCAACTCACCCTCCCACTCAGACGACGACATAGAGGTCCTGGGCCTCCTTCACCGCCGCTCCCTCACCACCCGATGCCTGGAGGAAGAACGCCTCATCTTCCGCCTCGGAACACTTCAACTCCAGAGCACCAATGTGGACTTCACCAGTTTCCTCATTTCCCCTCCACACACCTCACCCCAGCTCCAAACCTCCAGCTCAGCACTGTCCCCATTACTTGTCTTACCTGCCTACCTTCCTTTCCACCTATCCAATCCACCCTCCTCTCTGACCTATCACCTTCATCTCCACCCCCATTCACACATTGTATTCTATACTACATTCTCTCCGCCCCCACCCTCCTCTCATTTATCTCTCCACCATTCAGGCCTGATGAAGGGTTTTTGCCCGAAATGTCGATTTTACTACTCCTCAGATGCTGCCTGAACTGCTGTGTTTTTCCAGCACAACTCTAGTCCAGAATCTGGTTTCTAGCATCTGCAGTCATTGTTTTTACACCCCAACATGGCACAGTGGGTAAAATATCCCAACACGGTAAGTGGGTAAAGTACCAACAAACCCAAACATGGTATATTGGGTAAAAGACCAACATGGCACAGTGAGTAAAATTCCAACAAAAACCAACATGGCATAGTGGGTAAAATTCCAGCAAAACCCAACATGGTACAGTGCGTAAAATTCCAACACATCCCAACATGCTACAGTGGGTAAAATATCATCACACCACAACATGGTACAGCTGGAAAATACCAACACACCCCAACATGGTACACTGGGTAAAATACCAAAATAACCCAACACACCCCAACATGGTACAGTGGGTAAAATACCAACACACTCCAACATGGTACAGTGGATAAAATACCAACACACCCCAAAATGGTACAATAAGTAAAATACCATCACACCCCAACATGGTACGGTGCGTCAAATACCAATATAACCCAACGTAGTACATTGGTTAAAATACCAACATAACACAACATTTTACAGTGTAAAATACCAACATAACCCAACATGGTACAGTGGGTAAAATACCATCACACTGCAACATGGCACAGTAGGTCAAATACCAACATAACCCAACGTAGTACATTGGTTAAAATACCAACATAACACAACATGGTACAGTGTAAAATACCAACATAACCCAACATGGTACAGTGGGTAAAATACCAACACACCCCAACATGGCACAGTGGGTCAAATACCAACATAATCCAACAATTTACAGTGCATAAAGCACCAACACAACACAACATTGTACAGAAGGTAAAATATCGACACACCATAACATGGTACAGCGGGTAAAATACCAACACACTCCAACATGGTACACTGGGTAAAATGCCAAAATAACCCAACATGGTGCAGAAGGTAAAATACCAACACACCCTAACCTGGTATAGTGGGTAAAGTACCGACAGACTCCAATATTGTACAGTGGGTAAAATACCGACACACCCCAACTTGGTACAGTGGGTAAAATACCAACACACCCCAACATGGTACAGTGGGTAAAATACCAACACAACCCAACATGGTACAGTGGGTAATATACCAACACACCCCAAAATGGTACACTGGGCAAAATACCAACAAACGCCAACATGGCACAGTGGGTAAAATACCAACATAACCCAACATGGCACAGTGGGTAAAGCCCAACACATCTCAACATGGTACAGTTAGTAAAATACCAACATAACCCAACATGGTACAGCGAGTAAAATGCCAACATAACCCAAAATGATACAGTGAGTGAAATACCAACATAACCCAACATGGTACAGTGGGTAAAATACCATCACACCCCAACATGGCACAGTGGGTCAAATACCAACATAACCCAACATAGTACATTGGTTAAAATACTAACATAACACAACATGGTACAGTGTAAAATACCAACATAACCCAACATGGTACAGTGGGTCAAGTACCAACATAATCCAACATTTTACAGTGCGTAAAATACCAACAAAACACAACATGGTACAGAGGGCAAAATATCGACACACCATAACATGGTACAGCAGGTAATATACCAACACACCCCAGCATGGTACACTGGGTAAAATACCGACACACTCCAATATTGTACAGTGGGTAAAATACCGACACACCCCAACTTGGTACAGTGGGTAAAATACCAACACACCCCAACATGGTACAGTGGGTAAAATTCCAACACACCCCAACATCGTACAGTATGTAAGATACCAACACACCCTAACATGTTACAGCAGATAAAATATTGATACACCACAACATGGTACAGCGGGAAAATAACAACACACCCCAACATGGCACAGTGGGTAAAATACCAACATAACCCAACATGGTAAAATGGGTAAAATATCGACATAACCCAACATGGTACAGCGGGTAAAATACCAACATAACCCAACATGGTACAGTGGGGAAAATACCAACACACCCCAACATGGTACAGCAGGTAAAATACCAACATAACCAAACATGGTACAGTGGGGAAAATACCAACATAACCCAAAATAGTACAGTGGGTAAAAGTCCAACACACTCCAACATGGTTCAGTGGGTAAAATACCAACAGACCCCAAAATGGTACAGTGGGTAAAATACCAACACACTCCAACATAGTACAGTGGGTAAAATGCTAACACATCCCAGTATGGTTCAGTGGGTAAAATACCGACACACCACAACATGGTACGGTGTGCAAAATACCATCACACCCCAACATGGTACAGTGGGTCAAATACCAACATAACCCGATGTAGTACATTGGTTAAAATACCAACATAACACAATATGGTACAGTGTAAAATATCAACATAACCCAACATGGTACAGTGGGTCAAATACCAACACACCCCAACACGGCACAGTGGGTCAAATACCAACATAACCCAACATCTTACAATGTGTAAAATACCAACGCACCCCAACATGGTACAGTGGGTAAAATACCGGCATAACCCAAAATGGTACCATGGGTAAAATGCCAACATAACCCAGCATGATATAGTGGGTAAAATAGCAACACACTCCAATATGGTACAGTAGGTAAAATACCAACATACCCCAACAGGTTACAGCGGGTAAAATATCAACACAGCCCAACACTGTACAGTGGCTAAGATATCAGCAAGAGAATGCAACATGGTACAGCGGGTAAAATACCAAGGGAACACATGGTCGAGTAATTTAAATACCATCAAAACAACATAACATGGTATACCTGGTAAAATACTATCAAAAGAAAACATGCTACATTGGGAAAAATACCAAGAGAACACAACATGGTACAGCGGGTAAAATATCATCAAAGTAACACAACGTGATATACCTGGTAAAATACTATCAAGACAACACAACATGGTACATTGGTAAAAATACCAAGAGAACACATCATGGCACTGTGGGTAAAATATCATCAAGAGAACACAACATGCTTCAGGAGGGTTTAAACTAGACTGGCTACCGAATGGGAACCTGGCTACGGATCAGATGATGGGGTAGGTAGTGAACAGTCAGATACAGCATGCAGAGAGTCTGTGAAGAGGGATAGGCAGTTGATAGGGCAAAGGCGCAGTCAGTGTGATGGGCCTAAGTGTGTCTATTTTAATGCAAGAAACATCAGGAATAAAGATGACAAACTCAGAGTATGGAGCAGTACTTGGAACGATGGTGTTGTGGCCATTACAGAGACTTCGATATCACAGGGGCGGGATTAGTTGTTGAAGGTTCCAGGGTTTAGATGTTTCAAAATGAATATAGGGGCAAGGAAAAGAGGTGGGGAGTGGCATTGCTAATTAGGGATAGTATCACATCGGCAGAAAGGGAGATCGTCAAGGAGGGTTTGTCTACTGAATCAGTATGGGTGGAAGTCAGAAACAGGGAAGGAGCAGCCACTGTATTGAGAGTTTTCTACAGGCCCTCCAATAGCAACAGGGTCACGGAAGCGCAAATTAGGAGGCAGGTTTTGGGAAGGTGCAGAAGTAACAGGGTTGTTGTCATGGGTGACTTTAACTTCCTCAATATTAATTAGGACTTCCTTAGCTCAAATAGTTTGGATGGAGCAGTTTTAGTCAGATATGCCCAGGAAGGATTCTTGATACAATATGTAGATAGGCCAACTAGAAGGGAGGCCATATTGGATTTGGTGCTCAGCATATGATCCAGGCCAGGTGTCAGATCTCTCAACTCCCTGACCTTTACTATAGTCATGGACAGGGATAGGAGCAGATGGTATTTAATTGGGAGAGGGGGCATTACCATGCCATTAGGCAGGAATTGGGGTATCTAAATTGGGAACAGATGTTCTCAGGGAAATGCACGAGAGAAATGTGGAGGTTGTTTAGGGAGCACTTGCTGATAGTGCTGGAAAGGTTTGTCCCACTGAGGCAAGGAAGATATGGTAGGGTCAGGAACCTTGGGTGACAAGGGTTGTAGAACAGAGGAAGAAGGAAGCTTACTTAGGGTTGAGGAGGGAAGGATCCGACAGGTCTTTAGAGCGTTACAAGTTAGCCAGGAAGGAACTGAAGAATGGACTTAGGAGAGCTAGAAGGGGGCATGAAAAAGCTTTAGCGGGTTGGATTAATGAAAGCCCTAAGGCATTCTACACTTATGTGAGGAACAAGAGGATGGCCAGAGTGAGAGTAGGGCCGATCAGGGATAGTGGAGGGAACCTGTGCATGGAGTTGGAGCAGGGAGGGGAGGAACTTCATGAATACTTTGCTTCAGTATTGGTGTTTGTGAGGACAGTGTGAAACAAACTGATATGTTCAAACAGGTTGATGTAGGAAGGAGGATTTGCTGAAGATTTTGAAAAACATAGGGATAGATAAGTCCCCTGGGCCAGACAGGATATACCCAAGGTTACGACAGGGAGCGAGGGAAGAGATTGCTGCACCTTTGGCGAGAATCTTTGCATCCTCACTGTTCACTGGATCAGCGCCAGATGATTGGAGGGTGGCAAATGTTATTCCCTTGTTCAAGAAAAGGAATATGGATAACACTGGGAATTACAGACCAGTCAGTCTTGGGTGGGCACATCTTTGGAGAGGATTCTGAGAAATTTGGAAATTGATTATTTGGAAAACCATAGCTTGATTAGAGATAGTCAGCATGGCTTTGTGAGGGGCAGGCCATGCCTCACAAACCTTATTGAATCCTTTGAGGATGTGACAAAACACATTGATAAAGATAGAGCAGTGGGTATGGTGTACATGGATTTTAGCAAGGGTTTTGATAAAGTTCCCCATGCTAAGCTCATTCAGAAAGTAAGGAGGCATGGGATACAGGGAAACCTGGCTGTCTGGATACTGAACTGGCTGGCCCATAGAAGACAGAGGGTGGTGGTAGATGGAAAGTATTCAGCCTGGAGCTCGGTGACCAGTGTATTCCACAGGGAACGGTTCTGGGACCTCTGCTCTTTGTGATTTTTATATATTACTTGGATGAGGAAGTGGAAGGGTGGGTTAATAAGTCGGAGATGATATGAAGGTTGGCGGAGTTGTGGATAGCGTGGAGGGCTGTTGTAGGTTGCACTGGGACATTGACAGGATACAGCGCTGGTCTGAGAAGTGGCAGATGGAGTTCAACCTGGAAAAGTGTGAAGTGATTCACTTTGGAAGGTCGAACTTAAATGCAGAATACAGGGTTAAAGGCAGGATTCTTGGCAGTGTGGAGGACCAGAGGGAGCTTGGGATCCATGTCCATCGATCCCTTAAACTTGCCATTAAAGTTGATAGGGTTGTTAAGATGTTGCATGATGTGATGTATAGGGAGGTTGATAAGGTGGAAGGTGAGGACCAAGGGGATTCTGTCCTTCTTGCAGTTGGAGGGGTGGGGTTTGAGGGCAGAGATGCTTTCATTAGCAGAGGAATTGAGTTTAAGAGCCACGAGGTTATGCTGCAGCTCTGCAGAGCCTTGATTAGATCACACTTGGAATATTGTGTTCAGTTCTGGTCGCCTCATTATAGGGAGAATGTGGAAGCTTTAGAGAGAATGCAGAGGAGATTTACCAAGATGCTGCCTGGACTGGAGGGCTTGGCTTATGAAGGAAGGTTGAGGGAGCTAAAGCTCTTCTTATTGGAGCGAAGAAGGATGAGAGATGACTTGATAGAGGAGTACAGGATGATGAGAGGTATAGATAGAGTTGATAGCCAGAGACTTTTTCCCAGGTTGGAAATCTCTATCACGAGGAGGTATAATATTAAGGTGATTGGAGAAAGGTTTAGGGGAGATATCAGAGGTAGGTTCTTTACACAGAGTAAAGATGGGTGCACGGAATGCTCTACCGACAGTCATAATAGAGTCAGATACATTAGGGACATATAAGCAACTCTTAGATAGGCACATGGATGATAATACATGACCTTATAGTCGGGTAAAAGTCCAGCAAAACATCAAAAGCCAAATGGCCTGCACTGTATTGTATTGTTCTATGTTCTATGATATTTTCTACAAACCCACCAACTCCCACAGCTACCTGGATTACACCTCTCCCACCCTGCCTCCTGCAAAAATGCTATTCCTTATTCCCAATCCATCCACCTTCACTGCATCTGCTCCCAGGAGGACCAGTTCCACCACAGAACACCACAGCTAGCCTACTTCTTTAAAGACCTCAATTTCCTCTCCCACATGGTTGATGATGCCCTCCAGCCCATCTCATCCACTTCCCACACCTCCGCCCTCGAACCCCACACCTCCAACCGCAGCAAGGACAGAACCCCCACCCACCCCCCCGCCCCCGGTCCTCACCTTCCACCCCATCAACCTCCATATATATCGCATCATCCTCCGCCATTTCTGCCACCTACAAACGGACCCTATCACCAGGGATATATTTCTCTCCCCATCCCTATCCACTTTCCGCAAAGACCATTCCATCCGCAACTACCTAGTCAGGTCCACGCTTCCCAACAACCCACCCTCCCCTCCCAGAACCTTCCCCTGCCACAGCAGGAATTGCAAAACTAGCAACCACACCTCCCCCCTCACCTCCATCCAAGGCCCCAAAGGAGACTTCTACATACATCAAAGTTTCACCTGTTTTCTACTGTATCCGTTGCTCCCGATGCGGTCTCCTTTACATTGGGGAGACAGGACGCCTACTTGCAGAGCACTTCAGAGAACATCTCCAGGACACCTGCACCAATCAACTCCACCGCCCCGTTGACAAACACTTCAACTCTCCCTCCCACTCCGCCAAGGACATGCAGATCCTGGGCCTCCTCCATCGCCACTCCTTCACCACCAACACCTAGAGGAAGAACACCTCGTCTTCTGCCACAGGACCCTCCAACCCCATGGCATCAATGTGGACTTCACCAGTTTCCTCAATTCCCCTACCCCCACCTTGCCCCAGTTCCAACCTTCCAGTTCAGCACACCCTCATGACCTGTCCCACCTGTCCATCTTCCTTCCCACCTATCCACTCCACCCTCCCCTCCGATCTATCACTGTTTCCCCCACCTTCATCCACCTATCACATTCCCAGCTACCTTCCTACCAACCCCACCCCCTCCCATTTATCTCTCCACCCCTGAGTCTCCTAGCCTAATTCCTGATGAAGGGCTTTTGCCCAAAATGTCGATTTTCATACTCCTGACCTGCTCTGCTTTTCGAGCACCACACTTTCAACGTATAAAATACCATCAAGAGAGCCCAACATGGTACAGTGGGTAAAATACTAAGGGAGTACAAAGTTAAAAATCACACAACACCAGGTTATAGTCCAACAGATTTATTTGGAAGCATTAGCTTTCGGAGCACTGCTCCTTCATCAGGCGGTTACGGAGAATAAGATTGTAAGACATAGAATTTATAGCAAAGGTTTACAGTATGGTGTAAAAGAAATTATATATTGTAAAAGACCTGGATTTTTTGTTATGTCTCTCATCTGTTAGAATGAACATGTTGGTTTCAGTTCTTTCATATGTAAATCCCAGAACATTTTTTTAAAGTTACATTCTCAAGTGAACTTTAACAATAGTTGCCATGTTGACCCAGATAATGTATTGAAGGTGTGAGGTGCCCTGTGTGAGGTTGTCTGTGCCCCAGTGTTCAGACTGATTCTAATCTAAAAAAGGGATTTACAGAATTTTACATAGATTCATGTAGTTTTTGAGCAAAATAAAATGTAATTGTGCAAGTACAAATTCACCCCACAAACCTATATACGTGTGTGCCGTGTGTGTGTGTGTGTGTCTGTGAGTGTGTATAGTGCAATGGTGGTCACCTGTAGTGTGAAATGAACCCAAGGTCCTGGTTGAGGCCATCCCCATGGGTACCGAACTTAGCTATTAGCCTCTGCACAGCCACTTTGCGTTGTTGCCTGCCCTGAAGTCCGCCTTGGAGGATGGTGGTATGACACAGGGTAAACCCTCCTGCTTAATTTAAACCAGCAACACAGAAAAGATTTATCTCACGCAATAATCTATGAAAATTTGAGAGGCCAAGAACTATTTAAAGTAAAAATTAACCTCTTTATTTCTTAAAGGACAACAGAGAATAATTAACTCACAACTATCTACACCGCCTTTCTCTAACCTATTTTTACCTTCCCTTCTGTAACACTAGTCTGATAAAACTCCCAATTACGATTTACAGGAAAATCCAAATTTTAAAACCAGCCAGCGGTCAAATCTTCTCTTTATCTTTGTCAGTAGATTGGCTCTCCAAGTCAGTGTTGAGGTTTTTCTCTGTGCAAAGTCCTTCTCTAGACAGGTACCTCTCAGTGAGTTCTGACTGGCAGTCTACAGCTGTTGATCTGGTGGCAGTTCTCCTCCCAACTGTTCAATTTTCCTCAGTCTTATACCCCAAAGCATCAGATTGTGTTCTTGGTTTTTAAGATTGTCAATATACTTAATTCAGGAGAAAGTGAGGACTGCAAATGCTGGAGATCAGAGCTGAAAATGCATTGCTGGAAAAGCGCAGCAGGTCAGGCAGCATCCAAGGAGCAGGAGAATCGACGTTTCGGGCATGAGCTAGTGCTCCTGAAGAAGGGCTCATGCCCGAAACATCAATTCTCCTGCTCCTTGGATGCTGCCTGACCTGCTGCGCTTTTCCAGCAATACATTTTCAGCAATATACTCAATTCAAACTTGATTGGAAGTTGGTTTTTTTTCAGGGTATAATTTAAATTGATTGGGCAAATTCGAATCTGTTTTGTCGTTTCCAGGCAACCAGCTACCCCAGTAGCTGGAGCATTTGTTACATTGTGTCTTATAGAGAACACTTGGTGCTGTCACTGCTAGCTTTTACTCTCTTAAAGGTACAGTACACCCACATCTTTATAACAATGGCCACCCGAAAGTCCAAAGTCAAATGTCCCAGACCGCTGACGTGTTCTCTGACTGGGAGGGAACCCTCCTGTCTGTTGATTGTTGTGTAGTGTCCATTCATCCATTGCCATTGCCTCTGCTTAGTTTCATCAATGTACCATGCCTTAGGGCATCCTTGCCTGCAGCTTATGAGATAGACAATGTTGGCCGAGTCACATGAGTACCTGCCATCTGGATGGTGGGAGGTGTGCCCACGTGAAATGGTGGTATCCGTGTTGACATTCTGACACGTTTTGCAGTGTCTGCCGTGACAGAGTTGGACCGTGTTTGAGGTTTGGTGGTTGTTTAAAGGCGAGAATTGGAGGCCTGGGGAAGGTCTTGGCGAGGTGCTCATCCTCATCGATAATGTGTTGCAGGCTGCAAAGAACATGGCTTGGTTTTTCAGGTCCTGGGAAGTACTGGACAACAAAGGGTACTCTGTCAGTTGTAGCTCATGTCTGTTTCCTGAGGAGGTCATTACGGTTTCTCGCTGTGGCACGTCAGAACTGGCGGTCGATGAGTTGAGCATCGTACCCCATTCTTACGAAAGCATCCTTGAGTACTTCCAAGTGCCTGTCACGTTCCTCCTCATCTGACCAGATCTGAACAGAGGGAGCACAAAATGGTAGTGGTAAAATACCATCGAGAGAACACAACATGGTACAAGTGGGTAAATTACTATCAAGAAAACACAATATGGTACAGTGGGTAAAATACCATGAAGACAGTACAACCTAGTACAGTGTGTAACACACCAAGGGAACACAACGTGGTAAAGTGGTTAAAATACAAAGAGAACACAACATCGTATAGTGGGTAAAATAGCATCAAGAGAGCACAACATAGTGCAGTGGATAAAATACTGAGACAACACAAGATACTAGAGTGGGTCAAATACAATCCAGAGAACACAACGTGGTACAGGCGCTACAATACTAAGGGAACACAATATGGTACCATTGGTGAAACACCATCAAGAGAACACAATATGGCACAATGTGTAAAAAAAACCAAGGGAACACACTGGGTAAAAAAAAACCATCAAGAGAACGCAACATGATATAGTTGGTAAAATACCATTTGGGCAGCATGGTGGTTCTCAATGCTAGCTCACAGTGTTAGGGACCCGGGTTCGATTCTAGCCTCGAGCGACTGTCTGTGTGGAGTTTACACATTCTCCCAGTGTTCGTGTGGATTTCCTCCGCACGCTCTGGTTTCCTCCCACAGTCCAGGTTAGGTGAATTGGCCATGCTAAATTGCCCATAGCGTTCAGGGATGTGTAGGTTAGGTGCATTAGTCAGAGGTAAATGAAGTGTAGCAGCGGAATGGGTCTGGGTGGATTACTCTTCGGATGGTCTGTGTGGATTTGTTGGGCCAAATGGCCTGTTTCCACACTGTAGTGATTCTATGATTCTATGTTCAATGATCATGAGAAGATGACATGCTACAATGGGTAAAATACCATAAAGAGAACACAACATAGAACATTAAGAGAACATGATATGGTGCAATGGTTAAAAAAAGGGATCCAAGATGGTGGCATCCTGTTAGGATTGCATTTGTTGGGCTTTGCGTTGTAACACCGACCTGACAGAGCCAGAACCCATCCCAAAAAGTTTACAGTCAACCCAGTAAATGAGCTAGAAACCTGAAAAAAATTGATTTACGTTTATCCTTGCAGCTGGAGAATTTCGAAGAAAGGTGGAAGTTTGCCCAGGGCCTGGGCCATGGCCTAGCCCTCTGAAGCAGTGGGCTTGCTTACTCACCAGACCCTGGTTGAGGAGCTAGCCAAATCACATGAGGTCCTGGGGAGGTAGATCCAGGAAAACATCGAAGAGAAGCTGGCTCCTGTAAATACTATGCTGCAAGGCCTGGGAAAAAGGACCGATGGACTCAAGCGCGGGGCTGCAGGGGCATAGGCAGAGACCGGCTCCTCCAAGAGTTGGACTGAAGTTGGAAGCACTGTTTGACCTGGTAGACAATCTTGAAAACAAGGGCAGAAGAAAGGACCTGCGCGTTGTTGACATACCGGACAGGATGGAGGGTGAACGCCCGGTGGAGTCCTTCAAGAAGTGGTTCCCGGAATTGCTTGGTTTGGAGGTTGAAAAGGGAAGGGTAACAATTGAAAGAGCCCACCAGATGGCGGCACAAAAGCCAGGTGCGGATCAGCGCCCACGCCCTGTCCTGGTGAGGTTCCATCGTTATAAAGACAAGCAGAGGGTCATGGAAGCCTCTAGAGCCCAAGGGAAGGATTCAAGGTCATTGGTATACGACAGCTCCGGGGTCATGTTTTTTCAAGACTTCTCGGTGGCAGTCATCCAGAAAAGGAAGTCCTACAGTGGCATCAAGAGGAGATTGAGAGACCTTGGGATCCAGCATTCTTTAAGATATCCAGTGGTGCTTCTGATCAATCATAATGGATCCATACATTTGTTCGACACACCAGAGAAATTGAGGAACTTGGTGGACACATTGACATACATCGAACGGCGTAGAGGACAGAGAACATCCCACACGGACTCCAGACCACCTTTAAACCAGTAGAGTTCGGAACCAAACAGGACAAACAGTACAGACTACAGATTCAAAAACACCAGCAACAGTTCTCCTTCAAGATCCTCCGCTCCGCGCTTGCAGCAATGCGCCGGCACCTAACCTCTCTACAGTCAGCCCTGCCTCAGCTGAGGGCCACACTCTCTCAGAATTGCAAAGGACCCACTCTGTACTACATCCTGAGGAGAATTCATACTCCCAACAAACAGTATTTTAATACCATCTCAAACATCAAAAACTATTAAGTACAACAAACTTTTATATACCCATCTCCATAACCAGCACTTCTCAAACATTCCAGAAGACTCCCCCGGCCTCTGGAACTGCTCGGATGCCATTAGCCATGCGGCTGCTGCAGCTACCATCCCCAAGGTGATGGATGACATCACGTCCACCCCCATCATGGCCGCTTCCACAGCCACTTCCATCCCTCACAATTCCTCATGTGCCACACGTGACATCACTTCCACCCCTCACATCAGCGCTGATGTCACACGCTCAGTGACTTCTGTCCCCCCCACTGCCGTGTTCGCCACCACTTCCGTCCCCACCAACACCACTCACACTCACACCCCCCACAGATCCCACTGTCACCATCCCTGCCACCCCTGCTCATGACTCCACCCCCATTCCCCCTAACACCATGCCCTCTCCAGTCACAGGCTCTGCCCCTATTCCCAACTCCACACCTACACCAGGTCCTAGCTCCCAGCCCTGAACCCTGACATCTCCCACCCACAGCTTCCAACCTCATAGGCTGGGAACCCTGCACCGCCCGATTCTACCACAAGCCTGACCTCCCTGGCCAACCCTTTGTCTCAGCATGCTCCTGCCCCCACCGAACTCACCTCCCCCTACCTTGACACTGTCCTATCCCCCCGGTCCAGGAACTCCCCACATACGTTTGAGACACCACCCACACCCTCCACCTCCTCCAAGACTTCCGTTTCCCCGGCCCCCAACGCCTAGTCTTCACCATAGAGATCCAATCCCTCTACACCTCCATCCGCCATGACTAAGGCCTCCAAGCCCTCCATTTCTTCCTCTCCCGACGTCCCCAACAGTACCCTTCCACCAACACTCTCATTTGTTTGGCTGAACTGGTCCTCACCTTTAACAATTTTTCCTTCGAATCCTCTCACTTCCTCCTGACCAAAGGGGTAGCCATGGGCACACGTATGGGCCCCAGCTATGCCTGTCTCTTTGTTGGCTACGTAGATCAGTCCATCTTCCGTAGTTACACCGGCACCACTCCCCACCTCTTCCTCCGCTACATTGATGACTGCATTGGCGCCACCTCGTGCTCCCGCGAGGAGGTTGAGTAATTCATCAACTTTACCAACACATTCCACCCAGACCTTAAATTCACCTGGACCATCTCTGACACCTCCCTCCCCTTCCTGGACCTCTCCATCTCCATAAATGATGACTGACTTAACACTGACATTTTTTACAAACCCACCTCTTCCCACCCTACCTCCTGCAAAAATGCCATCCCATATTCCCAATTCTTCTGCCTCCACCGTATCTGCTCCCAGGAGGACCAGTTCCACCACAGAACACACCAGATGGCCTCCTTCTTTAGAGACCGCAATTTCCCCTCCCACGTGGTTAAAGGTGCCCTCCAAAACATCTCGTCCACATCCTGCACCTCTGCCCTCAGACCCCACCCCTCCAACTGTAACAAGGACAGAACCCCCCTGGTGCTCACCTTCCACCCTACCAACCTTCGCAAAAAGCACAACATCCACCGACATTTCCGCCACCTCCAAACAGACCCCACTACCAGGGATATATTCCCCACACCACCCATTTCCACTTTCCGCAAAGACCCTTCCCTCCGTGACTACCTGGTCAGGTCCACGCCCCCTAACACCCCACCCTTCCAACCTGGCACCCTCCCCTGCCACCGCAGGAATTGCAAAACTTGCACCCACACCTCCTCCCTCACCTCCATCCAAGGCCCTAAAGGAGCTTTCCACATCCATCAAAGTTTTACCAGCACATCCCACCAATATCATTTATTGTATCCGTTGCTCCCGATGCGGTATCCTCTACATTGGGGAGACTGGACACCTCCTCGCGGAGTGCTTTAGGGAACATCTCCAGGACACCCGCACCAATCAACCCCACTGCCCTGTGGCCCAACATTTCAAATCTCCCTCCCACTCTGCCAAGGACATGGAGGTCCTGGGCCTCCTTCACCGCCGATCCCTCACCACCAGACGCCTGGAGGAAGAACACCTCATCTTCCGCCTTGGAATACTTCAACCCCAGGGCATCAATGTAGATTTCACCAGTTTCCTCATTTCCCCTTTGCCCACCTCACCCCAGTTCCAAACTTCCAGCTCAGCACCGTCCCCATGACCTGTCCTACCTGCCTATCTTCCTTTCCATCAATCCACACCACCCTCCTCTCTGACCTATCACCTCCATCCCCACCCCCATTCACCGATTGTATGCTTTGTTACCTTCTCCCCAGCCCCACCCCCTCCCCATTTATCTCTCCACCCTGGAGGCTCCCTGCCTCTATTCCTGATGAAGGGCTTTTGCCCAAAACATCGATTTTCCTGCTCCTCAGATGCTGCCTGACCTGCTGTGCTTTTCTAGCACCACTCTGATCTAGACCCTGGTTTCCAGCATCTGCAGTCCTTGTTTCTAACCCATAGAGAACAGAACTGTTCAGGTTTGCTTTTCTTTAAGAAGGATTTGGTGGAGTCTTCTTTCTGGTAATAAGTTGCGTGAAATGATGTCTGGGATGGAGAGAGTATTTATCTTTAATCTCTAAATTGTGTTAATGGATGGGTGACATATTTATTTTTGGTTTACTTGTTTATTGTACTAACCTTGTTTTTTTGGTGATTTTTTTTTGTTCTCTACCGGGCGGTGGGTGTATGTGGCGTGACCTTGCTGGTAGGAGTTGAGAGGCCAGTTGCAATGGTTAGGAGGGTTGTAGGATGTGTAGGTACCCCCTTTGAATGGGGAGTAAATCCCTCCAATCAGTGCCTTTGGCGATATTTTGTTTATCTGTTTTTGCTGTACATAGTTTTTGTAAGTTTGGGAGATTTGTTGGCTATAGTTAGTTTCGTCTGTGTAGTTTTTGGGTTTTGTGGATTCTTGCGCATTAAAGCTCAGGATCTGTAATTCAGTTCTTTCTCTTTGGAGTCTAGATGGTGCAATGGAAGGTTAAGGATAAGGACATGTTTAAGTGGAATATTAAGGGGAGTCATTCACCTGTCAAGGGGAAGAAGGTACTTTCCAGCCTTAAAAGGGAGAGGGTGGATGTTGCATTATTACAAGAAACACAGTTGGATGATGCAGAGCATTTGAAGTTGCAACAGAATAGGTATGATCAGGTTTATTTTTCATCTTTCAATACGAGTAGAGAGGGTAGCCACTTTAGTCAGAAATAAGTTATAAGAGTGCATTAAAGACACACACAGGAGATTTGTAATCCTTAAAGCTTTGATACATGGGGAAGAATACGGGATCTTAAATGTTTACTGTCCCCCTGTCCATCCCTGTAAATTCTTGACCGACAGACTTTCTAGACTGGTTAACCTTGCCTCTGAGCATATCATCGTAGGGAGGGGGTTTCAATTGTCTCATAGCTCCTACAGTGGACAGATTGCCCAAAGGCACCCCGATATCTTCTTTACAATCTAAACAACTAAGTGATCTGTGTGTTGAATTGGGATTGGTAGATGTTGGAGGCACCTTCACCCTACTGGCAGAGACTTAACATTCTTTTCAAACCCACATAAACGCCATACCAGGCTTGATCTTTCTCTGACGCCCGCAGCACATCTGGGCTTGGTGGCGTCATGTATAATTGGCAATATCACTATTTCCAATCACGCCCCAGTGTATTTAATGGTAAAGAGTAAGGATATGATGATAGGCTCAAGGCAATTGGACTCCTTCCTCCTCAAGGATAGCAAGCTTATTGAATTCTTTTCTACTGAGTTTGGGGCTTTTTTAGATATTAATTCAAACTGACTCAGTAGCTCATCCATCCTTTCGGAAACAGCTAAATTCTATGTTCTGGGGTTGGTTATTTCCTATTCAGCCAGTAAGAAGTGACGGATGGGTGAGCAGCAACACTTGAAAATAGCTGAAAAGTTTGACGAGGTCCTCGCTGGTTAAACTGCAGAGGATCACGGTGCTTCGGTCTACGCTGAACTCCATGCTCACGCGGACAGCCAAGAGGGAGCTTACATTTGCAAGTCAAAGGCTGTTTGAGCATGGGAATAATCCGGGCAAGTTCCTAGCGTACCTTGCTAGGAAAAGGAGTGCCCTCCGGGCCATTACCTCAATCAGAGAGGACACTGGATAATTGACCGACAATTCTAAACGGATTAATGCAACATTCGAGAAATTTTACTCTGAATTATACCAATCTGAAAATGATGAAAGTGGGTGGGTTAAGATGGAATCTTTCTGTAAGAATTTGGACCTTCCAGGAGTGACCCCTGAACAAGAGTCTCTCCTCAATGCCCTATTGTCAGAGCAGGAGGTGCAGGAGGTTGTGAGGCAGCACCAGAATGGAAAGGCGCCCCAGTGAGTTCGAGCAGGAATTTATATTGTCAGGGTAGATGCTTAGTATGTTTAATTACTTACACAGTGCTGGCCTCTTCCCACCTTCTCTAAGAGAGACGAACATCACTCTCATTCTTAAAAAAGGAATGGCCCCGGAGGATTGTGTTTCCTATAGACCCATTTCACTCCTGAATGCTGACTTCAAAGTCCTATCCAAGACTAGATTAAGGCTAGAAACTGTACAGCCCTCCATCATTAAGGAGGGCCAGACGGGGTTAATAAAAAGTCGCAGATCAATGGATAATGTCAGGAGATTACTCAACATGACCCAAGTATTGGATTAGTGGTGCTGGAAGAGCACAGCAGTTCAGGCAGCATCCAACGAGCAGCGAAATCAACATTTCAGGCAAGTATGTCAACAGCGATTGGTACAGGGATTGGTGACCTCCTTAGATGTGGAAAGGCATTTGACAGGGTCGAGTAGCCATACCTTTTTCATACTTAGAAGTGGTTTGGCCTGGGAGAGACCTTCATCAAGTGGGTGGAGGTTTTGTGTAGTGACCTTCTGCCGCGGTCCTCACCAAAGGTGTATGGTCAAGCAGTTTTAATATTTGTAGAGGCAGTCAACAGGGCTGTCCCTTGTCACCATTGCTTTTCACATTGGTGACTGAACCACTGGCAGAGGCAATACGCAGGGATCCCAATATAAATGCTCCAGAAGTATGGACGAAGTCACATAAGATCGCATTGTATGCGGATGACGTTCTTGTCTTCTTATCAAACCCAGCAGTCTCAATGCCACATCTGATACAATGCATCCATCTGTTTGGGCGCTTCTCAGGTTATGAGATCAATTTTGCGAAGTCAGAGGCCATGCCCATGGGTGGTCTCCCGAGAGTGCCTGATCCTGAGGGCGGATCTCGGTTCCCTTTTAGATGGTCGCAGGAGGGCTTTCTTTACTTAGGTGTATGTATTACTCCCATTTTTGATTGGCTATTTAAAAGCAAATTTTGCCCAAATATTCGACAGAATCAAGCAGGACCTTTGTAGATGGAAGCTGCTTCCAATCTCTTGGTTAGGTGGGATAGCACTCATTAAAATGAGCATTCTGCCTTGCCTGTTGTATCCTGTGTGAATATTTAGAAGACTGAATGGCTGGTATCGCAAGTGGCCCCTAATTAAATTGACTAAATTGGAGTTACCTCACAGACTGGGAGGAGTGGGCCTCCCAGATATCAAAAACTATCAGATAAGCTCACTGCTGTCTTACATGTATGACTGGGCCCAGGGGGACCCTCACTCACTTTGGTTGGACATCGAAGCATCTCGGGCAAGCTGAGATGAGCCTGCTGTTCTTAGACTAAATGAGAACAATTAAGGAAGATTGCCATAGCCCAATAGTCATCAAGACTGTCAAGGCGTGGACAGCAATGCATCAGGGTGAGGACAACATTGCCAAAACATCACTTTGACACCCATAGTTGGTATGCCAGGCTTTTAGCTAGGGATGATGGACTCTCTGTTTAAACTATGGGCGGCTAGGGGTGTGTCTTGCCTGGGTGATTTATTCTAATGGGACATATTGATGTCCTTTGACCAGTTGGTTCAGAAATATGAATTGTCCAGTAGGGACCTCTTTCGTTTCTTCCAAATTAGAAACTTCATACAAAAAGAGACCACACTTCTAACTCATCCTTATAGGTCTGACATGGAGAAGAGGGTGTTGAGTGCTGAGGGTACATTATCTGTTAGCAACGCTTATCATTTGTTGGGAGAGGGGTTCCTCAGACGATACCGAATGGCTCTGTAAGGTATGGGAGAGGGAGCTGGAAGTTAAGATCTCTTCTGAAACATGGGAGGATATTTGGGAAAATGCAAGAAGGATCTCGATTTGCAACAGGCCCCACGCCTTGCAATTGAAGATTCTCCACAGGGTCCATCTAGCCCCAGACCACCTCGCTAAATTTAAAGCGGGAGCATCTTCAATATGTCTTAAATGTAAAGTGAGCATGGGCACACTTACTCATTGTCTTTGGTCCTGCTAAAGACTGCGGGCATACTGGAGCACTGTGGTAGGCAAAATAGAGAAGGCCTTGGGGACAGAGGTGGAGATGGACCCGGTATCTCTTCTTCTTGGCTTTGTTAATTCACTTACATTTGTGTCACAAAGAACATTCTATTAGGGTGGGTGTCGGAAAATCCCCCGGGGCTGACTGGCTGGTGTAAGCTAGTCATGGAGCACATCCCCTTGGACTTTTGTTCAAGGATGGTGCACCATAAAACTGAGAATTTCTGTGAGCTGTGGCAGCCCTTTTTTGGACTATCGGGGTACAGATTTGTCCACCATACCTTTATATAGCCATGACAATTCTGTGAAATGAATCTGGTATCCAGGGGGGAACTACAAACACATGAATATGTATAAACTTATGTGCTCGATGATTGAGGGCTATTACTTTGTCTTGCTGAGCTGTTTTATGGTTATTATCGTTATTATTATTGTTAAGATTTCTCTTCCTTCGCTTAGTGATTATTTATTATTTATTTATGTAATTAGCAAGCTTGTTATTTAATATTAGCTTGAATTGTTTGGTTTTGTATTTGTTGCAATATTCAAAAGTAAAAATGTTCCTTTTCCTTCAATAAAAAATATCTTTTAAAAATAAAACAAAAAGACAACAGAACATGGTACATTGTGTAAAATAGCAAGAGAACACAACAGTGGGTAAAATACCATTAGGAGAGCGCGACATAGAAGAGTGTAAAATGCTATTAAGAGAACACAACATGGTACAGTGGGAAAAATACCATCAAGACAACACAATGCGGTATGATGGGTAAAACACCAAGAGAACACAACATGGTAGCAGTGGGTAAAATAAGAATGGAACACAACATCATCCGGTGGGTACAATGGAATCAAGAGAACACAACATAGTGCCATGGGAAAAATACTGAGAGAATACAACACAGTACAGTGGGTCAAATACAGTCAAGAGAACCCAAGTTGGTATGGTGGGCAAAATACCAAGGGAGCACAACATTGTGCAGTGGGTAAGATAGTATCAAGAGAACACAGCATGGTACAGGGGGTAAAATACCAAGTGAACACAACATGGTACTGTCATGAAGTTGAAGGCATGTACCGTAGCTTTAAAAGAGACCGAATGCTGTTCTGCACTGACAGCTTACAAGAGCAATCTCAGAGTGTACTGGAAAATTTAATATATGTAACATTTGGCTATGAAATAGATACCTGAGTTGGTTGCTGTTTTAGGCAACAATTCAAATTTAACCAATTAGTTTGAATTATGCCCCAGGATACTAAAACACATATAATATTTGAATTTATTATTTTGCCAATATTGAACCAATTAGACAATCTAATGTTGGAGATATAAGAAAAGGCAGGCATTATGAAAATCAGACTGAGCAACTGCCATAGAGAGAGAGAGAGAGAGAGAGACCCAAGACATCGAAACACTCTCTATCAAAGGTACCTTTTCATATGAAACATCTTCACAGTAAAAAGAAAGTCGATGATCTGGGGAGATCTTCAGCCAGAAGAAGACATACACCGAAGAAAGTTTAGAAAGACAGAAGAAGGGCAAACCTTTAGAATGAGCAAATAGTTTAGAATCAGGTTTAACCAGGGACAAAAGGAAAATGTAATTGTAATGGAGTTGGTCAAGCACTTAAGTGTATCAGATGAACAGACAAGTGCAGGATAGTTAGAAAACTTTAAGTTGCAATTGAGGGAAGTGGAGTTACAAAACAAAGAAAGGGAAAGAAGAGCCATGAGAGAAAAACAAGAGAGAGAAAAGAGAGAGAAAAAGAGAAAGACAGAGAGAGAAGAAAAAGAGAGAAGAAAGAGAGAGAAAGAGAGAGAGAATGAAGAAAAAGAAAGAGGAAAAATAATGAGAAGGTTCTTAGCTGAGCCAAGAGAGAGAGAGAGAAGAAGAAAGAGAGAGAGAAAAAGATAGAAAGAAGAAAGAGAAAGGGAAAGAGAGAATTTGAACATCAGAAGTTGCAAATTAGTCAGGAAAGTCAAGTTAACAGGATGGAAATGAAGAGAGAAGGAAGTGATGTACACAAATATGTTAAAATATTGCCACGTTTTGCTGAGAAAGATGTTGAAGCCTTCTTTATTTCATTTGAAAAATTGGCTGAGCAGAGGGAGTGGTCCGAGGACTTGTGGATAATGCTAGTTCAGACTAAACTGGTAGGCAGAGCTGGTGAGGTATTTGCCGTGCTGTCAGATGAGGGGTCAAGAGATTATGAAGATGTCAAACAGGCTATTTGAGTCACTATGAATTGATGCCAGAAGCTTATAGACAGTGGTTCAGAAACATAAAGAAGGAATCACGTCAGACTTATGCTGAGTTCAAAAGAATTAATCATAGTTATTTTAATTGATGGGTGCAGGCCTTAAAAATAGGTAAGACCTGTGAGGCTCTAGGAGAGATTATTCTGCTGGAGGAGTTTAAAAACTCACTTCCAGCGATGATAAGAATTAATTTGGATGAACAGAAAGTTCAAGAAATGAGAAGAGCAGCACAGATGGCAGATGAATATGCATTGGTGCTTAAGGCAACATGTAGCTTCCGGCAAGAATTTCATCCTGTGAGGGATAGAAATTGGGAGAAGGGGAGATCCTACACAACAAAACAAAGAGTAGTGCACGCTGGGAATAGTTTGCTACAAGTGAAAAAAGAAGCCCATGAGGATGGAAAGGAGGTGAAAGGCCTCAGGTATTTCCACTGGAGCAAAGTGGGACACGTAAAGTCACAGTGCTGGTCATTAGTTGAAGGCACTGTGGGAGACAATGTGGTAAATGAGGCTGAGCCAGTGGCATTAGTGAAAATAGTAAAGGAAACCCCAAGAAAAGATAATGAGCTACAGGAGAATGTGCAGCCGAGGCAGGGGCTGGGTACTGAGTTAGTGTCCAATATCTATAAAGATATTGGAAAGTTTATTCAGGAAGAACAGGGGGAGGAGGGAAAGAAGTTATAAGCTTTAGAGATACAGGATCTAATCAGTGCCTAATATTAAGAGATGAAAGTATTTGCATTCTTTCTGATATGTTACCCGAGAGTGTGGTAATTTATGAAACAGAAATTTAGCTTCCTCTGTGTAAGATCAGGTCGGAGTGCCAAATCAAGACTGGGGAAGGAGCCGTGGGAGTGATTGACGGAACGTCAGTTCCAAGAATACAGTTTGTTCTTGGAAACAATTTAGCAGGATCCAAGGTGGGAGTAACACCCCTTGCTGTGGAGAAGCCAAAGGAAGATCAGGGAACTGAGGAGTTAAAAGAAAAAAATACCCTGGAATCTGTCCAGACTGTGTAGTAGCAAACTCCCACTATCATAAGTCACAGCACGAAGCAAAAACTAAAGAGAAAGGTGAAGGAGTTGAGGTTCAGTTAGCGGACACCCTGGTTGATGCAATGGTGCAGGACAAACCTGAACAGGCAGAGGGTCAGGCAAGTGTTTAGTCTTGAAAGGCTGATGGACTTACAACAGAAAACTGAGACAATAAGAGATATATACATAGATGCCTACTCAGAAAAGAAATCAGAATGTATTCCTGAGGGTTATTAACTTAAAGATAAAATCCTAAGTTGAAAGTGGAGACCACGGCAGGTTAGTGCAGAGGAGAAATGGGTGGAGGTGCACCCGACCGTGTTACCGGTAGCATACAGACAGGAAGTGTTACGGGTAGCACATGAACTACCAGTAGGAGGTCACCTAGGTGTGTGGAAGACTCAGGCTAAGGTACAAAGGCGTTTCTATTGGCCTGGACTGCACAATGATGCGGCTAAATTTTGCCGTACATGTCATACATGCCAAATGGTAGGTAAGCCACAGGCAGTAATAAAACCAACACCTTTGTTGCTCATCCCCACATTCGTAAAATCTTTCACACAGGTTATGATTGATTGTGTAGGTCCCCTCCTGATGACTAAAGTGGGAACCAGTACTTGCTAAGCATAACAAATGTGTCTACCAGATCTTTGGGGGCAATTCCATTATGCAATACTAAGGCAAAAAGGATGGTAGAGGAGTTAAAAATGTGTTGCTGGAAAAGCACAGCAGGTCAGGCAGCATCCAAGGAGCAGGAGAATCGACATTTCGGGCATGAGCCCCTTCTTCAGGCTCATGCCTAAAACGTCGATTCTCCTGCTCCTTGGATGCTGCCTGACCTGCTGTGCTTTTCCAGCAACACATTTTCAGCTCTGATCTCCAGCATCTGCAGTCCTCACTTTCTCCTGATAGAGGAGTTAGTAGCTTTCTTCATATAGTATGGGACTCAGTCAGACCAAGGATCAAATTTCACTGCTCAGCTGTTTAAGGAAGTCATGGATAGTTTAGGCATACAGCATTTTAAATCCAAGTGCGTATCATCCTGAATCCCAGGGAGCTTTGGAAAGGTGGCATTAGACCCTAAAGACCATGTTAAGAACATCCTGTCAGGATTACTTGATGATTGGGAAAACTGTATCCCATTTGTATTGTTTGCTATTAGAGATGTCCCAAATGAATCTACTCAGTTTACTCCCTTTGAGTTAATATTTGAATATGAAGTGAGAGGGCTTTAGAAATTAATTAAGGAAAAATTGACAGGACCGAAGTTGGAGATCTCATGTTTGAATAATGTATCTGAGGTGAGGGAGAGATTACATTGGGTTGGTGAGTTAGCTAAACAGCATCTGAAGAGGGTAGAGCATAGAATGAAGCCAGTGGCAGATAAAAACTCTAAAATTTGGATGTTTTCCAGTGGGGATGATGTATTAGTATTGTTACCAGTGGTAGGAGATCCCTTTAGAGCTAGGTTTAATGGTCTCTATCAAATTGCGAAAAAATTAAGTCAGGTAAACAATCTGGTAAAGATGCCGGATCAAGAAAAACCTGTATCGGGTAGATCATGTGAATATGTTGAAACCTTACCACAATAGAGAGAAGGAACTGGAAAAGCAGCTGTTAGTTACTGCCCCGCAGAGTGAGGAAAGAAATCCAGATGTTGTAGAGTTTTTTTTTGTGATTTAAAATAGGTTAAATAATGAGGAAGTCCTTGAGGAGTGGGATGGGGTCGTGAACTATCTGTCACAGAAGCAAAGAACCCAGGTGAAAGGTTTGCTGCGACAATATGAGGACATATGAAGGAATAAGGTGGGGAGGACTAATACTGTGCACAAAGTGGAAGTCGGGAATGCTGTTCTGGTAAGATAACACCCCTATCGGCTTAATCCTTTGAAAGCCACACAGATCCAGAAGGAAGTGGATGTAGGTATCATTGAACCGAGTCAGAGTGAGTGAAGTCTGCTGAGCGTGTCTGACGGGAGTCTACAATTTTGTGTAGACTATTGGAAGGTCAACGCCATAACAAATTCAGACTTATTTCCAATAACAAGATTGGAGGATTGTATAAAGAAAGTTGCACAAGCCAGTTACATCACAACGTTGGACAGCCTGCGTGGTTATTGGCAGGCACCTTTATCAGAGAAAGCGAAAAAAGTTTCTGTGCTCATAACCCCAAATGGACTATATTAATTCAAAGTGATGCCGTATGAAATGAAGAATGCACCAGCCACATTCCAAAGACTCATGAACAGATTTGTGTCTGGGTTAACAAACTGTGCAGTTTATCTGGATGATCTTTAGCAAGTCATGGAAAGATCACATGGTACAGTTGGCAGAGCTTTTTGAACGATTCCAAGAAGCAAAACTGGTAATAAACTTAAAGAAAAGAGAACTTGCGAAAGCAGAGCTGACGTTCTTGGAACATAACATGAGTCATGGAAGGTTGACCCCATGGAACGCAAAGACAAAGGCCATCAAGGGATTTCCACAACCATCCTCGAAGAAAGAGTTACTTTGATCTTTGGGACTAAGCAGATTCTACTGGAGGTTTGTTCCAAACTTCAGCAACATAGTGACACCGCTAACGGATTTAGATTAGATTACATTACAGTGTGGAAACAGACCCTTTGGCCCAACAAGTCCACACCGACCCGTCGAAGCGCAACCCACCCATACCCCTACATTTACCCCTTACCTAACACTACGGGCAATTTAGCATGGCCAATTCACCTGACCTGCACATCTTTGGACTGTGGGAGGAAACCGGAGCACCCGGAGGAAACCCACGCAGACACGGGGAGAACGTGCAAACTCCACACAGTCGGTCGCCTGAGGCGGGACTTGAACCCAGGTCTCTGGCACTGTGAGGCAGCAGTGCTAACCACTGTGCCACCGTGCTGCCCGATTTACTGAAGAAGAATACAAAATTTCAGCAGACAGAACAGTGCCAGGAGGCATTTGAGAATTTAAAAGCAGTATTAACCACCGCTCCACTTTTAGCTACACCAAACCTTTTTTAAATCCTTCAAAGTTGCAATCGATGCTTGGATACAGGAGTTGGAGCTGCAGGAAGACGATGATGGCATTGAACAGAAAATTGGATACTTTTCAAAGAAACTCCAACACCCACCAAGAAAATACCCTACCATCAAAAAAAGAATTATTGAGTTTGATACTGGCCTTACAACATTTTAATGTCTATGTGATGAACAATGTGTCAGAGACCGTTGTGTACATGGACCACAATCCTCTCACATGCTTGGAATGATTTAAAGACAGAAACGTGAGACTATTTTGTTGGATTCTTATGTTGCAGACTTTTTAATTTACAAATTGTACATGTTGCGGATTGTAAAAATGTGGTAGCAGATGCGTTATTGCAGATTTAAAGGAAACATAGAGATAAGATTGAACAGATTCCAATTTTATATATACGTTTGTGTGTAGAAATTAATATGAACTTAGATTAATGTCTAATGTATTTCATTGTTAATGAGATTAAGAATTAGAAAAGAAAAGAAGCCATCTTTTCATTTTGATCGTTCATTTTTTCTCAATGGGAAAGGTGTTATGAAGTTGCAGGCATGTACTGTACCTTTAAGAGAGAATGAAAGCTGTTCTGCACTAAGACCTGTCATAGGACTAACTAGCAGTTTCAGACTGTACTGGAAAATTGAAAATATGTAACATTTGGCTGTGAAATGGATATCTGAGTAGGTTGCTGATCCAGATCCAAGAAATTAGGAAACACTCTCTATCAAAAGTATTTTTTTATGTGGAACATCATCACAGAAAAAAGAAAAACAATGACCCAGGGAGATCTTCAGCTGAAAGGTGACATACACCGAAGATGACAGCCGCTGTGTGGTTTTGAAATTAAGTTGAAGTAATTTTAATAATTGTTTTATTGGAACAGTATATTGTTATAGAGTTGGAGGCAGGTAATAAGCAGTTAAGAGAAAGCAGAGGTGCTTAGAGTTAGAGTAGCTTAGTGCTTAGATGTTGTTTATAGAGTTAAAAAATTGATATTATTGTCTTTAAATTGTGGAATTTGGGACTTCTCTGTCACTCACATTTTAACAGATTAGGAGGTGAGGTGAGCTTTTCTGGGTGCCTGGGTTAATTAACAGAAGGGTACACCACCATGTAGTAATAATACAGTGGGTTAAATGCAAATGGAACACAACATAGTACAGTGGGTAAAATACCACGAGGATACAACATGTTACATTGGGTAAAATATTATCAGAAGAACATAACATGGTGCTTTGGGTAAAATAACAAGAGAACAAAAAATGGTACAGTTTAAAATATCATCAAGAGAACACAGCATGGCACAATGGGTAAAATACAATGAGAACACGGGGCGGCACGGTGGCACAGTGGTTAGCACTGCTGCCTCACAGCACCTGAGACCCGGGTTCAATTCCCGCCTCAGGCGACTGACTGTGTGGAGTTTGCACGTTCTCCCCATGTCTGCGTGGGTTTCCTCCGGGTGCTCCGGTTTCCTCCCACAGTCCAAAGATGTGCAGGCCAGGTGAATTGGCCATGCTAAATTGCCCATAGTGTTAGGTAAGGGGTAAATGTAGATGTAGATGTAGGGGTATGGGTGGGTTACGCTTCGGCGGGGTGGTGTGGACTTGTCGGGCTGAAGGGCCTGTTTCCACACTGTAAGTAATCTAATCTAATCTAAAAAACACGACATGGTACTTTGGGTAAAACACCAAAGGAAAGCAACATGGTACAGTGGGTACACGACAGGGAGAGAGGAATGCTTGTCAGAATATGATTAGATTCCCTACAGTGTGGGTAAGGCCCTTCAACCTTCAACCCAAGTCCACACCGACCCTCCAAAGAGTAACCCACCCCCCTCTAACTAATGCTCCTAACAACTATAGACAATTTAGCATAACCAATTCACCTGGCCTGCAAACCTTTGGAATGTGGGAGGAAACCAGAGTACCTGGTGGAACCCACGCAGACACGGGGAGAATGTGCAAGCTCCACACTGACAGTCATCCGAGGCTGGAATCAAACCTGGGACCCTGGCGCTGTGAGGCAGCAGTGCTAACCACTGAGCCACAGTGCCACCCCTTCTTTAACAGTAGATTAGATTCCCTACACAGCACGAACAGGCCCTTCGGCCCTCCAAGCCTCAGCCGATCCAGATCCTCCACCTAAACCTACCACCTATTTTCTAAGGATCTGTATCCCTCTGCTCCCTGCTCAATCATGTGTCTGTCTAGGTACATCTTAAGTGACGCTATCGTGCCCGCCTCTACCACCTCCATTGGAAATGCGTTCCAGATATGTACCACTCTCTGCGTAAAGAACCTTCCACACATATCTCCCTGAAACCTTTCCTCTCCCACCTTCAACTCATGACCCCCAGTAATTGAGTCCCCCACTTTGGGAAAAAGCTTCTTGCTATCCACTCTGTTCATACCTCCCATGATTTTGTAGATCTCAATCAGGTCCCCCCTCAACCTCCACCTTTCTAATGAAAATAATCCTAATCTACTGACCTTCTCTTCATAGCTAACACCCTCCATACCAGACAACATCTTGGTGAACCTCCTCTGCACCCTCTCTAAAGCATCCACATCCTTTTGCGGTGATCAGAACTGTATGCAGTATTCCAAATGTGGCCGAACCAAAGTCTTATACCACTGTAACATGATCTGCCAACTCTTGTACTCAATACCCCACCTGATGAAGGAAAGCATGCCAATTGCCTTCTTGACCACTCTATCGACCTGTGTTGCCACCTTCAGGGTACAATGGACCCGAACACCCAGATCTCTCTGTACATCAATTTTCCCCAGGACTTTTCCATTTACTGTATAGTTCGCTCTTAAGTTGGATCTTCCAAAACGCATCACCTCACATTTGCCCGGATTGAACTCCATCTGCCATTTCTCTGCCCAAACCTCCAATACTCTGCTGTATTCTCTGACCGTCCCCTTCACTATCTGCTACTCCACCAATCTTAGTGTCATCTGAAAACTTGCTAATCAGGAAGCAGAGGGTAATAGTGGAAGGATGTTTTTTGGACTGGAGGCCTATGACTAGTGGCGTGCCTCAGGTGTTGGTGCTGGGCCCATTGCTGTTTGTTATCTATACCAATGATTTGGATGAGAATGTACATGGCATAGTTAGTAAGTTTGCAGGTGACACTAAAATAGGTGGTATCGTGGACAGTGAAGACCTTGATCAGCTGGGGAAGTGGGCTGAGAAATGGCAAATGGAGTTTAATATGGATAAGCGTGAGGTCTTGCATTCTGGAAAGTCAAATCAAGGTAGGAGTTTCATGGTGAATGGTCGGACCTTAAGGAGTGTAGTGGAGCAGACGAACTTTGGAGTTTAAGTGTACAGTTCTCTGAAAGTGGAGTCACAGGTAGACAGGGCTTTTGGCACATTGGCCATCAGCAGTCAGGGCATTGAGTATAGAAGTTGGGAAGTTATGTTGAGAAATGCAGGACATTGGTGAGGCTGCACTTGGAGCATTGTCTTCAGTTTTGGTCACCTTGTTATAGGAAGGATGTTATTAAACTGGAAAGAGTGCAGAAGAAATACATAAGGATGTTGCCATGACTCAAGGGTCTGAATTATAGGGAGAGGTTGGACAAGCTAGGACTTTTCTTCTTTAGAGTGTAAGAGACTGAGGGGGGATCTTATAGAGGTGTGTAAGATCATAACAGGCATGGATAGGGTGAATGCACTCGATCTTTTTCCCAGGGTTGGGGAATCGAGGATTAGAGGACATCAGTTTAAGGTGAGAGGGGAAAGAATAAAAGGGAACCTGGTGGTCAACATTTTTTATACAGAGGATGGTATGCATATGGAATGAGCTGCCAGCGGAAGTGGTTGAGGCTGGTACATTAACAACATTTTAAAATTATTTGGACGAATACATGAATAGGAAAGGTTTAGAAGGGCCAAGTGCAGGGAAATGGGGTTAGTGTGGATGGACATTTTGCTCAGCACGGACCAGTTTGGGCCAAAGGACCTGTCTCTGTGCTATAGGATGACTCCTAAATGGCCTGGTCCTAATTCTTAGCCTGTGCCCCCAGTTGTAGATTCTTTAACAAGTGGAAATACTTTATGTTTCGAACACTGTTTCCCTGTGACTATCCTGAAGATCCGAATTAGATCTTGCCTTAACCTTCTAAATTCTAGAGAATAAAGAGCCTACTTTGTCTCATCTCTCCTCATAGCTCAAACCCTGATGACTAGGTACCGTCCTTGTAAACCTGCACTGAACACCCTGCAGTGCCAAAGTATCCTTCCTCAAGTTTGCTGTCCAGATCTGCTCATAGCACTCAAAGTGAGGTCTAACTAGAATTTTGTGTAACTGCAGCATAACATTTGCATTCCTATACTCCAGCCTTTTAAATAAGAAGGCCACCACTCCCATTTGTCTTCTTGACTATTTGCTGCACCTGTTTGTGGCATTTCAAAGAACTATTTACCTGAATCCCCAAATCTCATTGGACGTCCACAGCATTTAACTTAGTGCATTTTAAAAAATAACCTGATCTATCCTTTATTGATTTAAAATGGACTTGCTTATATTAAAATCCATCTGTACCAGCTTTGCCTATTCACCTAATCTGGAATATCCTGTTATAACTCACTGCTGTCCTGAACACTGTCCACAATGATGCCCAAAATTTTGTCATCAGCAAGTTTGGATGTATGACTTTTTATGCTATTATACAAATTGTTAATGAATATTGTGAATAATTGAGGCACTGACACAGATCCTTGCAGGTTACCACTAGTGACATCCTGCCAATTTGAGTACTTACCCATCATTCCAACTGGCACGGTGGCACAGTGGTTAGCACTGCTGCCTCACAGCGCCAGAGACCTATTCAATTCCTGCCTCAGGCGACTGACTGTGTGGAGTTTGCACCTTCTCCCCGTGTCTGCGTGGGTTTCCTCCGGGTGCTCTGGTTTCCTCCCACAGTCCAAAGATGTGCAGGTCAGGTGAATTGGCCATGCTAAATTGCCTGTAGTGTTAGGTTAGGGGTATGGGTGGGTTGCGCTTCGGCTGGTTGGTGTGGACTTGTTGGGCCGAAGGATCTGTTTCCACACTGTAATCTAATCCAATTTCTTATCCACATCAGTTATTTGCCTTCAATTTCGTGGGCTTCCACTTTAGCTGACGGTCTCTTGGCTGGGTCTTTATCAAAAGCCATTGAAATAGCATCCATCAACTTACCTCAGTCCAGCCACTTGGTCACCTCTTCAGAAAAAAAACTGCATGCGGTTTCTCAGGGCTGACCTATGCTTCCGGAATCCATGCTGATTCTCCCTGATTAACTGACATTTTTGAGGGTGATCAGTTACCATGTCCTTGATTATAGACCCCAGCAATTTCCCCACACAGAGCTGGCAGGCTAACTGATGTGTAATTCTGTGTCTTCCCTCTGTCCACCTAGTCAAAGAGCAGAGTGACATGTGCAAATTTCCAACCCAGAGGTACCACCCATGAATCCAGGAAATGCTGAAAGACGATGGGTAGGGTCTCGACAGTGCACTCTCCTACCTCCTTTAGCAGCTATAGATGGAAACCTGGGGATTTGTCACTCTTCAGTTCTATTATTTTCCCCATTACTGATGATTCACTTAAGGTCATTTTATTTAGACCCTGACCCTGATCCTCGGTTAATTTCTTTGGGATTCGCTTGGATACTAAAGCAAAGTAATTATTCAGCATATCTGCCATTTCCCCATGGTCATTGACAATATTAACACTCTCAGCTTTCAATAAATCAATCCTTCATATAACAATAGATCTCTTCTTATTTGTCAGCTTGTTTTCTATTGAGCACAGAAGGTCGAGGGAGGACCCTACAGAGGCCTGTTCTAGAGTACAGTGTGCAGTTCTGGTCACCTTGTTATAGGAAGGATATTATTAAATTGGAGAGGGTTCAGAAAAGATTCACCAGGATGTTACCTGGAAATGGAGGGTCTTAAAGAGGACACGTGGCCCAACTGTTTTTACACAGGGAGTGGTTCATGTCTGGAATGAACTGCCCGAGGAAGTGGTGGATGCAGGTACAGTTACGTTTAAAAGACATTTGGATAAGTTCATGAATAGGAAAGGTTTGGAGGGATATGGACCAAACAGAGGCAAGTGGGACTGGTTTAGTTTGGAATTATGCTTGGCATGGACTGGTTGGACCAAAAGGTCTGTTTCCGTGCTGTATGATTCTACGACTCTCTGATAGAGGAGTATAAGATTATGAGGGGCATTGGCAGGGCAGATAGAAATCAGCTGTTCCCCTCACTCCAAGGGTCAAGAACAAGGGGACACACTTTTGAAGACAGGTGGCTGAGAAGTGAGTTGAAGAAAATGTTTTTCACCCAGAACGTTGTAGTGTTGGGGGCAGTTAATTCCTGGGGTGAGGGGGGCACGAAGGTTGGGAGAGTCGAGGTGAGTAGCCTCACAGCCATTAAAAAGCTCTTGGATGAGCACTTGAAGTGTCATAATATTTAAGGCCAAGGGCCTAGTCCAGGAAAGAGTAATTAGTGCAGTTAATAGTTTTTGTGGTACAGACTTACTGGGCTGAAGGGCCTGTTCTGGATTCTATGATTATCATTGAATCCCCACAGTGTGGAAGTAGGCCATGCAGCCTGTGAGTCCACAATGACTCTCCAAAAAGCAGCCCATCCAGACCAAACCCCCCTACACTATGCCTGGAACCCTGCATTTCCCATAGCTAATCCACCTAATATACATATCCCTGGACACTACCAGCAATTCAGCACAGCCAATCCACCCAACTCGCACATCTTTGGACTGTGGGAAGAAACCAGAGCACCTAGAGGAAGCCCGCACAGACACGGGGAGACTGTGCAAACTCCACACAGATGGTCGCCCAAGGTGGAATCGAACGCAAGTCCCTGGCACCATGAGGCAGCACTGCTAACCATTGAGTCACCATACTGCCCCTATGATTCTAACTGGCGCGGTGGGGTAGACTACTAGCCTAGTGGATACAACCTGGTGCATCGGACATAATGGTGGATCCAAGTGAACAACAAGATTCTGAGGTAGGTTATATACTGGGAGCATGGTTCTCCTTGTGGAGGAGTCTAAATCTACCTCTTAAACCCTTCCTATTCAAGGACTTATCCAGCTTAAATGTTGTATTTGTATCGGTGTCCACCATTTCCTCTGGCAGCTCATTCCACACACACACACACACACACACCACCTTCTGTGTGAAAACGTTGCCCCTTGGGTCCCTTTTATATCTTTTCCCTATCACCTTAAACCCATGCCTCTAGTTTTGGACTTGCCTAGCCTGGGAAAAAACCTTATCCATGCCCCTCATGATTTTATAAACATCTATAAGGTGACCCCTCAGCCTCCGACGCTCCAGGGAACACAGCCCCAGCCTGTTCAGCCCCTCCCTATACCTTATTGAATGGCACAGCAGGCGCAGATGAACATACGGCCTACTCCTGCTGCTATTTCTTATGTTAAGCGTTCCCAGTCATGTCTGCTTTAGCAGACAGTAGGTTCAGGAGTTGTGAGGTATACACTCAGTAGATGGTGCAAACCCACCCTTCCCAAGCCCCTGCTCCTTACAAACCAAGAAGTCACTGAGATTGCAGACAGGCAGTACCACATCACACAGCAATAAGGAGGAGTTATAAGACAGTTTGAGCCCCTATGAAAGAGTGAGGACTGCAGATGTTGGAGATCAGATACGAGAGTGGGGTGCTGGATTAGCATCCGCGATGCAGGAGAGTCGGCATTTTGGGCTTAAGCCCTTCATCAGGATGTTGTCTCGGATGCTGCCTGACCTGCTGTGCTTTTCCAGCACTACACCCTCAACACAGTTGGAGCCATGTCAGCATTTAACCTCCACGTAACTGAACAGCCCTGATCATCTTCCTCTTACGTTCCACTACACCATTTTCCTTCATCAAAGGATCACAGAACTGCTGTGATGTGTTCAGTTCACTGTACCTGCACCAGGTTTCCAAACAAGCAGCTGATCCAGAGCTTTCTCCCTTTTCATCCACCTCTACAATCTAATATTGAACACGGACGCTGATACTATCACTAACCACGGGAATGAGAACCCAGCTTCGTAACTCACTGTGTGGAGAAATGTCTCCAACTCTCTTAAACAAAAAAATCTGAGCATTTAATCTTACATCCACAGCCACTTCATAGAATCCCTATAGTGTGGAAACAGGACATTTGGCCCAATAAGGCCACACCCACCCTGCAAACAGTAACCCACCCAGACCCATATCCCCTATTACCCCTGACTAATACACCGAACCAACACATCCTTGAACCCTATGGGCAATTGAGCTTGGACAATTTACCCTAACCTACACCAAATCCTTCAGCTAATGGGAACAGCTTCCAGCTATCCACCTTTTCATCCAATTGGCTCATTCTCTGAGCTGTTCTGAAGAATTTTCCACAACTCTGCTGGTATTTATGTCTCTGTTCAGAGCATCCAGGGATTTTCATGGAAACATCTGATTCCCTACAACAGGAATGATTTCCCAATGGAACTTGGGCTCCTCCTCCTCCTCAGAGTGAATTTTCAGGTGTTCAGCCAAAATACCTTTCCATGTAAACTAGTCAGCAGATGGATGTTGTAAGGAAGAAATCATCATTCGCAATCTGTTTGGATGTATGAAATGGTCAGTTATTCATCAGTTGACCTACATTTTTTTTGTAATTCATACTCAGCAACAGTGAAGGACACATGCCAACTCCACTCAGACTCGCTCTGCACCCCCCAACACTCCAGCCCCTCCCTGACACACACAAACACATGCACTCTCTCTCACACACACCTGCCCCTCCCTGACACACACACACACACACACACATCCATTTCTCTCACACACAGTCCTGTCCCGCCCTGACATACACACACACACACACACACACACACACACACACACACACCTGCCCCTCCCTGACACACACACACGCGCATCCACTCTCTCCCACACAGTCCTGTCCCTCCCTGACACACACACACACACACACACAAACACACACAAATACCACATCCACTCTCTTCCACACAGTCCTGTCCCTCCCTGACACACACACACACATACACACACACACATTAACATCCACTCTCTCCCACACAGTCCTGTCCCTCTTTCACACACACACACACACATACACACAAACACACACGCACATTCACTCTCTCCCACACAGACCTGTCCCTCCTTGACACACACACACACACACGCAAACACACACATCCACTCTCTCTCACACACACAGCTGCCCATCCCTGACACACCCACACACACACATCCACTCTCTCCCACACAGTCCTGTCCTTCTCTGACACGCACATGCAAACACACACAAACACGCACATCCACTCTCTCCCACACAGTCCTGTCCCTCCCTGACACATACACACGCACACACACACACAAACACGCACATCCACTATCTCCCACACAGTCCTGTGCCTCCTGACACACACACACACACATCCACTCTCTTCCACACAGTCCTGTCCCTCCCTGACATACACACACACACACAAACACACAAACACACACGCACATCCACTCTCTCCCACACAGTCCTGTCCCTCCTTCATACACACACACACACAAACACACACACATCCACTCTCTTCCACACAGTCCTGTCTCTCCCTGACACACACACACACACACACACACACACATCCACTCTCTCTCACACACACCTGCCCATCCCTGACACACACACACACACAAACACACACACGCATCCAATCTCTCCCAAACAGTCCTGCCCGTCCCTGACACACACACACAGACACACACACACACACAAACACACACACAAGCACGCACATCCACTCTCTCCCACACAGTCCTTCCCCTCCCTGACACACATCCACACTCTCCCACACAGTCCTTCCCCTCCCTGACACACACACACACACACACACACATATGTATGTAACCCCCCTCCAGAGACCCCTAGCCCCTCCACATAGATCCCTGCCCCCTCTCCCCCACACCCCTGCCTAAACATGACCCCTGAGATGTTAAACTGAGGTTTAATTTCAAAGAGGAATTGAAAGTTCCCCTTTTGGTGTTCAAAGAGCAGTGGGGTAGTTCTACCTCATAAACAGGATGTGGCTCCAGAACTGACTAAGGCACAGAAATTAATGTGTAGCGGGGAATCATTCTTCAAGTGACAGGAAGTGAATGATGGTGTCATCCAGAGATGCTGAAGAAGAGAAAATTAAATGGTACAATTTTAAAGGGGATGCAGATACAGAAATGAGTGGGGGTGTGAAATTCATGTACAAATCTGAGAGGGTTACAGGACAAGTTGGTACAGCCGCGAAAACCTGGTGAAGGAGTAGTGTTCCGAAAGTTAGTGCTTCCAAATAAACCCATTGGACGCATTGGCAATCCCGAATCTTATAAATAGAAGCATAGAGTACTGAAGGGAGGAAGTTACGATAAGGCCTTTACAAATAAGCAATGAGAACCCAGTTATGTTCAATTCTGGGCAGCGTGCTTTCTGAATGCTGCCCAGGGTGTGAACAGACTTTGCTTGAGCATTAGTTTGAATTATCCGAGAGATGAGAGGTTTCGAGACTGGAGAAGTTATTCTCTCTGCAACAGAAATTATTAAGGGAATTTTAACATAGCAAATAAGGAGAGACTGTTTCCATTGGATATAACTCTGAAGAGGAATGAGAGGAGATTAGGATGGGGCTTTCTAACTCTTGAGTATTGCCCTGGAATCTCTACGAATTGGTGACTCAGTTCTCGGGTCCGATTCCAGACAGATGTTGGAAGAAAACTGGAGACGCTGAAAAAAGGAGACAAGAAAATGGTGCGGCTTTAATTGTATCTGATTCCTTCCTTCGTTTGTAATGATGGAAATGTGCAGGACCATTGGAGACACAAGGTCATGTGATGGAACCAGGAACATGTCCAAGTTGAGTTGGCAGCACGAGAGAGGCTGAGGAGTGTAGTTTGAATGCAGCAAGCTGTTGCAATCTGGAGTGCACTGTCTGCAGGGATAGTGACAGAGGCTTCCAGAATAGAGCCTTTTAAAATGGAAAAAAAATAACATGGCTACAGGAATAGAGCACTAGACGACACATCAGCATTGGCTGCTTTGCTGCTGCGGGGTTCTCAGGATCTAGTGATCCAGTCAAAATTACACTCTCAGTCAAAATCACATATTGTCAGTCGCTGATGGGCTATTGTGTTTCCCTCCATTACATCAGCGACTGTCCTTTTGTATTTAATTGGTGGTGAAGCGTTTAGGCCATTGTGAGGTAGTGTAAATGCAAACTCTTTTCGAATGCACGTTTTTCTTTGAGACGTAAGCAGAGAAAAATAAATCTGATTGGAACAGGGTGTGGAAAAGGAAACAAATACCTTTGAACAGTGAAATTTGGTGAAGATGGGAGAAACGTACAAGTTGGAACCAATATCAGCTGGTTTAGCCAGGTAGAATACAGACCCCAGCATCCCCTCCTTCCTATCTTATGTGTCATCCAATGTCTGATGTTAATTTGGAGCATCAAGGAAAGGAAATCTAGGGCAATTCCACCCTTGCCAGTCGTCAGAGTCATCCTGACTCAATATCAACTCACAAAAAAAGATTTTCTTTCATGACCAGCCTAATAAACATCCTGAACAGAAATCCAAGAACATTAGATTTTATCTTTATTAGGCTTTGTGAATTGTGCATTGTTAGTCTCTGTATTATATTTATATCTTCATACACATCTATAGCTGAAAATGAATCCGACTCTGTAATTTAAGCTGTCTGCTTTAGGTTGGCAGGTCATTCCATTTCAACTGCTGAGGTGTCAGCGTATGACAGACATCCCCTATCCTGAAGAGTACAAAATGTACCTGTATTGTGTTCAGACCAACATTATTTTTCTTTTATTTTTCTCATTTTTGGTTTGAAACAAAGCGTTGTAGTTGGGAAATGAACTTTGAACAGCAGCCTTTTTGAAAAAAAAGAGAGAAGAGAACAAAAGACATGTTTGCTCTTGGGAACTGGCCTGGAAAGATAATGCAGGTTAGTCAATACTGGTTGATAGGCTCAGGACTGGCAGCTCGTTGGATGTTGAATTAGCAATCAGGGTGGGCCGCTGCAGGCTAGCCTATCACAGAGACAGTTGAAAAAAGAAGCAGGAAATGAGGAATGAACTGTTGCCGCCTGGGTATTGGGCAAGAAACATTCCAGACTGGTGGTTTTGCTCTCTAATTTCTCTCCAGTTATCAATTTGTTGAATGTTCTGAGAAAAGAATCTCAGTCTGTAAGAAATAAGTAGTCTCTAGAGGACTGCTGTAGCTATAGAGTCATACAACACAGAAACAGACCTTCCTGTCCAACCTGTCTGAACCAAATAGACATCCCAATCTAGCCTTTTTTTAATTGCCAGCATTTGGCCCATATCTCTCTAATCCTTCCTATTCAAATGCCCATCCAGATGTCTTTTCAATGTTGTAATTCTTCTTGTCTCCACCATTTCCTCTGACAGCTTATTTCATACACACCCCACCCTCTGCATGGGAAGGCTACCCTCGAATCCTTTTTAAATCTTTCCCCTCTCACCTTACGCCCATGCCCTCCAGTTTTGGACTAGTCCAACCTTGGCTATTTACCTTACCCTAATTATTTTATAAACCTCTGTAAGGTTACCCCTCAGAGTCTGACACTGCAGAAAAGCAGCCCCACCCTACTCAACATCTTCCTGTAGCTCAAACCCTCCAACCCTGGCAACATCCTTGTAAATCTTTTCTGATCCCTTTCACGTTTTACAGCATCGTTCTGATAGCAGGGCAACTGGGATTGTACACAGTATTCTAAAAGTGGCCTCACCGTGTCCTGTACAGTCACAACATGACCTCCCAACTCCTGGACTCAATGCTCTGACCAATGAAGGCAAGCGTACCAAATGCTTTCTTCCACCTGTGACTCCACTTTCAAGGAACAATGAACCTATACTCCGTGGTCTCTCTGTTCAGCAACACTCCCCAGAGCTCTACCATTAAGTGCAGAAAACCTGCTCTGATTTGCCTTTCCAAAATGCAACATCCCACGTTTATCGAAATTAAAGTCCATCTGCCACTCCTTAGCCCCTTGGCCCATCTGATCAAGATCCTGATCTGCTCTGAGGTAATCTTCTTCACTGTCCACTTTTGGAGTCATCTGCAAACCTACTGGCCGTGCCTCCTATATTTAGATCCAAATCTTTTGCATAAATAACAAAAAACTGTGGATCCAGAACAATCCTCATGGCACACTGCTGGTCGCAGGCCTCCAGTCCAAAATGAAACAGTCTACCACCATACTCTGTCTTCTACCTTCAAGCCAATTTTGTATCTAATTGACTAGCTCCCCCTGGATCCCAGCCAATCTAACCTCACTAACCAGTTTACTATGTGGAACATGGTTGAACGCTTTGCTTAAGTCCATACAAACAATGTCTACTGCTCTGCTTTCATCAATCTTCTTTGACACTTCCTCAAAAAACTCAATCAAGTTAGTGAGACATGATTTCCCACGCACAAAGCCATGCTGAGTATCTCTAATCAATCCTTGCCATTCTAAATGCATGTAAATCCTGTCCCTCAGAATCCTCTCCAACAACATACCCACCACTAACATAAGTCTCACCAGTCTGCAGTTCCCTGTCATTTCTTTACCATCTTTTTTTAAAAATGGCACTACGTTAGCCAACCTCCAGTCTTCTGGCACCTCACCCTTGGCTATCAATGATCCAAATCTCTCAGCAAGGGGCCCAGCACTCACTTCCCTAGCTTCCCACAAAGTTCTGGAAAACACCGGGATCTATCCACCTTTATGCATTTCAAGACCTCCAGCACCTCAATTTCTGTAATATGAACTCTTTTTTATGACATCGCTATTTATTTCCCCACGTTCCCCAAGTTTAGTTTCTATTTCCTTCTCTACAGTAAATACTGATGCAAAATATTCATTTAGTATCTCTTACCCATCTCCTGCAGTTCTACAACGGTCACGTTGATATTTATGGGTCCTATTCTCTTCCTAGTTACTCTTTTCTCTTTTGATTCTCCTTAATGCTATTTGCCAAAGATATTTTGTCCCCTTTCTGCCTTCCTGATTTCCCTCTTAAGTATAATCCTACTGCATTAATATTCCTCCAGGGATTCACTCAATTCCAGTCGTCGATACGTGACATATGCTTTCTTCTTTTTATTGACCAGAGTCTCAATTTCTCCAGTTTGCTTTCGCTAATAACTTCAGAATTCAAGCAAGATATTCAGTACTTTGTGCCTGTAACAGTACCCACCGCCCAAGGATCTCAGGAAGGCCTTGTATTCCTCATTGAAATACTTATCAAACTGGAAAATTGAAGTTCTTCCATTTTTTAAAAAATGTATCCGTCTGTCAGTGTGTAAGTGGGGGATTTCTGATCAAAGCAGATTGGATGATTGGAAGATTGCCTTGTTATTACCTAGGTTCTGCTCAAATTCTGCAATTGTTACTTTTTGTTTAAGCTATAAACATGGTGTCTAAGATCTGTCACACATAAAGTCTGGTTAGGAACAATTGAGACAATTTGTATGTTCTAATTTCACCATGCGAATTCAGGGAGAATGTAGCAGTTTTGGTTTGGCTTTCTATCTCTGTGTCATTACAGTTGCAATGTTTGCACAACGAAATGTGAGGACGTGAACTTGTCCCATGAGAGAGATAAAAGCACAGAGATATGGTTCATATAGGACTCCCAGCTTTTCACACTAACAAGTCCAGCTGGCAACGTTTGGGAAGAGTGAAAATTATTCCTGTACTTTCAAGAAACGTTTGATGATATTTCCTGGACAAGGGAAGATAGCAATATTGCATGAGCTCTTCATTCAAGGAATCAAGACAGATTGAAGATAATGGTGATGATTGAAATGGAGATATCGATGTGGACTAGTGGCTGGATTTATCCAATTTGGAGAATTCCTGGTACAGGAAAACAAAAGGAGTCACTGGTTCATGACTGAGTTGTGTTAGGAGCTCAAGTCTTTATGTGAAAGACTGTGCTGGAGTCTGCAGGCCTTATCTGGAGTAGGTTGTTCATGTTGAGTGGCTCGTATCATGCAATCGATACAAAGCTCCTTAATACTGAGAAATAGGGACAGGTGAGAGCAAAGTGCCAAAAATCAACTCCAGGAAAGAAGACTTCCTCAGAGAAACAGTGAATGTATTCTTGATCAATAATTTCACTCTCTCTGACAAGGTGGGTCACCAAAATCCCTCAGATGTCCATTCTGGGGGTGAAATTGAAACTATTAGGCCTCCAGGAAAAAAACATCTGAATGCTAACAGTGTCTGACGTTCAGACAGCCTGGTGGTAGTCATCGAAAGCAATTTGGTACCAATATACGGTCAAATGGGCAACACAGTGGCTCAATGGTTAGCACAGCTGCCTCACAGCGCCAGGTTCAATTCCAGCCTCAGATAACTGTCTGTGTGGAGTTTGCACATTCGCCCTGTGTCTGGGTGCTCCGGTTTCCTCCCACAATCCCAAGATGTGTAGGTTAGATGGATTGGCCTTGCTAAATTACCTGTAGTGTGCAGGGATATGCAGGGGTTACAGAGATATGATAGGTGGCGGGGGGCGGGGGGGGGAGAGCATGTGGCAGTAGACTCTTCGGAGAGTCAGTGTGGACTTGATGGGCTGAATGGCCTACTTCCACACTGTAAGGATTCCACGAAGGGAACGGTTAGAAACATAGAGGACAGAAGAGGCCCTTTGACGCATTGAAGCTGCACCACCAAAGTACCCGACTGCCTTCACTAGTCCCACTCTCCTCCTCTAGGCCCATTGTCTTGAACATTTTGAGTTGTACATTCTGAATTGGTTGCAGTATGGATTACAGGAATGTAATCATCACGTTACATTCACTGTCCTGATGGCAGATGCACAAAGACAAGAACACAGATTAATTTCAACTAATGCATTCTCCATTCCCCCATTCTCTGACTAGAATCAACAAACTTCACCAAGAAACTCTTCATGCCCATAAACCCCACCATCAATGATCTCCACTCAGAGAAGCTCCAGCTCAAACACCTTTGCTCTGATGGGGTCCTTTGACCACAGTCAAACATTAGCACACCAGAGGTTTCTCAAAGCACAGAGGAAGCTAAAGGTGGGAACCTTATGTCTGAAAAAGTATGGAGCACTGCCAGAGGAGAAATGAGAGTGATTGGCCTTGATATGGCATCAAGAAGCTCAGGCAAATTTGGAATCCATGGGAATCAGGGGGGAAACTATACACTGGTTGGAGGTATACCTGGCATGCAGGAAGATGGTCATGGTTGTTAGAGGTCAATTATCTCAGCTCCAGGACATCTCTGCTGGAGTTCCTCAGGGTAGTGTCCTAGGCCCAACCATCTTCAATGCTTCATCAGTGATCTTCCCTCCATCACAAGGTCAGGAGTGGGGATGTTCACCGATGAGTGCACAATGTTCAGAACTGTTCCTCAGATACTGAAGCTGTCCGTGTTCAAGTGCAACACAGCCAAGCTAAGACAAACAGAAGGGTTTAAACAAAGTCTTAAAAAAGGAGAGTGTCCATCAGAAACAAGTTGTCCCGAGATTGAGATGATCTCAGTTGAGATTATCTAACTTATCTCCTTCAGTGGGTCCTTGAATGCGCAGTCTACAAGTGCCCACTGAGGACAGTGTGCTTTGTTGGTCCAATTTCTGCGCAGAAGGCAGTGAGGGTAGGGATCGCAAAACATTGCTCTTTCAGGGGCATTGGTATGCAAATGGTCTATTGGGAATATCAAGCTCCTGCCTTTGATTCAGAGGCTTGAGCCACTCAAAAGCCTATGGACAGGTCAGTACTGAGGGAACAATGGTTAACCCAGCTCACCAGTGGCAGGAACCGGGGGAAAGTGGGGGGGGGGTCACTAACACCAGCCGACATGACCTTTTGTTCTGCACTGGGTGACTCCATGGTAGCTGCAGCTGAGAACAGGCGCTGGGAGCACTTTGCATGTTCATAGCATGTAAGTTGGGATCTCTGGTCACACCAGCAGATTTAAAAGCTTTACACAGCTCAGCAAGGACTTGGTACTGAAATATTTCTAACGCTCAGAAACTGCAAAGCAAAAAATTAAGCAAGGAACTGGTTTTGCCGCACTCTCCTAATTTCTTGGTCCCATTTTTTTATGATTTAAAACTGTGTTATTAGCAGTTACCTTAGAAGACTCATCTTTTATTCATGTTCCTCCCTAGGAGGAGAGTGGGAGGGATTCAGCAAAGGGAATGTCATTGAATGACAGAGGCGAAGGTTAGATTCTGTCTTGTTGGAGCTGGTTCATTGCCTGGTACACATGTGGTGTGAATGTAACCTGCTACTTCTCTAGCCAGGTCTTGCTGCATTTGGACACAGACACATCAAGAAGTCATAATGCGCAGAAAGGTGTGTGCTGTGATCACTGTGCATCAATTAAATTCACTAGATTAATTCCAGAGATGAAAGACTTGCCTCATAGTCATAGAGTCATACAGCACAGAAACAGACCATTCAATTCAACCAGTCCGTGCCAAATATAATCCCAAACTAAACGAGTCCCACCTGCCTGCTCCCGGCCCATATCCCTCCAATTTTTTCCTATTCATATATCCATCCAACTGTATTTTAAATGCTGTAATTATGCCCACGTCCCCTTTTTTCTCAGGAAATTAATTCCACACATGAACCTCACTCTGTGTAAAAAAATTTGCCTCTTATGTCCTTTTTAAATCTCTCTCTATCCACCTTAAAAATGTGTCCCCTAGTCTTGAAATTAGCCACCTTAGGGAAAAGACAACTACAACCAACTCAATATATATGCATCATTATTTTATAAAATTCGATCAAGTCCTCTGTCAACCTCCTACGCACCAGTGACAAAAGTCCCAGCCTATCCAACCTTTCTTCATAACTTGAACCTTCTATTCCCAGCAACATCCTGGTAAATCTCTTCAACTTGATAATATCCTTCCTATAACTGGTCAACCAGAAGTGGACACAATATTTCCACATTGAGTAGTTTAGGCCTAAACTCTCTAGAGGTTAAAAGGATGAGAGGAGATCGAATTGATATCCATAGGATGATCAAAGGGATTGACAAAATTAATGTAGAGAAGATGTTATCTCATGAAGGGGCATTCTAAAATAAGAAGGTCATAACGGGCTGCAGATTTAAAACAGAGATTAGGACAAACTTTTTCCCTCAAAGGGATGTGAATCAGTGGGTTCCACGCCCCCAGAAGGGAGTGGATGCCAGGGCACAGAATTAAGTTAATGAGGAGATAGACAGGATTTTAATTAGTAATGGGTTGAAAGGTTATTGAGACTGGGCAGGCAAGTGGAGTTGAGGCTGAGATGAGATCAGCCATGATTGTATTAAGTGATGGAGCAGGTTTGAGGGGCTGAATGGCCGACTGCTGCTCCTATCTCTTATATTCTTAGGTACATGGTCCTAAATAACATCCTTACATCCAAACAACAGAAGCTCCCAAGCCAAATTTAATACCCAGCATTATCTAAATCTCACTCCCTGTCTCACATCATGCCTATTGATACCTTATTATTCTTCTATTTGTGTGTCATTTCCTGGATGTCTTTGTCTTACTCACCTATTATGTCCTTTCCCATTGAAGGATAGAATGTCACAAAAATGATAATAATTTAAGCAATAATGACTCAAAGGTGTATCAGAATAAAATAAGAGGTCAGCCTTACCTTTCGTGTCATTATTACAATGTTGATATTTGGCCCCAAATATCAGGCTTTCTGAGCAGAAAGGAGGCATTCTGACCAGGAAAACCTGAAGCCCCAGACTCGAAGAGATGTGCGGTTTCTTTTCAACTGGAGCCCTTTCTGGAAGCCACCTTGATTGGCAAGCTCAGCTCTGTGTTGGGCGGAGGAACGTTGAAGCAGAGGTTGTTGGCCAAGAGCTGGTAACTTCACACACCAAATCGTGAAGAGGTGGCATGTGGGCACAAAATGGCTTGGGAACACAGGGCCAGAGTTGGGGGGAGAAGGAGGAATCGAAGATGGATCTTAAGCAGACACATCACAGAAACCAGAGTCAATGTTTCACGTCCAGTGACTCTTCTTAAGAATGCTGTTTCTCTCCCCACAGATGCTGCCTGACCTGCTGAGTTTTTTCAACAATTCCTCATTTAATTTTTGATTTTCAGCACCCACGGTTCTTTGCTTTTTTTTTTGGTCAGCTGGTTAAAATGTTCCCTCTCACTTTATCAGACCAGCCTCGTTGGTTTGGTGAATGGCCCCCACTTTACTAACCCCAGCAAGGGCCAGTTGGAAGGCTTAGCTCTTGTGGGGATAAATTGGACTCTGCACACAGTGGTTCACACCTTATTCTGTGTCTCAGAATTGGAAGGAACCATTTGCCAAGGTTTTTAAGTGCCGTTCGTAAATGCAAACTCAAACATGAGAACTGAATAAGGATCTCACTTGGATTGTACCCAAAACCTATTATGTCCTTTCCCATTTGATGGATAGAATGTCACAAAAATGATAATAATTTACGCAACAATGACTCAAATCTGTATCAGAATAAAATGAGAGGTCAGCCTTACCTTTCGTGTCATTATTACAATGTTGACCCATTCTTCAAAGCACAATAGGTATGTACACAGACAAGGTTTTATTGCTGAAATAGATCCTCTCCCATCCAGGATGTTCTGATAAGAGCCAACCTGATCACTAATTCTTCAGGAAGGAAAATGTTTTTATTTAACTTGAGGGTTACATCAACTGGGAAAACGCCAGCACTGGTAGCCTGGAGGAATCACCTGGATTATACAGAACAGTGCCACCATTCAGGTTAAACCTCCTGTAAACATATCAACCAGCCATCGAGTGTCTCAGGTAACATGCAGTGGTTCCAGTGGTTTCAAAACCACCAAGGCTTTGGATAGAGTAGAGAGGGAAACATTGTTCGCTTTGATGGACAGATTAGGAGTGAGAGTCACAGATTTAAGGTAACTGGCAAAAGATGCAACAGATTCATGAGGAAAAAATGTTTTCATAGTGTGACTGATTAGAATATGGATTGCAATTCCTGACTGTTTTATTTTATTAATTGTCAAAATATAGGCATTGCTAACTGTCTGGACCATCACTTATTATCCAACCCTATTTTCCATTGAGAAGGTGATGTATCTCTCTGCTGTAGGTGACTCAGTGTTATGCAGAGCAGAATTCCAGAATTATGGCCCAGCACTAGTGAAGGAAAGATAATATGGTCCCAATATTCATGACACACAAGTGCCAGGCAATATACATCTCCTAAGATACAGAATCTAACCACCATCACTTGACATTCAATAATATTACCATCATTGAGTCACCCACTGTCAACATTCTGGGGATTACCATTGACCAGCAATTCAACTGGTCCAGCCATACAAATATAATTCATAGAATCCCTACAGTATGGAACAGGCCATTTGACCCAACAAATCCACACTGATCCTCCTCCATTCCCCTACCCTATTACTTTACATTTTCTCTGACTAATGCCCCTAACCTACACATCCCTGAACACTATAGGCAATTTAGCATGGTCAATTCGCCTAGCCTGTACATCTTTGGACTGTGGGAGGAAACTGGAGCACCCAGAGGAAACCCATGGGGAGGATGTGCAAACTCCACACAGACAGTCACCTGAGGCTGGAATCGAACCCGGGTCCCTAGTGCTATGAGGCAGCAGTGCTAACCATTGAGCCACTCTTTGAATATCGCCCCATGCTCACTGTCTGTCCTTATTAAGGGAAAAAACAACCACTCAGAATGCGTTTTCTTCCTCTACTTCGCTAAAGAAGGGAATGATTATCAATGGTTAAAATCACTTGCAAACAAAGCAACTCTTTTAATCAACTTCATGCTCAGAAGAAGGCACTATAAATTGTCCTCATGGTTGGTGAGACGGGATACTTTAGAACCCATTTCTTAAGTCAAAAACTATAGAAATGATCCCTAAGAGTATAATGGTTACAGGAGCAGGTCAGAGGTTAGGAATATGGATGTCCCCCGCACTGGGTATCCGTGGGTGATCCATTCCAAGAGCTACCGTAGATGCACAAAACTGCAGAGAGTAACGAACCCTATCATTTAAATGGAAAATCTACCTCCCCGGCAGCCCCCTGGAATTATTTCTGGAATGTTCCATGTAATATTGAAACAGCAGAAACTGAACAGACTGTACCGCAGAAAGGAATCAACAAAGCCTGATCCACCATTACTAAAGTCGGGAGCGTGATGGAATACTCTCCAGTTGTTTAGCTTGACATCGTTCAGGGCAAAGTACTACAGTTAACTGGCAGCCCAACCCCCACCGTAAAGATTCACGCTTTGCACCACTGATAGACTGTATCAGCAGAATGTGCCATCTACAAGATGCACAGGAGCAACCCATAGAGGCTCCTTGAAAAGCACCTTCTAAGACTGAAATATTTCCCCTGAAGGACAGGGCAGCAGATTCCAGGGAACATCACCACCTGCAAGTTCCTCTTGACTTCACACACCATCCTGAGCTGGGAATATATCATGTTCCTGGACTGTAAAATTCCTTGGGCATCCTCCCTCACAGTATTATGGGTGGCCCTACAGCTTATGGACTGCAATAGCTCAAGAAGACAGCTTACCACCCCTTTTTAAAGACAATTATAGGTGGGCAATAAAAGACCATCCATCCGGTGACACCCATGTCCTGTAAGTGAACAAAAAAAATTAAGGTTTGTGTGGCTTAGATGGACCATTGGTGAATTGGTGCTGAGCATCTTGTAGATGGTACACATTTCTGACACTGTGTGTTAATATTGCATGGAGTCAATGTTCAAGGTGATGGATAGGTGTCAATCAAGGTGATGGATAGGTGTTTTGCCCTGGATACTGTCAACCTTCTTGAGCACTGTTGGACCTCAACCAGGAAACTGGGCAACATTCACTCTCACCCCTGACTTGTGTCTTGTTGATGGTGAACCAGCTTTGGGGACTAAGGAGATGGATTACACACTGAAGAATTCCCAATATTTTACCGTACTAATATGGCTGGTCCAGTTAAGTTTCTGGTCAAGGGTATCCCCCAGAATATTGGCCATGGAGGAGCTAACAATACCAGGAGCAGTGTTGTAGTTAAAATGTCACTGAATTAATAATGCAGAACCTCAGGCTAATGACTTAAGAGTATGGGCTTGAGTGCCACCATGGCAGAAAGCAAAACTTCAATTCAATATAAAATTAAAATATTGAATTATGTGGTGTCCATGTAACCACTGTTGATTGTTGCAAAAACTCAGCTGGTTCACTAATGACTCTCAGGGAGGGAAATTTGCCATCCTTACCTGATCGAGCTTATATGGAACATAGAACATATAACATTCCCTTTGGCCCTCGATGTTGCACCGACCTGTGGAACCAATCTGAAGCCCATCTGTCCTACACTATTCCATTTTCATCCATATGTTTATTCAATGACCTTAAAATTGACGAGTCTACTACTATTGCAGACAGTGCATTCCACATCCCCTACTACTCTCTGAGTAAAGAAACTACCTCTGACGTCTGTCCTAAATCTATCACCCCTCAATTTAAAGCTATGTCCTCTCCTGCTCGCCATCACCATCCGAGGAAAAAGGTTCTCACTGTCCAATCTATCTTATACGTCTCAATGAAGTCACCTCTCAACTTCTTCTCTGATGAAAACAGCCTCAAGTCCCTCAGCCTTTCCTCATAAGACCTTCCTTCCATATGTGCCTAGAGACCCATAATGTGGCTGACTCTGACAATTACCGATGGACAACATATGCAGACCCGGCCACAGATGCTCACATCCCAGCTTAAATGATGGGAATGTTTTTGGGTGTCAAGAGACATATTTAGATTCTCACTTGTTGGAGATGGTCATTCCCTGGCACATCCTTGCCGCTTTCAGCCCAAACCTGGATATTGCCCAGGCCTTGTTGCATTTGGGCATGACGAACTTCTGCAGACAAGGCTTCGAACTGACATGACTGACCTTTGACAACCACAAATATGTTCCTTTTTGCTGATGGGCAACCTCAAACCAGTTTTCCTCCAATTCCCTTCGACTCTAGTTTTGCTGGGACTCCTTGATGTCACATTTGGTCAAATGTGACCTTGATATTAAGACCAATCTCATCTCACTGGAGCCTCAATCACTTCCTGTGGTATAAAATTTTCCAGACACAGTATTGGAATCAACCAAACATATACCCCATTTCGGGCCGCATTGAGATAAACATGGTAAATCTTGAGAGATCACAATTAAATGGGATGGGAGGGGTGCATGTCCATAGGCTCTGCATTCTAATAGTCAAATCAATTTAAATCAAGAGCATTCAGAGCTTAAACATATGAGACATTTTGCCAGAGTGATGGTCTATTGGCTGGGAACCAGAAATCTGGAGAAGATAGTGGGATCTTGTGAGAAATGCCGAAGTTATCAACCACATCAATGGAAGAAAACTTGAACAAAGATTGGCTCTGACATGTTCCACCTCCAAGAAATCCTTGGGACAGATGACTTCACAAAATTTCTGATCGCCAGGCAGCCACATGAATGTAGTGGTTGCAGGGTGTGATCAGTATACTCTTTATCTTAATAAAAATCGAAAAAAAAAACTGTGGATGCTGTAAATCAGAAACAAAAGCAGAAGTTGCTGGAAAATCTCAGCAGGTCTGGCAGCATCTGTGAAAAGAAATTAAAGTTTTAGGTCTGGTGACCCTTCTTCAAAACTCCTGACTTGGCATGGTAGAAGGAACTATCGAATTTTGAGAAGATTTGTAGTTCAGGTTGAGGTTCTGGATGTAGGTTCGGTTTCATGGTTTGAAACTGAACCTTCCAGCTCAGCAAGCAAACCTACATCCAGAAGGAATTAGCTCCAAAGCTGGGCTGTAATATTCCAGTTTCAAGACATGATTGCAAGGTGGGTTTCTGCTGGGTGATGCTGTTGCCATGGTATCCCAAGTTTAACAGTATCCAAAGAAATCATGATGTGCTGAATTCAGGTGACACCATTCTTTAGATTGTGTGGAAGTCAACAAAACCATTCCCACGATCGCAATCGCAAATCCAATGGAATAGTAGGAGGAAGTACTATACCGGGATTTGCTGAATTTGTCTAAGATTGCCATATGACATCCCATCCCATCCAATCCTGCAGGAAAGTGGACTCATCTTGGCAAAGAGGCTGAGCCACAATGAGTACTCCTGCATTGGTGATTCATTCAAGACAGGGCATCACCTTGTGTGTGGACAGTGGCGAGGTTGCGATGGTTATAATGCTACCGACTCATCTGACAACAGTGTGCTAAGGGCGCTTCCAACGAGCTGTTTGAAATGGTGAACATGATTCGGAGGAGCCAGTGTTGGACTGGGATGGACCAAGTTAAAAATCACACAACACCAGGTTATAGTCCAACAGGTTTGTTTGGAAGCATTAGCTTTCGGTCCTTTATCAGCCAGTTGGAAGTGGACTCAATTACAACATTCAAAAGGCATTTGGATCGGTAAATGAACAAGAGGGGTATGGACCAAATGTTAGCAAATGGGACTAGGTCAGATTGGGTTGTCTATCCATGCTCCTCACGATTTTATAAACTATAAGGTCATCCCTCAGCCTCCAACATTCTAGCAAAAAGATCCCCAGCCTGTTCAACCTCTCCCTACAGCTGAAACCCTCCAACCTTTGCAATATCCTTGAAAATCTTTTCTGAACCCTTTCAAGTTTAACATCTTTCCTACAGCAGGGAGACCAGAATTGTATGTAGTGTTCCAAAAGTGGCCTAACCAATGTCCTGTACAGCTGCAACATGACCTCCCAACTCCTATACTCAATGCCCTGACCAATAAAGGTAAGTGTGTCAAATGTCTTCTTCACTACCTTGTCTACCTGGGACTCCATTTCTAAGGTTTCTTTGTTCAGCAACACTCCCCAGGACTTTATCATTAAGTGTATAAGTCCTGTCCTGAGTTGCTTTTCCAAAATGCAGCACCTCACGTTTATCTAAATTAAACTCCATCTGCCACTCCTCAGCCCATTGGCCCATCTGATCAAGACCCTGTTGTACTCTGACGCAATCTTCTTCGTTGTCCACTACACCTACAATTTTGGTGCAAATTTATTAACCGTATCTGCTATGTTCATGTCAAATCATTTATGAAAATGACAAAAAACAGTGGACTCAGCACTGATCCTTAGGGCACACTACTGGTCACAGGCCTCCAGTCTGAAAAGCAACCCTCTGTCTCCTACCTTCGAGTCAGTTATGTGTTCAACTGGCTAGTTCTCCCAGTATTCCATGTGATCTAACCTTGTTAACCAGAATTTCTGATGAAGGGCTTATGCCCGAAACGCTGACTCTCCTGCTCCTTGAATGCTACTTGACCTGCAGTACTTTTTCAGCACTACCCTCTTTGACTCTGATCTCCAGCATCTGCGGTCCTCACTTTCTCCAACCTTGCTCACCAGTCTACCACCTGGAACCCTGTTGAACACCTTACTGAAGTCCGTATAGCAACATCTGTCGCTCTGCCTTTATCAATCCTCTTCTTAAAAGAAAAACACAATCACGTTAGTAAAACACAATTTCCCACACACACAAAGCCATGTTGACTATCCCTAATCAGTCCTCATCTTTCCAAATACATGTCAATCCTGTCCCTCAGGATTCCCTCCAACAACCTGCCCACCACCGAGGTCAGGCTCACCGGTCTATAGGTCCCTGCCTTTTCCTTACCACCTTTCTTAAATTGTGACACCACATGAACCAATTTTCTTTGTTTTAATTAACTGAATTGAAATTCCATCAGATGCCATAGTGAGGTTCAAACTCATAACCCATAGGACATCAGCCTGGGTCTTTACATTATTATTCCAGTGAGATTATGACAATGCCACCATCTGTACCATATGTGGTGTACAACGCAGATGCTGGCAGACCTGCTGAGTTTCCCAAGCACTCAGTTTTTATTTCAGATCTCCAGCAGCCACAGCTATTTGACTTTGCACTGTTATTGGCGTTGTTACGTTTGTACGTGTCGCGATGTTAGCTTTCAAAGGGACGTTCAACTATTACTATGGGATAACAGGTCAACTATAACGAAATGAGTTAGCAGGGAGTACTTGTGAATCTTCAATGACTGTGAGTTGAAGGCAGTACATTTGAAGATAAGCAGATGGCTTGTAAGATGGCAACACTTAGCTCTCTTCCATCCTTCTGCTGGCACTGACTTAACTCCTGTCACAACTTATATTTGCATTAGGTCATAGATAAATATTGCATTTCCATTAAATTCTTTGGTATCTCAAGCTGTGCACACTTGCCTTCATCCAATGACTCAGTTGTACACGCTCACCTCATTCACTCAAAATTCAGATGATGCCAAGCTGCCCCACACATTGCAATTTTGCATTCCACAGAGACCCACTCTCTCTCTGCCTCTCGGACCAGATGGCACACAGCAGGAATCAGCAGAGCCTGGTGACATGGTGCCATCTTGCCAACTCTCAGTCCAATGGTCAAGGTGGCCCTCAGCATCAATAACAGAGGGGAGACAGCGAGCGGCAGGGAACCACCACCAGCAGTACCCCTCGTAGCCACTCACCAAGCTGATTTGAAGATACATCACCGCTCCTTCAGTGTTGCTGAGGCAAAATCCTGCAATTCCTTCCCTAACGTTAAAACACACCCTGTAGGTTACAACAATTTAAGACGACAACTCAGCACCACATTCTCAAGGGCAATTAAGGGCGGGCAGTAAATGCAGGCCTAATCAGTGATGCGTATAGCCCATGCATCAATAAAGAAAACCACGATAAGACGAATGCTGAGACTGAAAGTTAAAGGACACTGGCCATTTTTCTCTTCTGTCCTCCCTCCAAGAGGTCTCCAGCACATACGAGGAACATGATAACTGCAGCTTCCTTCTCGGGCTATAGATCGGGTACTGCTGCACCTCGCCTCCCCCTTAGCCATTTCCCTTTATCCAGCTCCTTTTGATACCTTGTTTTTTTATGATTACTCAGATGGAGAGGGCGAGTCTTGCTGAGCAATCACTACTACACACTGATGTGATCACAAGCAGCAATGCGTGGACCTCCAGCCCCATACTCACCAAAGGGTCTTTTTTCTTTATTTATTCATTCATGGGATGGGAGCATCACAGGCCAGGCCAGCATTTATTGCCCATCCCTAATTACCCAGAGGGCAGGTGAGAGTCAACCACATTGCTGTGGATCTGGAGTCACATGGAGGCAAGACCAGGTGGGGATGGCAGTTCCATCCCTAAAGGACATTAGTGAACCAGATGGGTTTTTCTGACAGGAAGAGAGCTTCTTCAAGGAAGGCATCCTTGTAAGAGGATTCGCAGTAGGTTAAAACAATCAACAATGGATTCATGGTCATCATTAGATTCTTAATTCCAGATATGTATTGAATTCAAATTCCACCATCTGCTGTGGTGGGATTCGAACGCGGATCCTCAGACCGTTATCCAGGTCACTCGATTAACATTGCAGCAATAATACCAATACGCCGTCACCTCCCCCCAACTTCCTTTTGATAGAGGAAGTGAAGAGAAGCTGCTCCCAGTGTTTCAAGGAACTGTGACCAGAGCACACAGATGGGAAATAGAGGACAGAAGAACCAAAGGTGGATCCCCTTAAAATAATGCATCATCTTTCATGTATACGCTGACAATTCTGCCCCACTTTTATTATTCCTTCCTTTCTGTGTTATCAGCTTGTTCATCTGACTCCCAGCCTTAGTTCAGATACAATCTCATATGATCTGAAACAGATAGGAAGACATGAAACAGAAGCAGGAGACATTCAGCTTATCGCAGCCACCCCATCACTCAATGAGATCAAGGTCGATCTCCTTCAACGCTATTTTCCTGCACTCTCCCCCTTGATGTTTTTAATATGTCAGAATGGTTTGATCTCTAGGCTTGAACCAACTCATTGACTGAACTTCCCCATGCAGCAGAGAATTCCAGAGTGTCACTTCTGCATAAAGAAGTCCGTCCATACTCAGTCCTAACTGGCCTGTCCCTTTCTCTGAGACTGGGCCCCCCCCGGCGCAACAGCGTGTTCAGGAACTGGAGGTCAATGACGTGATCAGCGTTATACAAATGGAGCCATGTAGCTGAGAGAGAATTCTGTCTCTTCACTGCCCCGGGGACAGTGGAAACCTCTTATTAACATCCACCATTAAAATAAAGCAAGAATTATGCATCATTGATTGAGGTCTGACACCCAGAGATTATGGGCTCAAATCATTTCATATTCTTTTCATTGGGTCATTCCCCCACCCCGGGAATTTCCAATCAGTTTGCAACCTGGAAAAGTAGATCATCAGGGCTGGATCTCAAGTATACTCCACCTGTCCCAATTCTGTCACAATACTACTGTAATAACTCAGGAAGCCAGACTGAAAAGGAACATCATTTATTGTTGAACACCAAAAATACAGCCACCCAGGAGGTGGGCGGCACAGTGGCACAGTGATTAGCACTACTGCCTCACAGCACCAGAGACCCAGGTTCAATTCCCACCTCAGGTGACTCTCTGTGTGGAGTTTGCACGTTCTCCCCGTGTCTGCGTGGGTTTCCTCCGGGTGCTCTGGTTTCCTCCTACAGTCCAAAAATGTGCAGGTTGGGTGAATTGGCCATGCTAAATTGCCTGTAGTGTTAGGTGAAGGGGTAAATGTAGGGGAATGGGTCTGGGTGGGTTGCACTTCGGTGGGTCGGTGTGGACTTGTTGGGCTGAAGGGCCTATTTCCACACTGTAAGTAATCTAATCTAAACCAGGGGAGTGCTGAGCCCAGGCCATGTCCATTCCCATCAGCCTTCTTTTTTCAATTCTTTTTTACTTTTGCATTTTTTGTTTCTTTGCTATCTTTTCTTTTAAGCCCAGAAAATGGCAGCAGAAAGAAGGCAAGGTCAGGAGGAGCCAGACCCCAGCCTGCGGTCTCTCAGTGAGTAAGGAGCAGGCCCCAGGCTGACTCCCCCAGCCCAGACTCACAGACGAGGACAAAACTCCAGTTCCACAGCTAGGCCCCGGCTACCTGAAGGAGGAGAAAAGTGGTCTCGGCCTGGCATGGTGGTCTCCCTGCGTGGTGGTCTCCCAATATGGTGGTCGCATCCTCGTGTGGAGGTCTTCTTCATCTTCAGCATCCAGGTATTCCAGTGTCCCAGCAGGTGCTCTCGGCCCCAGGAGGTTGCTCTGAGCCCCAGGAGGTTCCTCTCAGCCCCAGGAGGTTGCTCTCGGCTCGGACGGTGCTCTGAGCCTGGCATGGTGATCCTGTTTGGTCGAGGGTTTTGGTAAAGGCAATCCGGCATGTCGGTCTTATCCCAGCTGCATCTTCAGGATATTCCATTGTGCCTTAATCAGCTTTCACCAAGGCCCAGGGGCTGTTCATTGAACTGTGATGAACATTGTCTGAACTGTACTTTTTTAAAATTATTATATAGAGTCATAGAGTCATAGAGATGTACAGTATGGAAACAGACCCTTCGGTCCAACCCATCCATGCCGACCAGATATCCCAACCCAATCTAGTCCCACCTGCCAGCACCCGGCCCATATCCCTCCAAACCCTTCCTATTCATATACCCATCCAAATGCCTCTTAAATGTTGTAATTGTACCAGCCTCCACCACATCCTCTGGCAGCTCATTCCATACACATGAAAAAGTTGCCCCTTAGGTCTCTTTTATATCTTTCCCCTCTCACTCTAAACCTATGCCCTCTAGTTCTGTACTCCCCCACCCCAGGGAAAAGACTTTGTCTATTTATCCTATCCATGCCCCTCATAATTTTGTAAACCTCTATAAAGTCACCCCTGAGCCTCCGACACTCCAAGGAAAACAGCCCCAGCCTGTTCAGCCTCTCCCTGTAGCTCAAACCCTCCAATCCTGGCAACATCCTTGTAAATCTTTTCTGAACCCTTTCAAGTTTCACAACATCTTTCCAATAGGAAGGAGACCAGAATTGCATGCAATATTCCAACGGTGGCCTAACCAATGTCCTGTACAGCCGCAACATGACCTCCCAACTCCTGTACACAATACTCTGACCAATAAAGGAAAGCATACCAAATGCCTTCTTCACTATCCTATCTACCTGCGACTCCACTTTCAAGGACCTATGAACCTGCACTCCAAGGTCTCTTTGTTCAGCAACACTCCTAGGACCTTACCATTAAGTGTATAAGTCCTGCTAAGGTTTGCTTTCCCAAAATGCAGCTCCTCGTATTTATCTGAATGAAACTCCATCTGCCACCTCTCTATGACCTCTGTCATTGATATAGGTGCCACGATGGGCTGACTTATCAAATCTTTCACTGTATTTTTCATGTATTTATCGTGTTCCTGTCTGTATATTAGATATTTTAATATTATGATCAGACATATTATTACATACCCCCAGAACAGGTGACTGTGCATTAACTTGAATAAAGGTGAGACTTTAGGGTTAGCAACGAGACAAGTTGTCTCCAAGTTAAAAGACTGCAAAGGTCACTATCACCTTTGAATAGACATTGTTAAATTGAAGTCTGGCTCCATCAAATCTTTATTACTGTTTTTGATATGTATTCTAATTAACTTTTCTGCCCCAGTGACCCAGGATAATCAACAGATTTCTCAATCAATTCCAAGCAAGTTTTAACAATTCTCTTACAGTAGCTGAAAGGTATTATGTTGTCTCACCTCTCTGCACAAATAAATCTGAAGCTTAGTGAGTTTTTTTTTTGGACTGGTAAACTTTGAAGCAAAGACAAATTGCCTCTAGAGAGGTCTATTTCTTATGTTCTCATGCCCACAAATTGCCTCTGGAGAGGCAATAAGAACATAAGAAATAGGAACAGGAGTAGTCCATCATTCCTGTCCTACCATTCAACAAGCTGACCTGTTATTAATATCTTGGAGGAAGGAAGCAAATCACCTGCAGCCACACTTAGAGATGACACAAAAATCGGCGAAAAGGTGAGTTAGGAGACGGATACAGAGAGATATCGATAGGTTAAGAAAGTGGGCAAAAAGTTGGGAAATGGTGTTTAATGTGGGAAAATTGTGAAGCTGCTCATTTTGGAAGGGAGAACAAAAGAACAGAATATTATTTAAATGGAGAAAGAATACAGAAAGCCGCAACATAAAGGGACTTGTGCGTGAAACACAGAAAGCTAGCATTCAGAGTCAGAATGTAATGAGGAAGGCTAATAGAATGTTGGCCCTTAGTTCAAGGCGGTTGGAGTATAAGAGTAGGAAAGTCTAACTGGTGCTGGTGAGATCACATCTGGAGTACTGCGAGCAGATTTGGTCTCTTTATTTGAGGAAAGATATTATTTCATTGGAGGCTACTCAGAGAGGGTTCACTAACATGCTTCCTCTTATGGAGGGATTGTCTTATGAACAGAAGTTAAACTGGTTGGGACTCAACTCACTGGGATTTAGAGGAACGAGAGGCGATCTCGTTGAAACGTATCAGATTCTAAAGAGGTTTGACAGGGTCGATGCTGAGAGGACGTTTTCCCTCTTGGAACAGTCTAAGGTCAGAAGGCAGAGGCCCAGAATAAAGGGGCACCGATTTAAGAGGAATTTCTTCTCTCAAAGGATTGAGAGTCTTTGTAACCGTTCAGCGCAGAGGGCTGTTGCTGGGTCATTAAGTATATTCGAGGCTGAGATAGACAAATGTTTAATCAGTCAAGAAATGAAGGGTGATGGGGAAAATGCAGGCAAATGCACAGGAGAAATGTTGCCAGATCAGCCCTGCTCCGGCAAGCTCGAGGGGACAAATGGCCTATTCCTGTTCCTGTTTCTTATGGTCTTAGATTCTTAAGGTCAGTCCAGGCCTCAACCATTCTTTCACGCTAACTCAACACATTTATCAACTTGCCATTACTTCAAACATCTGTCTATCTTCTCTCTAAACACTTTCAGTGAATGAACCCACAAACAACAAAAAGCTAAAAGACGAAAGAGCTAGTTTTAGTGACTTTAGTGAAAGGACAATCCTCCTACTTTCCTTAAAAATGCAACACAGAAGCTTCAGGACTGAACTGAGAGGGTAGAGAGTGCAGTAGTTCAGCACTAACAGTGCACAACTTTTTTTGAAAGGCAATGGAATAGTGGCCTAGATTATGTGCTCAACTTTGCATCATTGAACCCACGACATGTCTGAGAGGTAAGAGTGTTAACACTGATCCAAACTGATACCCAAGTGGATGGGCAGTGAAGTCATGGATGCCATTAGTGAAAAAGATCTGGTAACAGGCAAAACTGTGAGATTAGATGAATATATGGCTGAGAATGATATGGTGCTTTTTTTATATGGACCTGCTATTTTCTATTCAAACAAAATTACAAATGATACTCCTTTGATAGTCTGTATCTTTAAGTCTTCATTCTAGGGGCAAGGCATTCAATCAGTTATATTTTTCAACATCTGAACAGTTTGACTTTATTGTTAGCCATTTGCAAAAATGAAGGCCATTTCTTAAGCACTTAGAGGCAAATTCATCTTCTCCAATTTAGCAAGAAAACTTCGATACTGAGCAGGATTGGAGATGCCACAAATAGAATTGGAAGCAAGAGCACAGTGCCAAAAAGGATGGCCAAATTCCCCATTTACATCGACCTGCTTAGCATGCCTGGAAATTCCTCTTCAGGAATTTGCATGATTTGGTATCTTAGTGATTTATGACTGTGTGTCACTCCGAGAAGTGACTTAAATACCCAAAACTTGGTATCGTTTATTATGTCTGACTACAAACCTTCAATCATTACATAACACCATTCTGTCCAGCGATAAAGTGTAATCTTGTTAGATTCAATTGAATGACTGATGCTGTTGTGACAGCAACCAGTTAATACAAGTCTGCGGAGAATAGATCTTGTTCATTCTAAAGTATGTCAAGTTTGTTAACAAAGACATCTATAATGAGATACCCTTAAAGAGTAATGGTGACAAAAAATACATTATAAAGTAATTTAAGACTCTTTGAGTCTTGTTTCTTTCACTTTTCTTCTGGATTTAACATAGTTGATGTTCTTTCTTCACTGAGCTCTTAACACAAGGAGATAGACACTCAGATTTCAGGTGCTACTCAATCATATTCCCTTTCTTGCCATTCAACTGCTCCTCTCTGGGTCAAACCTTCTCTAAGTTACCATAACTATTGTTTCTTCTAAGCGGTAGCTTTTTGTCATTATTAGGTTACAACGTGTATTCAGAACATTCCTCTTGTTTTCCTGCTAAAGGCCTTGTATTTTCTGAAGTTAAAACTACCCTGACTCCTTTTGTTCTTGTCCCACTTTCTGTCTCTATCTACTTTTTGTATCTTTCTTCCTGTTCTCTCAGTGATATCTTTGCTCTTAACCGTTGGTGGATTTAATTCACTTTATACACTTACTGTTTTGAAGCCTGTTGTATTAGTTGTCCTTGAAAAACTGGTAAGGAAAGAAGCCATTTGCTCTTGATTCCTTCCCCTTTATTGATACAATCTAGTTTTGGCCCATTTTTATGTTTCTTTTCTTATATCATTTGATGTTTTTTCTTACTCAAATATTGACCTAATTCCTTTTTATATTTGCCAAAAACAAATCAGCAGCACCTTTATATACGCTTCCAGTCTTCAACCATAATGTATTCCACACTCTATTTATTAGATTGGATTACTTACAGTGTGGAAGCAGGCCCTTCAGCCCAACAAGTCACACCTAGCCACTGAAGCGCAACCCACCCAGACCCATTCCCCTAACACTAACAGGCAATTTACCATGGCCAATTCACCTAACCTGCACACTTTTGGATTGTGGGAGGAAACCGGAGGGAACACACGCAGACACGGGGAGAATGTGCAAACTCCACACAGCAAGTTGCCTGAGGCAGGAATTGAACCCGGGTCTCGAGCACTGTGAGGCAGCAGTGCTAACCACTGAGCCACTGTGCGTCTTTGTTTGCAAAATCCTCTGTCTCTATTGTGTTGGATCAAACCCAAGCTTATGATCCTTTTATTTGAGCAGGTCACCATCCTGTTTTGGTGGATGCTGGAAATCAGAAACATAAACAGAAAATGCTGTAAATGCTCAGCAAGTCTGGCAGCATCTGTGGAGAGAAATCAGACTTAATTGTTCACTGGACCAGAAGCATTAACTCTGATTTCTCTCCACAGATGTTGCCAGATCTGTTGAGCTTTTCCAGCACTTTCTGAATGAGGAAAATGTTACAAAGTTTATCTTCATGAAATTGACTTCAGATGACTGCTTTGTTTAATAAACGAGGTAGATATCACAAGCAAATTGAAAATGCTGCACAGGGAATTTACCATTAAATAGTACAAACCATTAAAATGAGCTTATTTCTCCAGTCTTGTTTTAGACAACTTTTTTATACTGTGTTCTAAAAATTCACCAGATCTACAATGGTGGGCAGCACAGTGGCTCAGTGGTTAGCGCTGCTGCTGCCTCACAGCACCAGGGACCTGGGTTCAATTCCACCCTTGGGGGGACTGTCTGTGTGGAGTTTGCACATTCTCCCCGGGTCTGCATGTGTTTCCTCCGGATGCTCCGGTTTCCTCCTACAGTCCAAAGATGTGCAGGTCAGGTGGTTTGCCCTTGCCAATTTGCCACGTAATGTCCGAGGCTGTGTGGATTAGCCATGGGGAATGCAGGGTTACAGGGATGGGATGGTGGGTCTGGGTGGACTTAATGGGCCGAATGGCCTGATTCTATGACAATACACAGGCTTCCTTTGCAGGACACAGCTTCCACTTCAGATCTTTGGAAAGTGGTTCCAAGATGATATGTCAGAAGAGTTTGAGCTCCCTGTTACAATGCCGTTTCACCGTTGTGTGGAGGGACGGGTGTTATTTAGTTACACAGGTCATTCCTGTCAAGCTCTTGAAATCACTTTCAGCCTTCAACAGGTTACCATTTGGGGTGTCAGAGGGCAGCTGTCTCTAACTCTTTGCTTTTACATTTGCAGGATCTGGGATTACTTCGTGCTTTCATCTTTCATTTCACGTAGGTGCACGTGCCAAGCCAAGACACAAGTATGTTCTGACCAGATACAGAACCAGAAATTGCAGGAGAAACTCAGCAGGTCTGAACCTAAAGATTAAAAAAAGCTTAAACGTTTTGTGTTTGGTGACCTTTCTTCAGAACTGGACTCAAAGCGTTAACTCTACTTTCTCTCCACATGTGTTGCCTGTCCTGTTGAGTCTCCCCAGCAACTTCTGTTTCTAGCATCTCTATTTCTTTGTTTTATTTGGTGTTCTGACAGGACAGTTTCAAAAATGAGCTGATGATTCCAATCGGCCCAGAGTGTAAATCGTCTGATAAGTGATGACATGGAACTGTGCTAAAAATAAGGAAACATGAATCTGAGAACTCCCCATGGCAGCATTCAGACTGGGAAAGAATTCAAATTCACTTTATTTTGGGCATGATGGCAGTCCAGATATAATATGAGCACTCATCATTGTTTTCAAATCCTTCTATGATCTCAGCTCTCCCTGTCTCTGTAATTTCTTCCAGCTCCACAAACTTCCAAAGTCTCTGTACGCCTCCAACATGCATCCCTAATTTGAATCAACTACTTTGGACCTTAGTCCTCAAATGCCGTTCCAAAATCTCTCTGTCCCTGTTTTCCCTCATTTAAGATACTTCTTATGCCTATTTGTTTAACAAGGTTTTGGTCAGTGGCCCTAATCCTCCCTGTGTCAATTTTCATTTTGTTATTGTTCTTGGCTGCATTAAAGATGTGGTTGTACTTTCAGGCAGAATCAGGAGCTAATTCACATCCTGACATTTTTACTTATGTTGGCTTCTACTGGAAACATCTGGGGAGACTTGGAGCTTGGTAGCTTTATTGCCACCAATCCTTCTTAGTCTAAGCTATTTGCTGCACTTGGGAAAGGGTGCCCACATGATGTCTTATCAGAAGATAGGTTCAATTTTGATGAATAGTACATGGGTTTATTACATATTTCTTAATAACTAGCTACGTTACATCTGAGATACATGAGACAGCATGCTCAACTGAAGAATATGTTCGCATTAATACTCCTAACACAGTATTATCAACATGCACAGAGCCCTAACAGTTATATGCAGCACCCTGGGGAACACATGGGCATGACTGGATAGCTTCTCCCAGGAACAGTCCCTTACATAGTGATGTCAGAGTTTATCTCATGATGACCGCTAACCCTTTCAAGTCTGAAGTGTCTTGTACAATGGAAATTCTCTTGACTACCACAACACAGTAGGTTTTGTGACTTCATTGGGTGGAGTGTGGGCTTGGTGTTGAGTTGCATAGGTAAAGAGCGTTTATCTGTTATTTCTAACAATATTAGACAAAAGAAATACAATGAAAAGGGAGGCACTGGAGAGACTCACCTCTTTGATGGTGGGTAGATCACCAGGGCTGGATAAATTGCATCCTGGGCTATTAAAGGAAGTCAGGGAGGAACTAGCAGAGCACCATGTTCTGTTCCTCACCGTGCACAGGTGACGTACCAGAGGATCGGGTGCCTGCAAACATTGTACCATTATTCAAAATGGGTGAGAGGAGTAGAACAAATGATAATAGGTACAGCAGACTGCCCTCAGTGGTCGGCAAGTAATTAGAAGCCGTATTGAAATGTTGGATTAACTGCTGCTTGGAGAGACACAAATCAATCAGGAACAATCAGCATGTTTTTGCTAACTTATGGAATTTTTTGTAAACAAGGAGGATTGATGACAGTTGTTCATTGAATTTCCTTTTTGACCCACACATGGGATGTGGACTTCACTGGCTGGCCAACATTTATTACCTGTTTCTTGTTGCCTTTAAACTGAGTGGCTTGCTTGGCCATCTGAGAGTCAACCACATTGCCGTGGGTCTGAAGTCACATGTAGGCTTGATGAGGTAAAGATGGCAGTTTCCTTCCCAAAAGGGCTTTAGTGATTCAGATGTTTTTTTTCCTGATTATCAACATGGTCATCAGTAGATTCTTAATTCCAGATTATTATTGAATTCCCATCCCACCATCTGCCACGGCAGGATTTGAACCCAGGTCCCCAGCACATGAGCTGAGTTTCTGGATTAATACTCCAGTGATAACACCACTAGCCCATCACCTCCCCTGCAGATACTGACTATCTGGTTTATGGTAAGGCATTTGACAAAGTTCCACATGACAGACCGGTCAGAAAAAAAAAAATCAAGCCCATGATACGCAGGGGAATATGGTGAGTTGAATCCAAAACATGTTCAGTGACAGGAATCAATGGTTGCCAGATATTTCTGCAAAAGGAATGTGGTCTCCAGTGATGTTCCACAAAACTCAGTGTTGGGTTCCTCATTGTCTGTAACATCTACAAATGATGTGAAGTTGCCGATGGTGGACTGGGGTGGACAAAGTTAAAAATCACACAATGCCAGGTTATAGTCCAACAGATTTCGTTGGAAGCACTAGCTTTTGGAGTGCTGCTCCTTCATCAGGTGGCTGTGGAGTAGGATCATAAGACACAGAATTTATAGCAAAAGATCACAGTGTCATGAATGCAACTGACATGATATATTGAACAACGTAGATTGCTGTTAAGTCTTTCATCGTGTAGCCCTGATGAAGGGCTCCTGCCCAAAACATCGATTTTCCTGCTCCTCAGATGCTGCCTGACCTGCTGTGTTTTTCCAGCACCACTCTAATCTTGACTCTAATCTCAGCATCTGCAGTCCTCACTTTCATCTAAATAGACAAGGTATTTTCCCTGGATTGGGTGGGTCCAGAACTAGAATCGGTTTAGGGTGAGAGGGAAAAATTTCAAAGCACCTAAGGGGCAACTTGTTCATGCAGAGGGTGGTGCGTGTATGGAATGACCTGCCAGAGGAAGTGGTGGAAGCTGGTACATTACAACATTTAAAAGACTGGATTCTGGATGGGTACATGAAAAGGAAAGTTTTAGAGGGATATGGGCCAAGGTTAGGATAGCTGGTCAGCATGGACGAGTCGGACTGAAGGGTCTGTTTCCGTGCTGTACCTCTCTATGGCTCTATGTAAAGGTATTGTCGGAAATTTCTGACTCCAAATATGACCACCAAATCTTCCTTCTCTATCTAGTCATATTTAAACTCTGGATTAGCCAAAGCTCTGGATGCATACATTATTGGGGTTTCTCTTCATTGGGGCCACCTATGAGTTAAAACCGACGCCATTTGGGAAGGCATTGCATGTCAATACCAGATCTCACTTGGGATCATAACGTGCCAACATCTTAGAAGACGATAGCTGCTTCTTCACTTCCCTGAAAGTACTGGCTAGGCCATGCAACCATTTTTTAAGAATTGATGTAAAGGTGTCAGGACGGAGACCAGGTTATGTATGAACTGCCTGTAATAATTGACCAGCCCAAGGAAAGACCTCAGCTCTGGTACAGACCTGGGAGGCAGGTCTATCTTCCAATGGGTGTAACCCAGCCTAGTCAACTCTGAAGCCCAAGCAGGTCATATGGGGTGCCTGGGACACACATATTTCCCTTCTAAGGCCTAAAGACAATGTCTAAGTTCTCTAAGAGTTCCTTATTGATCTTCCCTGTTATTATCACATCATTTCGATAAATGGTGACCTGGCGTAGACCTTGTAAAATGTTCTCCATCATCCACTGAGAAATTGCACAGGCCGACAACACCCCAAATGGTAGTCTGGTACATTGGTACAAACTCTCATGGGTATTAATTGCAGCATGCTTCTGGGAATCCTTATTTAATCACAATTGCAAGTGTACATGGATCATGTCTAGCTTTGTAAAAGACAGTCCCGCTACCAGCTTTGCATATAAATCCTCTAAGTAAAGAATTGGGTATTTATCCAGCTGTATAAAATGGTTTACTGTTTGTTTAAAATCCCCACAAAGGCACACCAACCGATTGGGCTTCACAATTGCTATGACCAGTGATGTCCATTCCACGAACTGGACTGGTTTGATTCTTTGCCAGCTTCCTGATTTCTGCCTCTACTTTTGCCCGTAAGGCAACTGGCACTGGGCGGGCCTCGCAGAATCATGGAATTGCTTCCTGGTCAAGATCAAGGTGACCCTGGCTCCTTTGATAGCCCCTTCACCTTCCTGAAACAGTATTAGCTAGGATTTTACTTGGGCAGCCAAGCTGAAATTGAAAAATATGGAGCCAATCAAGGTGAATCTTTTACAACAGTCACTGGTAACTGAACCAGCTGCTTCTCATACGAGACTGGAACTGGAGTTATGCCCTTAATCTGTAAAAGTTCCCTGGTATGGATTCTCAGTCTAGCCAAGGTCTTCCTGAAGGAGGGGTCATGCCCGAAACGTCAATTCTCCTGCTCCTTGGATGCTGCCTGACCTGCTGCGCTTTTCTAGCAACACGTTATCGGCTCTTACATAAACTTAAGGATTAGATCCCAGAGCAAATTTTGAAAATGACTGGTTCTGCGCTCACTGAAACATCCACACCGGTATCAACTTCCATTTGAATGAGGTGACCGTTTAACCAGACATTTATTTTGATTGGTTCTGATTTGGATGTTGCTAAGCAATTTAACTGTTTCAAACCAGACAGGGGATGCTCCAGGGGATGCACTCTGCTGGATACTGGAAATGAGGTCTCTTATGCACTTTAGGTCTGGTGGGACTCTTGCTGTCTCGAGTCCACATACTGGCAGCAACTACAATGGCTTGCTGGCCCAGAACCAGAAGAACATTTTAACATTTTGGTCAAGGCTTGGCTTTATTTTGAGGTTTTGCTGTGAACTGACCTAGAGTCCCTCCATTCAGGACATGTCCTGAGTGAGACTGTGCAATTGTCTTCACTCAAGTGGTGTTCCCCAAGCTCAGCCGGGTTGGCAAGGATGTCAGAATACCCTGCAACTCATATACTCCACTTGCCATATTTTCCAATGACAATACCAGCTGTAATGCGTGTTTGAAGCCCAGTTGTGATTCAGCTAGTAGGCACTTTGCATGGTTACATTCATTAATCCTACACACCAAACCGTCTGTCAGCTTCTCATCAAGGATTAGTCACATGTGTCTGCCAGTCATCTTAATCTTGTCAAAAATCCTGATGCAGAGTCCTCTGACTTACAAATAGCTGAGTAAAATCAATAGCAGCTCAGATTTAGAGGGGACTTGGGGTCGTGATATTCCTTAACTAAGTCCACATACCATTGGCTGTAGCAATTCAGGAAGGTGATTCATTACCATCTTCTCAAGAGCAACAGTCAATAACGTGAGCCTGGCCAGTTCTGCCAACATTGTTTCTGAAAGAACGAAAAAGATGTCTTCCTTTTAATAAAGGAAGGAGGCATTCTGACACTGAGACTGTCCCTGCACACGTCCTCCCCTAGTGTTGTAGCACCAATAAAACTCCTTCTCCAGATCATTGTAAACTATCAATATTCAAAGTGGGTGCAAATCAATTTAATGCACCCTGTCCTAATACTGAAACTCCTGGGCACCAGTGTCTTTCTGAGTGAAATCATATTTGACACAAAATACATTTAAGTGAAACCACAAGTCAAATTCAATGTTTTTCTCATACAGACAGATTTGGCAGTAAGATTTGTGTGAATGTTTTGTCACAAAATTAAATGAGTTGACCAACCTAAGATCCACCATACTGGCATTAAGGTAAAGAGGAAATTGACATGTTAATAAGTCAATTATATTTACTGATCCTTTCTAAGATGTAACCCGTTTTGTCGGGTCAGACTACCACTATATCAATTCAGCATTGGGATTAGACAATAGACAATAGACAATAGACAATAGATGCAGGAGTAGGCCATTCTGCCCTTCGAGCCTGCACCGCCATTCAATATGATCATGGCTGATCATTCCTAATCAGTATCCTGTTCCAGCCTTATCTCCATACCCCTTGACTCCACTATCTTTAAGAGCTCTATCCAATTCTTTCTTAAAAGAATCCAGAGACTGGGCCTCCACTGCCCTCTGGGGCAGAGCATTCCACACAGCCACCACTCTCTGGGTGAAGAAGTTTCTCCTCATCTCTGTCCTAAATGGTCTACCCCGTATTTTTAAGTTGTGTCCTCTGGTTCGGCACTCCCCCATCAACGGAAATATGTTCCCTCCTGCCAGAGTGTCCAGTCCTTTCATAAGCCTATAAGTTTCAATCAGATCCCCTCTCAGTCTTCTAAACTCAAGGGTATACAAGCCCAGTCGCTTCAGTCTTTCCGTGTAAGGCAATCCTGCCATTCCAGGAATTGACCTCGTGAACCTACGCTGCAGTCCCTCAATAGCCAGAATGTCTTTCCTCAAATTTGGAGACCAGAACTGTACACAGTACTCCAGGTGTGGTCTCACCAGGGCCCTGTACAGCTGCAGAAGCACCTCTTTGCTTCTATACTCAATCCCTCTTGTTATGAAGGCCAGCATGCTATTAGCCTTCTTCACGACCTGCTGTACCTGCATACTTGCCTTCATTGACTGGTGGACAAGAACACCCAGATCTCTCTGAACAGCCCCTTTACCTAATTTGATACCATTGAGGTAGTAATCTGCCTTCCTGTTCTTGCCACCAAAGTGGATAACCAGACATTTATCCACATTAAACTGCATCTGCCATGCATCTGCCCACTCACCTAACTTGTCCAGGTCACCCTGTAATCCCCTAACATCCTCATCACATTTCACCCTACCACCTAGCTTTGTGTCATCAGCAAATTTGCTAATGTTATTGCTGATACCATCTTCTATATCATTTACATATATTGTAAAAAGCTGCGGTCCCAGCACGGATCCCTGCGGTACCCCACTGGTCACTGCCTGCCATTTCGAAATGGAGCCGTTAATCACTACCCTTTGTTTCCTATTAGCCAACCAATTCTCTATCCAATCGAGTACTTTGTCCCCAATCCCGAGCGCCCTAATTTTACTCACTAACCTCTTGTGTGGGACTTTATCAAAAGCTTTCTGAAAGTCCAGGTACACTACATCCACTGGATCTCCCTCGTCCATCTTCCGAGTTACATCCTCAAAAAATTCAAGAAGATTAGTCAAGCATGATTTCCCCTTCATAAATCCACGCTGACTCTGTCCTATCCTGTTACTATTATCCAGATGTGCCGTAATTTCATCCTTTATAATAGACTCCAGCATCTTTCCCACCACTGAGGTCAGACTAACTGGTCTATAATTTCCTGCTTTCTCCCGCCCACCCTTCTTAAAAAGTGGCACAACATTAGCCGCCCTCCAATCCTCAGGAACCAACCCCGATTCTATTGAACTCTGGAAAATAATCACCAGCGCATCCACGATTTCCCGAGCTACCTCCTTTAGTACCCTGGGATGCAGGCCATCAGGTCCCGGAGACTTATCAACCTTCAGACCTAACAGTCTCTCCAACACCAAATCCTGGTAAATAGAAATTCCCTTAAGTTCAGGTCCTTCAGCCACTGTTACCTCAGGGAGATTGCTTGTGTCTTCCCCAGTGAACACAGATCTGAAGTACCCATTTAATTCCTCTGCCATTTCTTCGTTCCCAGTAATATATTCCCCTGCTTCTGTCTTCAAGGGCCCAATTTTTGTCCTAACCATTTTTTTTGCCTTGGACATACCTAAAAAAGCTTTTACTATCCTCCTTTATATTCTTGGCCAGTTTGCCTTCGTACCTCATTTTTTCTCTGCGTATTTCCTTCTTACTAATCCTCTGTTGTTCTTTAAAAGCTTCCCAGTCCTCCGTTTTCCCGCTTATCTTCGCTAAGTTATACTTTTTCTCTTTTAACCTTATATGTTTCTTTACTTCCCTTGTCAGCCACGGCCGCCCATGTCTCCTCCTGGGATCTTTCTTCCTTTTAGGAATGAACTGATCCTGCATCTTCTGCATTATACACAGAAATATCCGCCATTGTTCCTCCACGGTCTTCCCTGTTAAGGTATTAAACCATTGAACTTTGGCCAGTTGCTCCCTCATAGCTCCATATTTCCCTTTATTCAACTGAAATATTGTCACTTCAGATTGTACCCACTCCCTCTCAAATTGCAGATTGAAGCTTATTGTATTATGGTCACTACTTCCCAATGGCTCCTTCACTTCGAGGTCACTGACCAATTCTGGTTCGTTACACAATACCAGATCCAGAATCGCCTTATCCCTGGTCGGCTCCAGCACCAGCTGCTCTAAAAATCCATCTCTGAGGCACTCCACAAAGTCTCTTTCTTGAGGCCCGATACCATCCTGATTCACCCAGTCTACCTGCATGTTAAAATCCCCCATAACAACTGTAGTAACATCTTTGCGACAAGCCAATTTCAGCTCCTGATTCAACTTACCTCCAACATCCAGACTACTGTTTGGGGGCCTGTAGATGACTCCCATGAGGGTCTTTTTACCCTTAGTGTTTCGAAGCTCTATCCACACTGACTCTACATCCCCTGACTCTAGGTCCGCCCGCGCAAGGGACTGAATATCCTCCCTTACCAACAAGGCCACCCCACCCCCTCTGCCCGTCAGTCTATCCTTACGATAACACGTGTAGCCTTGAATATTCATTTCCCAGGCCCTGTCCCCATGAAGCCACGTCTCAGTTATCCCCACAATATCGTATCTGCCAATTTCCAAAAGAGCCTCAAGCTCATCCACCTTGTGTCTAATGCTTCGTGCATTCATATATAGAATTTTTAATTTGTTACTGCTCTCACCCTTCCCCTCAACCCTTATTTCACTCAACTTTACAGCATGATGCCTTTTCCAGTTTTCTGCCTCCTTGATACAGTTGTCTTTCTTGACTTCTCTTGTTCTAACTACCCCTTCAATTTCCTTTTTAAACATCCAGCTTGTCCCCTCCCTCCCTGAGGAACACCTGCTCAGTCTAGATTAGATTAGATTCTCTACAGTATTGAAGCAGGCCCTTCGGCCCAACAAGTCCACACTGACCCTCCGAAGACTAACCCACCTAGACACATTCCCCAATCCTATATTTATTCCTGACTAACACTATAGGCAATTTAGCATGGACAACTCACCTGACCTGCACATCTTTGGACTGTGGGAGGAAACCCACACAGACTGGGAGAATGTGCAAACTTCACACAGACAGTTGCCCAAGACAGGAATTGAACCTGGGTCCTTGATGCTGTGAGACAGTGGTGCTAACCACTGAGCCACCAGCCCCCCCGTCTATATACACTTGAATGGAGGTAGCCTCCTTGTTAGATACAAGCTTGATGGTGAATTCCTCAAGGGAAAAATGTTGGGGAGGTTATGTGATTTGCAGGATTTGCTTAGGAAGACAGATAAAAATAAACAGATGTCACTGAAGCAGTCAGTCTCATTTGTGTTGGGATGGAAGGACAGTGTAATCATGCTATGTTTAAAAGGGGTGGGCAGAAGAAGGAGACTGACTTGTAGAGACATTTGAAGTTGGGTAAACTGGGTTTTAAGTTGAAATGCCTTTCAGCAATTTAATGGTTCATTCCAGATCTAGTCTCACTTGAGTCCTTTTAGTCCACCTACTGGAAGATCGAGGAAGTACACTTCATAATGTGTGTGGAAGACACACCATGGAGTCAAGAGTATTACAACATGGAAAGTCAAGCATCTACCTACTCCCATTTCCCAGGATTCAGTCAATATCCTTACATGCAAATATTCATAAAAATTAATTAAATGTGTAACTGTTCGTGTCTCTAAAATCCTTCCATGCAGTGAGTTTCAAAAACTTCAATAGAGTATTTACAACAGTCAATTACAATTTTGTGGTCACCGTGACACTGTATAATTTTCAATTTTGAATGAATTGAAATGATAAATTGTATAAAGGCAGCACAGTGGCTCAGTGGTTAGGCACTGGTGCCTCACAGCGCCAGGGACCAAGGTTCGATTCCGGCCTTGGCCAACTGTCTGTGTGGAGTTTGCACATTCTCCTCATGTCTGTGTGGGTTTGCTCCGGTTTCCTCCCACAGTCCAAAGATGTGTAGGTCAGGTGAATTGGCCATGCTAAATTGCCCACGGTGTTAGGTGCATTAGTCAGGGGGAAATGGTCTGGATGGGTTACACTTCAGAGGTTCAGTGTGGATTTGTTGGGCCAAAGGGTCTGTTTCCACACTGTAGGTAATCTAATCATAAATTCCTCTTGCCAATGTGGTGGGGTTGAACCCATCTCCCCAAAATATTGGGTGCCAGGTCTAAGAAATTAGACTGAAAATTTGTGGTGCCATCATAACATTTCCGAGTAAGGCTCAGCTTTTTAAAAGTAGGTGAACAGCATCAGTGTTATGGTAATCAGGGGGTGTTCAGTGGGGAGTTATAAGTAAAATGTTTTCTGAGGGATGGTAACCCATAGGTTAAACCATCAGCAGTTTCTCTCTCTCTCTAATGGGATAGTAGGACTATGCCATCTTTACCTTTATAATTCAAATGATCACAATCATTTCCTCACTCTAAGTATGCCTGCGATTTTGATTTCTCCCCTTGAGAAGATGCCAGCACTTTATTCCTATGTCAGTTCAGTGCGACACATTACTACAAACTGAGTTTAACAAGGGACAGCAGTGAGATTCTGATAGGTTTCTAACCAGCCTATAAGTGGTTTAGGGATAGATGTTCACCATAAATACAAATCTTACGTATTTCTCTACATTCTCTGTGAGGTCAGGAGGAAGAGGAGCCTTCAACAATCTTCCACCAGTGACTATCCACAAACCCCATTACCAGACCCTTGCCAGACAACACAGTGGCCTAAGCTGCCACTTACTTGTCAGAACGGGCACTTTCCAGGTGGTTTTGCAAATGTCCACCGCTTCCTATCAATTCTCCACTTGGAATATAAATCCAATTCAAACTAAAGTGGGTCCAGTCATGCCTTTTTATAAGCTCTATGCTGCAGCCCTGTGCCAACCTCATATAATTGAGCATGGTGCTCGATTGAACGAAGGAAGCCCCGTTCTGCTACTTAAAGTGTTCACGAACTACTCACCCTTTGATTATTTCTTCTGGCTGTTGTTGATGTCCTACCTTTTGGAGTTTTCTTATTTATGATTAAACAATGAATAGTCCACAGGGGATGGTCTACCCTGTGTTGAAAGGCTTTGTTTGGTAATGTAAACCTTTATACTGAAATTGGTTACTTCAACACATGGATGACAGAACTGAGTACTGCAGATGCTGGAGATTAGAGTCAAGATTAGAGTGGTGCTGGAAAAGCACAGCAGGTAGGGAGTATCCAAGGAGCAGGAAAATCGATGTTTCATTCCTGATGAAGGGCTTTTGCCCGAAACATTGATTTTCCTGCTCCTTGGATGCTGCCTGACCTGCTGTGCTTTTCCAGCACCATTCTAATCTTGACTTAACGCATGGATTAGATTACTTACAGTGTGGAAACAGGCCCTTCGGCCCAACAAGTCCACACCGCCCCGCCGAAGCGCAACCCACCCATACCCCTACATCTACCCCTTACCTAATACTATGGGCAATTTAGCATGGCCAATTCACCTGACCTGCACATCTTTGGAGTGTGGGAGGAAACCGGAGCACCCAGAGGAAACCCACGCAGACACGGGGAGAATGTGCAAACTCCACACAGAGAATCACCTGAGGCGGGAATTGAACCCGGGTCTCTGGCGCTGTGAGGCAGCAGTGCTAACCACTGTGCCACTGAAGATGCCTGGAAGAATAAACAGTGATCCTCAACAACAGCACAAGTGGATAAAAAACATAGAGTCATCCAAACAGGAATAGACCTTTTGGCCCAACTTGTCCATGCTGACCAAGTTTCCTCAAATGAACTAGTCCCATTTGCCAGTGTTTTGGCCCATATCCTTCTAAGCCTTTCCTGTCCACTTACTTGTCCAAATGTCTTTTAAATGTTGTAATTGTACTCCTCCCATCACTTCCTCTGGCAGCTCATTCCATATACGCACCACCCCCTGTGTGAAAATGTTGCCCCTCAGGTCCCTGTCAAATCCTTCCCCCCCTCACCTTAATCCTACACTCTAGTTTTGGATTCCCCAACCCTGTGGAAAAGATCTTAGCTATTCACCTTATCCAAGCCCCTCATGATTTAAAAACCCTCCATAAGGTCACCCTTACATTTTAGGGAAAAATGTCCCAGCCTCTTCTAGCTCAAACCTTTCAGTCTCAGTAACATACTTGTACAGTATATACTCGAGTAAGTCAATCTTGTATTTTTGACCAAAGAATCTGACATTTTCCATATTTCTTATGTAAAGGTCAACCCTAGTTCTTCACAGATAACAGATCATTTATGAGTCAGTGTGCCAGTTGTCCTGCTCTGCACCAGGTCTTCCAGTCCACTGGCTATCGTGCTCTGCTCCATGTTTTCAAAATTACCGTAACTCATTGTCTTTTCTTCTTTAACTATTTAGAGATCAATTAGCATTCTACTAATGATACAGTAGGAATTTTGATGGGCATGATTTTCAGCCACTCAAAAGTAGTATCCGTGTAATAGTCAACCCCATAAATTTAACCTTAAAAAAGGTCCAAAACAATTCGACTATTACTCTCAAATATAAATGGTAAATCTTTTATTTGCACCCCTTCTAGCTTAATAACATCCTTCCTGTAGCAGTGCGACCAGAATTGTATGCAGTATTCTAAATGTGACTTAACCAATGTCTTGTACAGCCATAATGTAACTCCTGTACTCAATGTTCTGACCAATGAAGGCAAGTGTGTCAAGTGCCTTCTTCACCACCTCACGACTCCACCCCTCTCTACACCCATAACCCTCCCCCCCCCCCCCCCCCCCCTTTATCTGCAGCTCCCCCTATTCCCACTTCCAGGCCTGAAGAAGGATTACACCCGAAATGCCGACTTCTCTGCCTCCTGATGCTGCCTGGCTTGCTGTGTTCTTCCAGTCTCCTAGGTAAAAACAATGACTGCAGATGCTGGAAACCAGAGTCTAGATTAGAGTGGTGCTGCATCTCTTCCAGTCTCCTGCCTGTCTACCTTGGATTCCAGCATCTGCAGTTTTCTTTTCTTCACAACCTTGTCTAGCTGTTTCAAGGAACTGCACCCCTAGGATGGAGAATAGTGTTTGAATGGAAAATCATTTCTGTAGAAGGTATTCACCAAGCAATTTCTCTAACCTGAATTTCTGCAACAAAAAAATGTATGAGGCTCTGGTATATGACTGAAATCTGCCACCTGCTTCATTGTACCTGGCTGTAAGGTGACAGTGATTCACCTGTCGGCCTTCATCCAGGCTGCTGATGGAGTAACATTAGCAACATGTCAGGGCTGCAAAACACTGATGCATGAGCAGCTCCTTGCACAAAGAGAAACAGCTTCGCCTCATCCCCCAAAAAATAATGCACTGCAGATGCTGGAGATCTGAACTAAAAACAGGAAGTGTTGGATAACCAGCTCAGCAGGTCTGTGGAGAAAGAAAAAGCTAACACCCCAAGTTCAGTATGACTCTGCTTCAGTTCCCCAACCCCACTGCACCATTGTTTTGCATGTACCTCATATCAATTCCAGACGTTGATTTTTATGACTTAAAAGGGATCTCATTCCCTCAATTTGCAGCTATTGTATGTTTATAAGCAGTGCCTAATGCCTGTTTCTCGGCAGTAGTCATGAGTTATTCATTCTGCAACAGTCTGTCCTCTATGGCAAGGTAAAGGCTGGCTACAAAGGTGATCCCGTCTTGCAAAGGCTCATGCACATGTGAATATCCAGCTTACAATAAGTATTGTGCTGTCATTAGGAATGCGATGGAGCACATTACTGGCAATGCTTCCCCTCTCTGGGCTTCTCAAGAAGAGCTCTGCAATCATCACCGAGTGGTTTTCCAGATTTGTTGTAATCTGCTGCATGCTGAGGGGACACCACTTATCAGGAGCAAGGAAAAGCAACTATCCTCTTACTTGACATTCAATGGCATCACCATCAGTTAATTTCCCCCACTGTCAACACCATGGAGATTATCATTGACCAGAATTGAATTGGAACAAGCATTGAACTTCTGCAACTGTAAGGGCAGGTCAAAAACTGGCCACCTCGAAAAGGGAAACTCTCATAGTCACACCCCACCACCATCTACATGACACAAGTCAGGAGTGTGATGGTATACTGCCCACTTGCAACACAAAGCAGTCTGATTGGTTGGCACCTCATCCACGACTTTCAACATTCACCTCACGGTGGCACGGTGGTTAGCACTGTTGCCTCACAGCGCCAGAGACCCGGATTCAATTCCCGCCTCAGGCGACTGACTGTGTGGAGTTTGCACGTTCTCCCCGTGTCTGCGTGGGTTTCCTCCGGGTGCTCCGGTTTCCTCCCACAGTCCAAAGATGTGCAGGTCAGGTGAATTGGCCATGCTAAATTGCCCGTAGTGTTAGGTAAGGGGTAGATGTAGGGGTATGGGTGGGTTGTGCTTCAGCGGGGCGGTGTGGACTTGTTGGGCCGAAGGGCCTGTTTCCACACAGTAAGTAATCTAATCTAATCTAATCAAATCACTGACACTTAATGACAGGAGTGCGTACCACCGACAAGATGCACTGCAGCACTGCAGCACTGAGGTAGATCATTAGAATCATAGAATCCCAAAAGTGTGGAAGCAGACCATTCAACCATCAAGTCCACACTGACCCTCCGAATAGCATCTCTCACCCAGACCCATCCCCCTGACCCCCATCCCTGTAACCCTGCACTTCCCATGGCTAATCCACATAGCCCGCACATCCTTGGACACCAGGGGGCAATATATCATGGCCAATCCACCTAATCTGCACATCTTTGAACTGTGGAAGGAAACCAGAGCACACAGAGGAAACCCACAAAGACACAGGCAGAATGTGCAAACTGCACACAGACAGTGGAATTGCAGCAGCAGCGCTAACCATTGAGCCACCATGCCACCCATCAACCATGATGTTTTTGAATGGTGTAGCAGGCTTGATGGGCAGAATGGCCAACTCCTCTTCCACTTCCTAAGTTCCTCTTCTGGTTTAGTATCGTAAATATGCACAGTATCTGAGCTGGCAGCTGCAACTTTGAAAGCAAGAGGCTGACTTATTTCTATTCCTCCACTGTCTCGGCAGATTCCTGTTATTGGGTACCCACAATGAATAAGGGACAATAGCAGGATATGGTGTAGGAGCAGGAGAAAGTAACATTGCCACTATCGTCACTTCTTAGTCACAGAAGTTGTTTCTTGAGGAGGAAATGGAGTAGAGAAATAGAATTAGATATAGCAACAGCAAAGTATGAATTGAATTGAACCTATTGTCACATGTACAGAGGCACAGTGAAAAGCTTTGTCTTGCCAGCAATACAGGCAGATCATAGAGTTAAGTAGCACAGGTAAGTAAATAATAAGTAAACAGCAGCAAAACACAGGTACAGGCGAATGTTGAGTTTGAGTCCATTCAGTGTTCTGACAACAGTAGGGTAGAAACTGTTGCAAAACCACAATTCAGAAATATCTCAAGCAATGTGCAGCTCATATGCGTGAGTTGTGTGAACCTTGCATGATGCTCATTGTGCGTAATGTAAAGAACATAAATGATAGGGGGAGGATGGAAGAGATGTGATAGAGAGGAAAGGGGGTGAAGGTGGAATAAAAGCAGGGACTTGGGTGAGTCCGAAGTAAATCTGAATGGGGAAAGTGGAGGTTGGAGTGAGGAGGAGAGATGGGGGGATGGAGACGAGTGAGCATTTTGTTTGAATGAATGAACGAATGAGTTAGGTTTATTGTCACACGTACTCAGATGAGTACAGCGAAAAGTTTACAAGTTGCCAATTACAATGTCATCTTAGTAACAAACGTATCTAGGTACAAGTTCTTAGGAAACAAAATTAGAAAAATAAAGAAGTAAGCAGTTCCCCAGCATTGCAGATTGTAGGAATTAATTGCAGATTAGAGTCATAAGAGTTATAGGGATGTACAGCGCGGAAACAGACCCTTCAGTCCAACTTGTCCATGCTGACCCGATATCCCAACACAATCTAGTCCCACCTGCCCGCACCCGGTTCATATCCCTCCAAACCCTTCCTATTCATATACCCATCCAACTGCCTTTTTAAATGTTGCGATTGTACCAGCCTCCACCACTTCCTCTGGCTGCTCATTCCATACACGTACCACCCTCTAAGTGAAAAGGTTGCCCCTTAGGTCTCTTTTATAACTTTCCCCTCTCATCCTAAACCTATGCCCTCTAGTTCTGGACTCCCCCACCCAGAGAAAAAAAACCTTTGCCTATTTATCCTATCCATGTCTGCTCATGATTTTACTATAGGAATAAATTAGAAACTGGAGAAATTAAAAGTTCACAAGAAAAGTCCTTCCAACCAAGTCTACACTGGCTAGGATGCACCAGTCGGTGCTGGGCCTTGACCCAGACAACACTGGGCTTCACCTCAAAGTTCTCAAAGCCGGGAGACCACTCTGAATCACACTGAGCCTGGATGTCCACACTGAGGTCACACCGGTCTGATGAAAGGCCATGGCCTACTGATGAAAGACCACCAGGATCTTTGGGCCAAGAAACCACTGGTGCTGAAAGGGCGTTATGCCAAGCCGCAAATTTGGCAGGCCAGGCCGGGAGACTGCCATGCCAGGCTGAGGGAGCACCATACCAGGTCTGCACTGAGGAGAAAGTGAGGACTGCAGATGCTGGAGATCAGAGCTGAAAAATGTGTTGCTGGAAAAGCGCAGCAGGTCAGGCAGCATCCAAGGAACAGGAGAAGGGCATAAGCCCTTCTTCAGGAATGAGGAAGATGTGCCAAGCAGGCTAAGATAAAAGGTAGGGAGGAGGGACTTGGGGGAGGGGCATTGGGAATGCGATAGGGGAAGGAGGTTAAAGTGAGGGCATAGAGGGGGTGGGGGCGGAGAGGTCGGGAAGAAGATTGCTGGTCAAGAGGGCGGTGCTGAGTCCGAGGGTTGGGACTGAGATAAGGTGGGGGGAGGGGAAATGAGGAAGCTGGAGAAATCTGCATTCATCCCGTGTGGCTGGAGGGTTCCTAGGCAGAAGATGAGGCGCTCTTCCTCCAGGCGTCGTGTTGCCATGGTCTGGAAATGGTGGAGGCCAGGGGCCTGCATGTCCTTGGTGGAGTGGGAGGGGGAGTTAAAGTGTTCAGCCACGGGGCGGTTGGGTTGGTTGGTGCGGGTGTCCCAGAGGTGTTCTCTGAAACGTTCTGCAAGTAGGTGGCCTGTCTCCCCAATGTAGAGGAGGCCACATCGGGTGCAGCGGATGCAGTAAATGATTTGTGTGGAGGTGCAGGTGAATTTGTGACGGATATGGAAGGATCCCTTGGGGCCTTGGTGGGAAGTGAGGGGGGGGAGGTGTGGGCGCAAGTTTTGCATTTCTTGCGGTTGCAGGGGAAGGTGCCGGGAGTGGAGGTTGGGTTGGTGGGGGATGTGGACCTGACAAGGGAGTTGCAGAGGGAGTGGTCTTTCCGGAATGCTGATATGGGAGGGGAGGGAAATATCCTTGGTGGTGTGGTCTGTTTGGAGGTGGTGGAAATGGCGAAGGATGATACGATGTATATGGAGGTTGGTGGGGTGGTAGGTGAGGACCAGTGGGGTTCTGTCCTGGTGGCGATTGGAGGGGCGGGGCTCAAGGGCGGAGGAGCGGGAAGTGGAGGAGATGTGGTGGAGAGTATCATCAACCACGTCTGAGGGGAAATTGCAGTCTTTGAAGAAGGAGGCCATCTGGGTTGTTCGGTATTGGAATTGGTCCTCCTGGGAGCAGATGTGGCGGAGGCGAAGGAATTGGGAATATGGGATGGCAGGGGACAGGGTGGGAGGAGGTGTAATCTAGGTAGCTGTGGGAGTCGGTCGGTTTATAGTAAATGTCTGTGTTGAGTCGGTCTCACAAGATAGAAATGGAGAGGTCTAGGAAGGGGAGGGAGGAGTCTGAGATGGTCCAGGTAAATTTGAGGTCAGGGTGGAAGGTGTTAGTAAAGTGGATGAACTGTTCAACCTCCTCATGGTTGCACGAGGTAGCGCTGATACAGTCATCGATGTAGCGGAGGAAAAGGTGGGGGGTGGTGCCAGTGTAGCTGCGGAAGATGGACTGTTCCACATATCCGACGAAGAGGCAGGCATAGCTGGGGCCCATGCGGGTGCCCATGGCTACTCCTTTGGTTTGGAGGAAGTGGGAGGATTGGAAAGAGAAGTTGTTCAGAGTGAGGACCAGTTCAGTCAGTCGAAGGAGGGTGTCAGTGGAAGGGTACTGGTTGGTTCGGCGGGAAAGGAAGAAGCGGAGGGCTTTGGGGCCTTCGTGATGGGGGATGGAGGTGTATAGGGACTGGTGAAGATAAGGCGTTGGGGGCCAGGAAGCGAAAATCATGGAGGAGGTGGAGGGCATGGGTGGTGTCCCGAACGTAGGTGGGGAATTCTTAGACTAAGGGGGACAGGACCGTGTCAAGGTATGCAGAGACGAGTTCGGTGGGGCAGGGGCAGGCTGAGACAATGGGTCGGCCGGGGCAGTCAGGTTTGTGGAATTTGGGCAGGAGGTAGAAACGGGCAGTGCAGGGTTGTGGGACTATGAGGTTGGAGGCGGTGGATGGGAGATCCCCTGAGGTGATGAGGTTATGGATGGTCTGGGAGATGATGGTTTGGGGATGGGAGGTGGGGTCATGGTCAAGGGGGCAGGAGGAGGAGGTGCTTTTCCAGCAACATATTTTTCAAGTCTGCGCTGAGCCCAGGAATCGAAGGCCAGATGTTCAATGTCAAGAGTCTGAGTCCAAGTTGAGGCAGATCAAGAAGAAATAAAAGAGAAGAAACACAAAAGAGAAAAAAACACACAAAAAGAAATGGAGACGACAATATCTGGCTGAAGAGGCCTACACCACTGTCATCTTGGTTTGCTTGGAGTGGAGCTGCATGGAGTGGGGATGATTAATAGAAAGACCACACTGTGAATTGAGGTCAGAGTGGGAGGTAGAGTGTTGGAGTCATGAAGGGGATGGCATCAGAGTGGGTGCAGATTGGGAGAGAGACGGGGTTGGAGGTCGGGAAGTTGGGGTGCAGGTTATGAGGGGGTTTGGGGTCAGAATGAGGGTGGGGGGTGATTTGGGGAGTAGAATGGAGTATGGGTCAGAGTGAGGGTGGTGGGGATGATGTGGGGAGAGGGTCGGAGTGACGGTCATAGGGTAGGAGGTGATTTGAGGAGGGAGAAGGAGAGAGGGTGGGGAATGATATGGGGGATGGGACGGACTGAGGGTCAGAGCATGGGTGGGCAGTGATTTGGTGGGTGGGACAGACTAAGGGTCAGAGTGAGGGTAGGGGATCGATAAGGGGAGTGGTTGAGAGTGAAGGTCAGATTGAGGGTGGGGCATGATTAAGGGAGTACAATGGAATGAGGGTGGAGTTGATTTGGGGAGTGGGACAGTGAGGGTCAGAGTGAGAGTGGGGGTTCATTTCGGGTTTGGGATGGAGTGAGGGTCAGAATGAGAGTGGGGGGGTTGATTTGGGGAGTAGTACGGAGTGAGGGTCTTAATGAGAGATGGGGGTAATATGGAGAATGGGACAGAGTGAGGGTCAGATTGAGAGTGGGGGCCGGTGATTGGAGAGTGGGATGGAGTGATGGTCAGAGTGAGGGTGGGGGCTGGTGATTTAGGGAGTGGATGGAATGAGAGTTGTGGGTGATTTGGGGAGGGGGATTGAGTGAGGGTCAGAGTGAGGATGAGGGGGTAATTTGGGGAATGGGATGGAGTGAGGGTCAATGAGAGTTGGGGATGATTTGGGGGTGGGGATGGAGTGAGGGTCAGAGTGAGGATGAGGGGGTGATTTGGGGAATGGGATGGATTCACGCTCAGGGAGAGGGTGGGCGGTGATTTCGGAAGAGGTATGGAGTCAGTGTGAGGGTGGGAGTGTGATTTGGGAAATGGGATGGAATGAAGGTCAATGTGAGGGTAGGGTTTAATTTGGGGAGGGCGGTGGAGTGAGAGTGAGGGTTGAAAGTGTTTTGGAGAGTGGGACTGAGTTAGGGTCAGAGTGAGTGTGGGGGGATGGTATTTGGGAGGTGGGGGTGATTTGGGGACAGAGAAGGAGTGAGGGTGGAGAGTAATATGGGGGGGTGTCAAACAAACTGAGGATCAGAGCATGGATGGGGAGTGGAACAGAATGGTCAGAGTGAGGGTGGGGGGTGATTTGACAAGTTAGATGGAATAAGAGTCAGGATGAGGGTTGAGTGTGATTGGAGAGTGTAATAGAGTGAGGGTGGGGGTGATTTGAGGAGTGGATTCTATCAGGGGGCAGGTGATTAATGGGGTCTCATGGAACAAGCTTCAGAGTGAGGGTGGCGGGTGTTCAGGGGAGTACGATGGAGTGTAGGTCAGAGTGAGAGAGGGGTGTCATTTGGGGAGTGGGACGGAGTGAGGGTCAAGATGGGTATGGAAGATTTGGTGAACGGGATGGATTCAGGTTGAGACAGGGTGAGACGTGATTTCAGAAGCGGTATGGAATTATGGTGAGTGTGGGAGCGCAAGTGTGATTTGGAGAATGGGATGGTGTAAGTATCAGAGTGAGGGTGGGAACTATTTGGGGAGTGGGATGGAGTGAGGGTCAGAGTGAAGGCTGGGGATGAATTGGGGAGTGGAATGGAGTGATGGTTGGGGGGTGATTTGGGAAGTGGTATGCACTGAGGGTCTGAGTGAGGGTGTGGGGTGGTTTGCGGAGTGGGACAGAGTGAGGGTCAGAGGAAGGGGGGTCGTGATTTAGGAGTGGGATGAAGTGAGTGCCAGAGTGAGGGTGGAGAATAATATGCTGAGTGGGATGGAGTGAGAGTGGGGGCTGATTAAGGGGAGTGGGATGGAGTGAGGGTCAGATTGAGGTTGAGGGGTTGTAATGGGGAGTGGGTGGAGTGAGGGTCCATATGAGGGGAGGGTATGATAGGGGAGTGGGATAGAGTGAGGGTGAGGGGAGTGACAGTTAGGCATGGAATGGAGTGAGGGTCAGTACGAGGTTGTGGTGTGATTTGGTGAGGGGGATGGAGTGACGGTCAGAGTGAGGGTGGAGGCTGATGGTTTGGGGAATGGAATGGATTGCGGGTCACTATGAGGGGAGGGTGTGATTGGGGAGTGGGATGGAGTGAAGGCCAGACTGAGGGTGGCGGCTGATGGTTTGGAGAGTGGGATTGAGAGTGGGATTGAGGGAGGGTGTAGGGTGATTTGGGGAGTGGGATGGAGTATGGGTCAGAGGGAGGGTGTGGGGTGGGGGTTTGTAGAGTGTGATGGTGTGTGGGTCAGAGTGAGGGTGGGGGTGATGTTTGTGGCTGTGAGATAGAGTGACAGTGAGGGAGAGGGAGGTGGGTGATTTGGTGAATGAGAAGGAGTGAGGCTGGGGGGTGATTTGGGGAGTGGGATGGAGTGTGGATCAGAGTGAGATTAGGGATGATTTGGGAGTGGGTTGGAGTGAGGGTCAGTGTGAGGGCGGGGGGTAATTTGGGGAGTGGCATGGAGAGACGGTCAGAGTGAGGGTTGGGTGATTTGGGGAATGGGACTGAGGGAAGGTCAGAATGAGGGTGGGGGTGAGTTGGGGGGAGCGATGGAGTGATGTCCGGGTAAGGGTGGGGGCTAATTTGGGGACTGGGGATGGAGTGAGGGTCAGAGTGAGGAGGGTGCATGAATGGAGAGTTGGGGGTTGATTTGGCGAGGGGGACGAAGTGAGGGTCAGTGTAGGTGGAGGATGATTTGGACAGCGGGACGAAGTGAGGGTGGGGTATGATTTGGGGAGTGCGACAGAGCGAGGGTCAGGAGAGTGGGATTTAGGAGTGAGTGCTAGTGTGTGAGGATGGGGGGAGATTTGGGGAGTGGGATATTGTGAGGGTTAGAGTGATTTTGGGGGGTAACAGCTTGGGGTGTGGGATACAGTAAGGGTCAGAGTGAGGGTGGGGAGTGATTTGGAGAGTGGGACAGAGCTAGGGTTAGGTTGAAGGTGAGTGGGATGGAGTGCAGGTCGGAGTGAGGGTTGGAATGTTTTGGGGAGTGGGACAGAGTGAGGAAAAGAGAGGCGGTGGGGTTGATAGTTGAGAATTGAGGTAAAGTGAGAGTCAGAGTGAGGGAGGGTGTTGATTTGGGGAGTGGGATGATATGAGGATCAGAGTGAAGGTGGGAGGGTGACAGTTGGGGCTGTGGCATATAGTGAGTGTCACACTGAGTGTGGGGGTGATTTGCTGAGTGGGATGGACTGAGGGTTGGAGGGAGTCTTGTGGAGTGGGACAGAGTGAGGGTCAGAGTGAACGTGAGGGGTGGTTTGGAGAGTTGGATGAAGTGAGGGTCAGGGTGAGGGTAGGGGGAGTGACAGTTGGGAATGGGACGGAATGAGGGTCAGAGTGAGGTTGGGGGCTGATAAGGGGAATGGGGTGGACTGAGGGTCAGAGTGAGGGTGAGGAGTGATGATTGGGGCTGTGGGATGCAGTGAGTGACACACTGAGTGTGGGGATGATTTGCTGAGTGGAATGGAGTGAGAGTGGGGGCTGATAAGAGGAGGGGGATGGAGTGGGGGTCAGAGTGAGCACAAGGGGTGGTTTGGGGAGTGAGGGTGGGGGAGGGGGTGGGCCTGGTTTGGGGAGTGACGGTGGGTGGTGGGGGTGGGGATGGTTTGGGGAGTGAGGGTAGGGGAGAGGGGGCCAGGCTGGTTTGGGGAGTGAGGGTGGGGATGGTTTTGGGAGTGAGGGTGGGGTTGGTTTGGGGAGTGAGGGTGGGGTTGGTTTGGGGAGTGAGGGTGGGGGGAGGGGGTGGGGTTGCTTTGGGGGGAGGGGGTGGGGTTGCTTTGGGGAGTGAGGGTGGGGGAGGGGTGGGGATGGTTTTGGGAGTGAGGGTGGGGTTGGTTTGGGGAGTGAGGGTGGGGGTGGTTTGGGGAGTGAGGGTGGGTGTTGGGGGTGGGGGTGGGGCTGGTTTTGGGAGTGAGGGTGGGGGGAGGGGGTGGGGTTGCTTTGGGGGGAGGGGGTGGGGTTGCTTTGGGGAGTGAGGGTGGGGGAGGGGTGGGGATGGTTTTGGGAGTGAGGGTGGGGGTGGTTTGGGGAGTGAGGGTGGGGGTGGTTTGGGGAGTGAGGGTGGGGGTGGTTTGGGGAGTGAGGGTGGGTGTTGGGGGTGGGGGTGGGGGTGGGGCTGGTTTAGGGGGTGGGGCTGGGGGAAGGGGGCCAGGCTGGTTTGGGACCTGCTGAACATGGGCTTTGCCCCCTGGTCCCTGTTGCCCAGGCAACGCTATGCTCCATTGACTGGCGGCTGCTGATGACGCCGCTAACCTTCACCTATCAGAACAAAGACTGAGGCACGTGACCGGCCTGTGGCCTGCTGCATTCTGGGTATTGTGGTGCGGTCCGCGGCGCATGCGCAAAGTCTCCCAAAGAAGTTTCCGGAAAGAAGCGGCGGAAAAGGAGTGCGCAGCAACCGGCGCCGGAGCGGTGAGTCCCTGCTGGGGGCAGAGGGTCAGAGACCATTCCACCATACCCCACCCCGATGGTCTGGGGAGAGAGAGAGAGACATCAACCAACCCCTTCCCCCCGGGGGGGAGGGGGGAGAGAGAGAAGAGAGAGATTAGCCCCCCTTTCCCCCCCCCCCCCCCGGGGAACATATTAACCCCCCCCCGGGGGACATATTAACCCCCTCCCCCCCCTCCCCCCCCCCGGGGGACATATTAACCCCCTCCCCCCCCTCCCCCCCTCCCCCCCCCCCCGGGGGACATATTAACCCCTCCCCTTCCCCGCTGGGGGAGAGATTAACCCCTCCCCCTTCTTTCTCCCCCCCCCCCCCCCGGGGGACAGATTAACCCTTCCACCTGGGGGGGGGGGGGGGGGGGGGAATGGATTAACCCCTCCCCCCTGGGGGGGTAGAGATTAACCCTTCCCCCTAGGGGGAGATGGATTAATCCCTCCCCTGGGGGGGGGGGATTAATCCCTCCCCTGGGGGGGGGGGATTAACCCCTCCCTCAGGAGAGGATGTTTCTCCCCACCCCCCAGGTGAGAGAGAGAGAGATTGTTTGCCCCCCACCCCCCAGGTGTGAGAGAGTTTTTCCACCCCCATCCCTCCGCATCACACTGTGAACCCCCCCCCCACCCTCCACCCCCCACCCTCCACCAGACCCAGAGAGGGGGAAAGGACAGTGTGTCAATCACACTGTGACTCCCCCAGTCCCAGTAGGGGGAAGAATTTAGTGATATGTATGTGAACCTCTTATACACAGCAAGGAACAGTGCTGTGGTTTCTGCGGCAAAACTTGTTGAATGCTAACCTCACATCTATTGTTCATCAGCCTGAAATCCCAGTGTAACGTAGACCCACTAATACTGCTTGGGTACTTGATGAAGTTTGTCAAATTCCCTCTTATCTGTTCTTAGAATTTGGCATTTCATTTTCTCTGCTGCTGCTAATCCTTTTCTTTTACTCGTGGAATGACAGGATTGTAGTTGTATGATGGTGTCTCTGCATTGCATCATGTAGTTATTGTTCTGAGCTCACCAGTGAATGCTACTCTAATGAGGCAGGATCAAACTGGTTGTCTCTTGCATCATGTTTTTGTGTTGAGGTTATCTTGAGTTGAATATGAAAGCTGAATCGTTTCTTCACTTGATATTGTTGTATCCTTGCTGTGTTATCCTAACTCGGAAGCAAGTGTTTTGAAAGGTTGTTTTCTTTAATATATTGCACTGATTTTTAGACTTTTTATATTTTAGAAAGACCAATGCTTCACTATTTTATTCACTTGACACCGAGTAGGCATTGCAGCCATTCTGTGCAAAGTGAGATCTTACAAAAATAACAGTTACTCTAGTTTTAGAGGATTTCTGATCAGGTTAGTGGGATAAATGTTGTTTGTGTAGTAGTCTGGCCTTGAACATCCACGCGCATCATTTGAGCTGACACCCAGACCCATGATTTAGCACCATTTGCATAAAACAAGACAAAATCAGCTTTGCGGTTGATTTAAAAAAAATAGACTGCAGAAAGATATCAGTGGGCTACACAAATGGGTGGGATAGTAACAAATGGAATTTGCACAGCAAATGGTATTTGGCTTAAGTGTAAAGCAACCAAGGAGTGATTACTGAAAGATTCATGAAGATGACAGGATAGATAAGATACAAGAAAAGAAATTGCTGGAGAAACTCAGCAGCATCTGTGAAAGAAAACAGTTAATGCTTCAAGTCCAGTGATCCTTCTTTAGAACAGGTTATGAGGGATCTAGATAGAATGGGTCTCTTAAATTGAATTGCATCAGCTTTGTTATCGCATGTACTCATTTGATTACACTACAGTACATTCATAGATACAACGGTACTCGATTGAGTTCATAGAAAACAAGCATGAGGGAAGTAAAGAAATAAATAGTCTGGTGTTGTAGGTGATAGGAATAAATTAGGAAAATGAAATGGTTAGAATATCAGTCCTTCCGACCCTGTCCGTGCCGGCACCGAGCCTCCACCACTGGACCACCACTTCAGGGATCATCACCACACTGACTCCACTGAAACCATAGTCGTCCCACAGCCAAGTCTCTTTAGCTCCGTTGTTACATCAGGCCACCACAAGGCATGGGTCCCATTTGGGCTGCAGATGTTGCATTGTCGGTATTGCCATCTTCAGGAGACAGCTGCTGCCATCTCTGATAGAAAAAGCTTTGCTGCAGCTGACCCCAAACACCAGCAGCACAAAACTGTAGCTGACCGTGACGCAGGGAGAATGGCTGTGGCAGCAGCAGCAGCGGGGTCACTGACCCTAATGCAGGGAGAATGACCCTGCTGCTGCTGCTGCCACTGACCCTAATGCAGGGAGAATGACCCTGCTGCTGGTGCCACTGGCCCTAATGCAGGGAGAATGACCCTGCTGCTGCTGCCACTGACCGTAATGCAGGGAGAATGACCCTGCTGCTGCTGCTGCCACTGACCCTAATGCAGGGAGAATAACCCTAATGCAGGGAGAATGACCCTGCTGCTGGTGCCACTGGCCCTAATGCAGGGAGAATGACCCTGCTGCTGCTGCCACTGACCCTAATGCAGGGAGAATGACCCTAATGCAGGGAGAATGACCCTGCTGCTGGTGCCACTGACCCTAATGCAGGGAGAATGACCCTAATGCAGGGGGAATGACCCCACTGCTGCTGCTGCCACTGACCCTGACGCAGGGAGAATGACCCCGCTGCTGCTGCTGCCACTGACCCTGACGCAGGGAGAATGACCCCGCTGCTGCTGCTGCCACTGACCCTGACGCAGGGAGAATGACCCCGCTGCTGCTGCCACTGACCCTGACGCAGGGAGAATGACCCCGCTGCTGCTGCCACTGACCCTGACGCAGGGAGAATGACCCCGCTGCTGCTGCTGCCACTGACCCTAATGCAGGGGGAATGACCCCACTGCTGCTGCTGCCACTGACCCTGACGCAGGGAGAATGACCCCGCTGCTGCTGCTGCTGCTGCTGCTGCCACTGACCCTGATGCAGGGAGAATGACCCCGCTGCTGCTGCCACTGACCCTGACGCAGGGAGAATGACCCCGCTGCTGCTGCCGCCATTGGCCCTGAATGCTGGGAGAACGCACTTAGTGCCACCACCTCCGATCCCTGGGAAAAGCTACAACTGCCGATTGGCATGCAGCTCTCTCTCTCTCGCTGCCTCACCAGTGCTGCCAACCAACCCGCCACAGAAAAGAAGAAAACAAAATACCGAAAGTAAAGGAAAATAAAGTGAAAGAAAAGTGCAAGTAAATCAAAGAAGGAAAGCAGGTGGGAGCAGTTGGGCCCCGAATAAGAGCCCGCACTTAGCCTTGTTACTCCACCACTATCTTGCACCTGATTTAAGGTGTCTGTAACCAGGGGGCATTAATTTAAGGGAGACTAAGTGATGTTGAGCATACATGAGAGGGAATGTTATTATCAGAGGATGATGGAACGTCTAAAATTCACAGTCTGAAAGGATGATTGCAGTAGAAACCCTCTCAACACTGAAAAACTGCTTGGAGATTTACGTGAAGTTACATCACCTACAAAACCACAGATGAGGGCTGGGAAGTGAGATTAGGCTGGATGGTGACTTGCAGGATAGGACAACACAGTGGGCTCCTGCTATTTCTGTGAATGCTTGTTGCAACACAGCAGTCCCTGAGTACTGTCCAAGATGCAAACATATTCCATCCCCAACCCAGCCCCATCACAATTCCTCCAGTTCATAGGCGATAGTCTTACCAAGTGAGGCACCCTGCTAGTTTTACTGGAACAAGTAAATATTTTGTAATGATATCAGGGTATTGTATTCAATGATCTACTGTATCACATTTCTGTTGTTCTGACTTTTGTCTCTAACTGTCTCTCTCTATACCTTGAAATGATGAACCTCCCATTTTGCCTTTTGTTCAGCAGCTGCAGGCTTCTCAAGGCTCAAGCTCAGCATTACTGCCATCTGATTTAACTTGCTGCCATTTTGTTTGGCTGCTTGCAGTAAAGGGGGTCATTTATCATCTGGCTTTCCCAATTCGTTTGAATATTCTTTCAAAATTACATGGTTTTATGAATGATGCAATTATAAATGTTTATTTGTAACTGTCCAACAACAGGGAAATAGACAGCTGATCTCCTGTAATCAAGCAAGGTGATGAAACAAGCTATGATCAGAGGAGATGTCACACTTCTGTCAAGGAATAAATATTTTCAGTTAGTTAGAGCTGGGTTAGTGCAGTAACTAAGAATCCAGTAACTTACTGAACTCTCTGGTTCCTGTTCTCCTCATCAGAGAGTCTCTAACATGGAGTTTTTGAAGAGTAGTTCAGAAATATTGCTCACTAAAAGTGTGACGTGCCTGCAACATTTAACAGGTCTCTTTGCTTTCTCAACAGTTCCAATCAGCATTACTTGCTGAGACATCATGTTGGCAGCAAGGTTCACTTGCCTGAGGCCTATTCTCACCCAAGGAGGTCCAGCATGGAGGAGCTATAACCTGAAAAGTACACAGTGGCTTCTGCAGCCCAAACAAGTGAGGTTGTTTGTCATTAAACAAGGTTGATGTGATACAGTAATAGTGAATATGCTCTGTCCACTTCAGTACGTATGAAACTCGGGCAATGCCTCTATTAAAGAAAGCTGGAGAAGGTGGTGTACCCATGACATTGGCTATAACAGGATAGATAAGACTGGATTAAAACCCATGATTCTCCTGTGGTGGTTTCTCAACCCACGCATGAAACATTACTTTGAATCCAGCATGTGTGCCCACTTCATATTTCTCATGTATGCTGACACCTCTGAACTGTAACCTCACTACCAATGATCTCAGCTGTTTTTCTAAGACTAAGTAACTGATTTCAGATCTTGTTACAAATGCTATTCCCCACCACAGCTACAGTCCATCTCCCTGGCCAGTTTGCTGTCTCAGTCCCACAGTTATTTTAATAGGGTTCTGTATCCACTTGTTTGGTCCTCTTCCAATGATAGTTAAGGTAGTTAACTAGAGTGGATTTCTGTCGGCTAAGTTAACTGGCTTCGTAGAGATATTGCAAACGTTGTACACAGGTATTAGTTAAAGACTGCAGTCATTGCTGGCTATAAGTCCAGAATTAATAACTTTCATAATCAACACAGTTACTAATATCAAAGTTGAGATGTTTCTTGAGCCTGTCTATTTATTTATCAATGTGTCACTCTAACTCCACTGTGTCTTTTCCACTTCACAAGACTTAACTACTGAACTAGTAATAACCACCTTTCCTGTTCCAGAATTATGCCACCAAGTCGCGTGTTAATGTACGACGGACAAAAACAATGCGTGAAAAGATGAAGGAAGCAGTGTTGAGCCCTTCACTGGAAACTGCAGCAAGATGTAAGACTATGTTTCAAGAGTTTGTCTTTGTGTGAACAGATTTACAGTTTATGAGCAAAATGGTGTTTGATGCAATTGGAAAATGCTGCATTGTGAAAGAAATATACTTATGATAGCCTGACACTCAAATATGGAAGGTTTGAGTTAAAAAGAAAGGCTGGATAGGTTAGGACTTCTTTAACTAGAGCATAGGAGGTGGAGAGGTGACCGTAGAAGTTTATAAAATAATAAGGGGTATAGAAAGGGTTAACGGTAGTTGTCTTTTCCCTAGGATGGAGAATTTCAAGATTGGGGACACATCTTTAAGGTGAGAGGAGAGAGATTTAAAAAAGATATGAGGGGCAGTTATTTTACATAAATTTAAGGTGAAGGGTGGAAGGTATAGGGGAAATGTCAGGGGTGGGTTCTTTACCCAGAGAGTAGTGGGGGCATGGAATGCGCTGCCCGTGGGAGTGGTAGAGTCAGAATCATTGGCGACCTTTAAGCGGCATTTGGATAGGTACATGGATGGGTGCTTAATCTAGGTTAGAAGTTCGGCACAACATCGTGGGCCGAAAGGCCTGTTCTGTGCTGTATTGTTCTATGTTCTATGTACACAAGGCTGTTTGCATGTGGAAGGAGCCTCCTGACAAAATGGTGGATGTGGTAATAGTTACAAATAAGTACATGAATAGGAAAGGTTTGGAGGGATATGGGCCAGGAGCAGGCAGGTGGAACTAGTTTAGTTTGGGATTATGTTTGGCATGGACTGGTTGGACTGAAGGCTCTGTTTCCATGCTGTATGACTGAGTTACAATAATTATTCATTCCTGTCTGGCATAAAAATAAAATAGGGAAAGGTGGCCCAACCATGGCTGAAAAGGAAAATTAAGGATAGTGTTGGATCCAAGAAGAAGCAGACAAATCAGCTAAAGTATGCAGCAGACCTGAGAAGTGGGAGCAGTTTAGGTTTTAACAAAGGGATTAAGAGAGAGGAAGTGAAGTTCGAGAGTAAGCTTGCAGGGAACATCTGAACAGTTGTTTGAATGAGTGAAGTAAAACAGATTAGTGCAGACAGATGTAGAGACTTTGCTATCAGAAACAAGGAAGTTACAAGGTGGAGCAAAGAGCTGGCAAATCAAGTAAATCAAATATTCTAGGTGTACCTTCACAAGGAAGAACACCAGTAACATCCCAAAAATGTCAGGGAATACATGGTCTAGTTAGAGGGAGAAACTGATGAAAATTAGTACAACAATGGTGTTTAGGAAATTGTTGGGATTAAAGATTGATAAATCCTGAGGATAATCTCCGTTCCAGAACACTTGAGGAAGTCGCCCAGGAATCGTGAATGCATTAGTTATTTTTCAAGATATTTTAGAAACTGGAATAGTTCCCATGGTTTAGAGGGTTGCTAATGTAACCCCACTGTTTATAAATAAAGTAAGAAAGGAGAAAACAACTGGAATTATAGACAAGTGGCAATGGATTGGTGGTGGGGAGAGGGGTGTGTGTGTGTGTGTGTGTGAGACCCAATTATTTTTATGCAACTGTCACTGAGAAGGCACAGGCAGGTGCAGAAGGTTGTGAAGAAGGGAACTGGTAAGTTGGCCTTCACAATGAGAGGATTCAAACACAGGAGCAGACATATCTTGCCGCAATTGTATAGGGAATTGGTAAGACCATGCATGGAGTATTGTGGGCAGTTTTGCTGTACTTATTTGAGAAAGGATGTTGTGGCTGTGGAGTACATCCTGGGATGACAGAACTGATGCATGAAGAGACCCTGGATCAGTTGAATTACATTCACTGGCGTTTAGAAAAATGAGTGGGAATTTCATCGAAACATATAAAATTCAAACAGGTCTTGATATGGTAAATCCAGGAAGGATGTTTCCAATGTTCAGGGAATCTGGAAACTAGGAGTCACAGTCTTAGGATGTGGCATAAACATTTTAGGGCTGTAATGAGAAATTTCTTCACCCAGCAAGTGGTGAGCTTATGGAAATCTGTGCCACAGAAAGCAATTAACGCCAAACCATTGAGCGTTTTTAAGGAGTTTGATATGGTTCTTGGGACTAAAGTGATCAGAGTTTGGAGATCTACAGAACAGAATTGCTATCAGAAACAAGGAAGTTACAAGGTGGAGCAAAGAGCTGGCAGATCAAGTAAATCAAATATTCTGGGTGTACCTTCACAAGGAGCCATGATCCTGTTGAATGTTGGAGTAAGTTCTAAGCGTCAAATGACCTGTTTTCTTTCTTTGTTATTCTGAGAGTTCTGACACTAACATTGACAGAGTGATGGTATCCCTGTCTCTGGGCCAAACAATCCAAGTTCAAGTTCTATTGGACAAGTTGATTCAAACTATTTATAAGAATAAAGCTTGTCAGCAATTAAATAATCCTCTCACTACAATCTTTGTATATCCATTGTAATCTCCTCTGTACTTGTTCTGCACTGCTGTGACCATTTCTCCTCTTCAGCTTTCTCCTCCACTTGTCAGTTATTCCTGCACCCTTTTTCCTCCGTATATCCTCACTTCAAAGCTACCTCATCTATTTCACACACATTTTCTTCATGAGGTGAGATCCTTACTTTGTCCCAGTACTACTTGCAGTCAATAGTCTTTTAAAATCTGACCTGAACAGGTCATCAATCTTCCTAATTTATTTCATTCCCATTCTAGTTTTATCACATTTTGAGATGTTGGAAATTTTTCATTTGTGTTTCTCAATTTTAAGTACGTGCCATCATTCTGAACATTGCAATCTGATGAATGTGTTAAATGAAGCTGTTCTTTCTGTTCCCTATGAAGTACTCTCTGGTTAGCTGCATTATAAAGCTTTCTCTATTCTGTTTCTATCATATGTTTTAGCAAATCTGACATCAATAATATCATGGTGACCCTCGTGTAAATTGGCTCATTTAAATCTGTATTATGTATATTATTCTGTGGATTAGTATCCATAGGAGCCAAGCAGCCTCGTTATCAGGGATTGTCTCAAATCTGCATTTAATATGTGTAAAAGACTTAACTCGCACACTGTGTTACCTGATGTGCTTACTAGATCTTTTGATTCTACTAATATTCATTTAGTTTGTAATGCAGCATATTCTAACACGTTGTGTTTCAGTCGACTCCACAGGAAGATTGTTTGTAGCTGGAGGAGCAGCTGTGGGTCTTGGAGCACTTTGTTACTATGGACTGGGTATGTCCAACGAGATTGGAGTCATTGAGAAAGCTGTGTAAGTATGTAACTGTGAGCATTTGTAGAGAACGATAGAACAGTTTGTTACAAATTTAGACTAAGCTTTTGAGAATGTTCATTTCAGATCATTGGAATATTCATCTATATGTAACATTCAGGGTAGATAAGTTAGCATTCCATTTTCACCAAATGGCAAAGATTTTAGTTTAAATTGGACTACTTTGGTTAAAAGTAATGCGTGTTTGCACTGAATTGCCATAGAATTTTACCAACCTATTTGAGTTGTTTGGTGACACTGGCTGACCAGTCACCATTTATTTCCTGTCCCTAGTTGCCCTTGAGAACGTGTTGGTGAGCTGCCTTTTTGAATAGCTATAGTCCATATGCTGTAGGTAGACCTATAATGCCCTTGGGGAGGGAATTCCAGGATTTTAATCCAGCAATATATTTCCAAGCCAGGATGGTGAGTGGATTGAAGGGGAACTTGCAGTTGGTGGTGTTTCCAAGTATCTGCCACCCTTGATCTTCAAGATGGAAGTGGTCATGGAAGGTGCTGTGTAAGATCTTTGGTGAATTTCTGCAGGGCATCTTGAAGATAATACACACTGCTGCGACTGAGCATTGGTGGAGGAGGGAATGGATGTGGTGCTAATCAAGTGGGCTGTTTTGTTCTGAATGGTGACAAGTTTCTTGAGTTGCTGGAGCTTCACCGTGTGTAAGAAAGTGGGGAGTATTCTATCACAATCCTGACTTGTACCTTGTAGATGGTGGGCAGGCTTTAGAGAGTCAGGATGTGAGTTACTCACTGCAGAATTCCTAATCCCTGATCTGTTCTTGTAGCTGTTGCATTTATATGGCAACTCCAGTTGTTTCTGGTCAATGGCAGCTCTAAGGATGTTGACAGTGGGGAATTCAGTGATAGCAACTTTGAATGTAAAGGGTTGATGGTTACATTGTCTCTTATTGGTGATTGTCATTGCCTGGCATTTGTGTGGTGCGAATGTTACTTGCCACTTGTCAGCCCAAGCCTAGATATTGTTCAGATTTTATTGCATTTGGAGCTGGACTGCTTCAGTATTGTTAGTAGGATATTGGCCCACAGTGCTCATGAATAAAACAGAATGACTCTGTAGTGACAACCTCTGGTGCAGAAGTTTGTTATTTTAAACTGTTTCATTTGAAAGTGATTTCACATCACGTTGCCTTGCTACTTAAGATAAACAAAATAGAATTGACGTTTTCAGAAAAAGAATTCCTGAATCAGGAATCAGAGACAAAAGTAAAATTAACAGTATATTTCCTAACAAAGCAAATAATTAGAAGTTGATCCATGCTCACAATAGAGTTGAGTACTAAAAGTAGTAATTTTTGGGTTTGTAATTTGTAGCATTGGTAGTTATTACTTATGGACCATACTGAGTAACTATGACTGCCTGATAGTTAGTGAAGAGGAAACTGTGGGTGCTGAAGCCAAGTTGGAGCACCTGGTACTACTGTAATTCTGATCAGCTCACTGAACAGTGTTGGAACTTGGGGCCTCTTTAGACTACTTGATCCAATGTGCTTTTGTGTTCAAGGTGGAGAAATATTTGGACTTAGTCATAGCACTAACCTGATAATATATCCCACAGTATTTGGCCACAATATGTGAAGGACAGGATCCGTTCCACATACATGTACTTTTCAGGAGGTATAGGACTCACAGCTCTGTCAGCTGTAGCGATCAGCAGATCACCAGCAATCATGAATCTCATGATGAAGAATTCCTTTCTGGTAAGTTGTTGAAAAAGTCATGGACATCACTTTGTAAAGCTTCCATGATGATGATTTACTGATGTTTGCTTAAACACTTCCAAAGGTATTTCATTGAGCCATTTTTTAAAAAAATAGAATCTCTACAGTGTGGAAACAGGCCATTTGGCACAACAAGTCTACACTGACCCTCCGAAGAGTATCCCACCCTGACCCATTCCCCTACCCTATTATTCTATATTTACTCCTGACTAATGAACCCAACCTATGCATCCCTGGACACAATTGTCAGGTTAGCATGGCCAGTCCACCTAACCTGCACATCTTTTGGACAGTGGGAGGAAACTGAAGCCACGTGGAGGAAACCCGCACAGACACAGAGAATGTGTGAACTCCACACAGACGGTTGCCTGAGGCTGGAGTTGAACCCGGGTCCCTGGTGCTGTGAGGCAGCGGTGCTAGCCACTGTACCACTTTCTTGAAGATTTTAAAAAATCTTCCCTCCAGGAAGGGATTGTTGCAAACCAATTTTTAATATTTTTTTATATTAGTGAGTGTAAGGAATAATTCATTCTCTCAGGATTGTACTAAACAAGTCAATTCAAGTTAGTTTGGAAATATTTTCCTAGTTTTGTTTTTTGTCATATTGACAAGACTTTACCCTGACTGTGTAACACCATCATCGACTTTACCAGTTTCCTTATCTCCCCTCACTCCCCCAATCTCATCCCAGGTCTAACATTCCAACTCGGCACCACCATCTTGAATTATCCTACCTGTCCATCTTCCTTCCCACCTATTCGTTCCACCCTTCCCTCTGACCTATCACCATCACCCTTAATCTGCATCTACCTATCCCAGCCTTCCCAGCTGTCTCCTCCACCCTCCTATTTATCTTTCAGTTCCACTGTTTCCCCCCAATTCTTGATGAAGGGCTTATGCCGAAACCAACTCTCCTCCTCAGATGCTGCCTGACCTGTTGTGCTTTTCCAGTGCCACACGTTTCGACTGTGTGACTTGTCCTGCAATCAAAGTAAACCCTTCTCACAGCCGAAAGTCTTAATTTACAACAGTCCTGAGTTTTATCGAGTTCATAATATCCATGAATATATTGCCTGATGTTAGCAGTAGAATTTGTGCTGGAAGTTAAAGGTTGGCCAAATAGATTTCTTACAGGAAATCAAGCCTGTTATCAGAGCGAAGCTTGGTTTTACTTTGAGTCAAGGAATGTAACTCCGACTGGTGCTGTGCCCTGTCCCCCATGGGGAATCTTGAGACATTGTTTCAAGTTCCTTCATTGGGCTGTTGTTGACTTATCATTATAATCTAGCTGCAATGAATTTAAATTTTGATCTTAATACTTGTTTGGCAACCGAGCAGTATAAATGTAGAGGATATTATCTTTAATAGGAATGACCTGTGTACTCGTGCTTGAGATGCGTATTAGCAAGTTTCTGTTTTTAATGAGTTCATTAATAATTTAAATGTTTTTTAAAGTAATTTGTATGCTCTAAATTTTGATTTGACAGTAACTTGGAGAAAGACTTTGATTTAAACTGCCCACCAACAGCATTACCTTAGTAATTTTATCCTGAAAAGGTAACTAAGAAAGTAGCCAGATCAGGCTACTGTTGGTTCATTCTGCAGGTTGGCCTGTGTGTTGCATTTGTCTCCTCCTGAAGTTTACTGATTCCCTTTTCTCTCTGTTAACAGGCAATAGGAGCATCATTTGCAGCGATGATAGGAGCAGGTGTTTTGGTGAGATCTATACCGTATGAGGAAGGGCTGAATTCTAAACACTTAGCCTGGGTACTGCATTCGGGTGAGAACTGTGCAAACTTTTTGATTTAACATAACTGGTTAACATATGAAATTCTTATGCCTGGCATTTTAACATAAACAAAGTACAGCATCAGAATATCATTACAATTTAGTTATTTTCAAATACCTCAAACTGAATGTAGGCTTAAATGCTAAAATAGCAAAATAGAGTTTTATTAATCCATGATTGTATTTCTGTTCAGGTGTGATGGGAGCTATGGTTGCTCCAATGGTCCTCCTTGGTGGCCCCATCCTAATGAGAGCTGCCTGGTACACAGTAGGGATTGTGGGTGGTCTCTCCACTGTGGCTATGTGTGCCCCCAGTGAAAAGTTCCTGCACATTGGTGGACCATTGGCTGTTGGTCTGGGATTAGTTTTTGCTTCCTCTATAGGTAAGAAACTTTGGTAAAAGACTGTGCATTGTTTGAAGTTTTCATCTATTTTTGAGAGTGTACTCATTTGTAAATGTGTATGTGCATTTTTAGGCTCTGTATTCCTGCCTCCTAGCTCTGCGTTTGGTGCTGGTCTGTATTCTGTGGCTGTCTATGGAGGCCTGGTTCTTTTTGGCATGTTCCTGTTGTATGATACCCAAAAGGTGATCAAACGAGCAGAGATGTACCCAGTGTATGGTGTTCGGAAATTTGATCCTATTAATGCGTAAGTATTAGATTTGCTTTCTTGGTTGTTCTTTTACAGAGGAATAAAGGAAGGGACTTGTAATTACATGATTAGATTAGATTACTTACAGTATGGAAACAGGCACTTTGGCCAAACAAGTCCACACCGACCCTCCGAAGAGCAACCCACCCAGACCCATTCCCCTACATTTACTCCTTCACCTAACACTTCGGGCAGTTTACATGGCCAATTCACCTAACCTGCACATTTTTGGACTCCCTCGCAGACACAGGGAGAATGTGCAAACTCCACACAGACAGTTGCCTGAGGCGGGAATTGAACCCGGGTCTCTGGTGCTGTGAGGCATCAGTGCTAACCACTGTGCCACCGTGCCGCCCTAAATTGTATAGTACCTTTATTACCTGGAAAGTATTTTCCAAAAATAGGAAAGTGCATCTGATATCTACTTGCTGTACTTTTGTAGGTAAGCGCAATAGGTTTCAACCCCGCAGTGTGATTAATGAATATATCATCTGTGTTGGCAGTAAAGTTTTAGGGATAGTTAAAGTCACCACTCTCTCATTAAAATTACCACCAGTTGTTGCTCTTTAGCCTGGGAATCGCCATGCCTCAGGTGAGGGGAGAGGTTGAGAATTGGTGACCTTGTTTGGTATGGGAATTGAACCTGTGCTTTTGGCATCACTGTGTATTGCAAACCAGCAATCCAGCCACCTGAGCGAAATGACTCATGTGACGGATAACAGTTGGCCAGATCACCTTAACAACTCTTCAGCTTGAGTGACTTCATGGGATTAGATTGGGATTTCTTCCAATTAAAATTGGGAAGAATGCAAACACCTTCACGAGACTGAAATTCCTACCAAATACTGCATATCTTCACCACTATTGACTCCACCCTGTCAAATCTTTCAAGCTGAGTTTTCTCAACCTTGGCACCCTATTTAATCCTGGTTCACTGACATCTGTAATCTGTTACATCTGTAAAACTTGAGCACATTTCAAACTCTTCCCATATGCAAAATGAAGGCAATTCCTGTTCACCCTCTTCCATGTGGTTGCTAACCTACGTTGGCCTCAAACATGAATGAGAATTTTAATATCATGGTGTTAAAGGGTCAAAGTGCTTCAGTGACCTTAATTTCCCTGTCTCTATAATTGCTAACTCTGCACTCTTTCAATTTTGAAGTCATTTTAACATCCTTTTACAGGATGCAGGTATCACCTTGGTATTCCAGAAACTAGCAGATGTTTCTTTAGCTGCCTAAGCTGTAAGCACTAAAATTTCCTCATAATACTTTTCCTCTTCACCGTCTGGCACTCCTGATTAAGATATACCTTAAAAATCACATCTCTGACCAAGATTTGTTTGTCACCTCTTGTACTATCACTTTTGATTTGGTCTGTATTTATCTGATTTTGTTGTGATGTATTTGCTCAGGATGTGATACATTAAGGGCGCTGAATACACATTGTATAACTATAAATGTTTTGAACTCAGTTGACAATGTCTCAATCATTAGTTTTGAGAAAAATTGTTTTTCAGGAGCTTCGGTCCCTTGATTAAGGTTGTCATTTTACTACTTGTGCTTGAATTCGCTCTCGGACGTATCTGTTACTTAATGCTGGCTGACAGTTTCACTGCCCTTCGGATCCGATAGCACATTCGATTACTTAATAATCCAGTAAATTGATGGTTAGAAACAATAGACCCATTTTGATTATAATTCACAAGGATCATTAACAGTGACAAAGGCATCTTTGAGGATTAATGCAAGTTATAACACTGCTTCCCACTGGCTGGATTGGCTCCAATGCATCTAAATCTACTTTGTTAGCAACTCCAAGTGTTCCAGGAAGATTCTGAGAACTGCTTTAAAGGCCTCCATTTTTTCCCCAAAAAAAAGCTTCATGTTTTTGCAGTTGCCATAAATCAGTAACTTTCTCTCTGAGTGATTGGCCCATATCTCCTAGCACCTATTCCGTATTCCTGAGATCCATACATCCCAAATTTCATGGTCGTTGTGGTTGAGCAGTCTAGCCCAATCAAGAGGCATGTGGAGGCAGTCAGCCACTCTGAGCCTGATATCAGACAGTCTTAGGGTCAAACTATCAGAATCGATGTAATGAATTGTAGCTGCACAATCCAATACTACCAAGCTAAGTTTCATAACCATGCCGTCTGGCTGAGAGCACCTAGACTCTAACATGCTGATAAAGTTAATGGATGGAGAGAAGTGGCATTCTTCTCTATTCAGCAGTGAGGTTTCTGAATAATGTGCATACTTCCACTGTCTTTTAAACATCTTGACTGTGCGAATTGATAGAAACAGATGGTCTGAATCATCCCCAAGATAATGATATGCTGAATACAATAGATCTTGCCATTTGTCTAAATCATGTTTTCTTCATTGATAATCAATACAGAAAATATAGTACAGGCATAGACTGAGAGGAAGTATTTGATGAGGACTGAAGATTAGATTAGATTCCCTACAGTGTGGAAACAGGCCCTTCAGCCCAACAGTCCATACCAACCCTCCAAACAGTAACTTACTCAGACCTACTTCCCTCAGACTAATACACCCAATGCTATGGGCAATTTACCAAGGCCAATTGACCTGACCTGCACATCATCTTTGGACTGTGGGAGGAAACTGGAGCACCCAGAGGAAACCCACACAGACATGGGGAAAATGTGCAAACTCCACACAGACAGTCGCCCGAGGCTGGAATCGAACCTGGGTCCCTGGTGCTGTGAGGCAGCAGTACTAACCACTGAGCCAGCGTGCCGCCCCGTGAAGGACGTCTTTCTACTGTTAAATTGCAGGGTGCACTATGCTAAGTGCTCGAGGAGTGTATTGGAGAGTATAGGTGTAAAAACTGATCCTGCATAATGTCACCCAGCAGCTTCAGTCTTTCAGCACATTTGCAAGTCACTTGTGGGCTGTGTGCTAATGGGTGACTTGTTCTCAGTGGCAAAGTGACAGTCTTTACATGCAATGCCAAGCAGCTGGGTTAATCAACAATAGCACAACCAAGGTCAATCTCAGCCTCCATCTGATCTACGTGCATTGTTTCTTAAGTTGGTTGAGTTGTGAGGGGCTCCACCCTGATTGTGCTTTAACTGGGGTCTAGGGACCTGTCAGTAGCTCAGCGTGTCAATGTGATCTGTACTTTAACACTGGCAAAACAAAGTACTTCATACAAAGATTAATCAAATGTGTTTCTTTCTAGATGTATGGGGATTTATATGGATACATTAAATATCTTCATTCGAGTAGCAGCTATTCTGTCAAACAGTGGCACTGGCAGGAAGAAGTGATGAAAAGAAGACTGGTTGATTGGAGAGTAGATTCACAAAATCCTGAGTTCAAAGTGGATAAGTTACTGAATCATCACTGGGTTGTACCGGCTAATCAGTGCCAAGCATAAATCCTCTGCTGAAACAAGTCGCATTAAAGGGACAATGGCTTAACACAGCGATTTTTTTTTTTTTTTGCATCTCCTTTGTTTTCTGTGAAAAATAAAATCACAGTCATAATTGGGTAGATGGGGTTCTGTGTAGGTCTGTGTGCACAGAGAGATGATCTTTATATTTTCAAGACTTGAAAGCCATTTCCATGCACTTTCAAAGATAACTTGCATTTGAAAAAAAAACTTTGTTGTTTCTGTTTAATAAAAATGCAACTGCAACTAATAATTGGAACATTGGAGGGAATCTAATCTTTTCATCTCGGTGCAGTGTGGAAACTGGCCCTTCGGCCCAACAAGTCCACGCTGACCCTCCGAAGAGCGACCCACCCAGACCCATTCTGCTACATTCACCCCTGACTAATGCACCGAACACTACAGGTAATTTAGCATAGCCAATTCACCTAACCTGCACATCTTTGGACTGTGGGAGGAAACCGGAGCACCCGGAGGAAACCCACGCAGACACTGGGAGAATGTGCAAACTCTACACACAGTCACCCAAAGCTGGAATTAAACCTGGGTTCCCTGGCACTGTGAGGCAGCAGTGCTAACCACTGGACCATGGAATAAACCTTCCAGAGGTGGCTGTGTTGTGGCTGAAACATAACAGCATAGTTGTGTAGTGAATGGGAAACCTTGAGCTGAAAAGCTGTGCACGACCAGTCTAAGCTTTAAAAATGCATTTGCCTGTACGTTTCAGAAGGTCATTAAGTACAGCAAAACTCTAGATCCACAGCACTGTGTTTGACACATAAAGATGTTTCCTTCCGTACAGGGCACTAGTGAATTTTTTTTCTACTAAAAATTGGCAATGGCTACTTGCTTGTCGTAATGTCAGCTTTTCATTCCCAATTGGTGGCTCAGTGGTTAGCACTGCTGCCTCAGCACCAGGGACCGGAGTTCAATTCAACTCTTAGACAAGTGTCTGTGTGGAGTTGGCACATGCTCTTCATGTTTGCATGGGTTTCCTCTGGGTGCTCCAGTCCCAAGATATGCAGGCTAGGTGGATTGGCCATGCTAAATTGCCCTGTAGTGTTCAGAAATATATGTAGGTTGGGTACGTTCGCTTTGGAAAATTTAGGGTTACAGGGAAAGGGTAGTGGCATTGATTTGGGTGAGATGCTGTTTGGAGGGTCAGTCTGTACTTGTTTGACCGAATAGCCTGTTTCTACACTGCATGGATTCGATAGAAAAATTTTGTCTTCTGTCATGGTGAGACTTGACCCCTATCTCCAAGATATTAGTCTGAGCCTCTGGATTAAAGGTCTTATAACTGCACTTGCGAAAAAAACAGGGTAATCTGAAAGAATTGGCTTGGTGAAAAGGGAAGTCGTGTATAGCTAGTCTGTCAGAATTTACAAAAGGAGTAAAATGTGCTCTGAATAAAGGAGATCTTTATTCATGGATTGTACTTGGTCAAATGCCTTTTGGAAATCCAAGTTCTCCACACAATAACATTGTGTAAAGTGGGAGCCTATGGCATTGTGAGTAAGATGCAGGATGGCTGGAAGATTGGTTTCTAGCAGGAAACTGTACAGAAATGGATCTTTACCAGATTGGAGGGTTATGACAAGTGCAGTCTTGCAGGAATCAGTGTTGGTCCTCAACAGTTTACGATTTATATCAGGGACTTAGATGAGAGGATTGAAACGTGGTGACTAAGTTTGATGACAAAAAGATAAATAGCAAAGTATGTTTTGAAAATGACTCCAGGAGTGATATAGTTTGGTTAAGGTTAAATGGGTGTGATTTTGGCAGAAAGAATAAAATGCAAAGTATTATTTAAATGACAAACGACTGCAGTCGTTTGAGACGGAGTAGCATCAAGGTGTTCTCCCTGGGGAGGTGATAGCTGAATGGTACTATTGTGAGACGAATGGTCTGGAAACTTCACCTTGTGCTCTGAGAGACTGGGTTCAAATCCTCCCAAGACAAATGGTTGAATTTGAGTTCAAGAAAATGGGTTTCTGAATTCCACCTATGATGGCTGCTTATCAGGGGAAAAACCCATGTTTCGTTAATGTGCTTTAGTGAAGGCTGCTATCCTGACTTGTCAACTGTATTTGACTCCAGAGCCACAGCAATGTCATTGGCTCTCAACTGCACTCTGAAAACTACTAGCAAACTACTCACTGTGATTAGTACAAGTGAAGTCTCAAAAAAAACCGACCAACAGCAGTAGTTCATTGCCACTATCAGGAAAAACTTGGGATTTGAGTGTGACTAATTGCACATCCCATGAGTGATTTTCTTTTTAAAAGTACAGCCAGTGATTAAGTTCAATTCCTCTCCTAATAAACAATACCAAAGAATTAAACATAAAAGCCAAGAGTGTTAAACAGTTGGTAAGACCCTGAGTCTTGAGTAGCGTTGACACCCGTGTTGAAATTCCATTCTGTGTCCACCATGAGTGCAGTTAGATGACACTTTTAAAGTTAGGGTTCACCGTTTTAGGATAGACAGCAGGAAATTTATTTCTCTCGTTGAGTTATGAAACTTGGAATTCTGCCTGTGGAGGTGGGGATAGATTAATTCTCTGGCATAACGAGAGTCTGAGATTATTGGGGATAGACGGAAATGTGGAATTGAAAATTTGAATAGATTAACGTGATCTTCCTGAATAGCAGAGCAGGTTTGAAGGGCCAAATTTGACCTTGGTAAATCTGCCAGATCTGAGGATCTTCACTCTGGTGTGTTGGAAAAGATGGCCACCAAATTAATGGACACATTGGTGATCATCTTTCAAACTTGTATTAACTCTACAACAGTGCCTGCAGATTGGAAGCATTAAAATGTTGCAGACTCACAAATAATTAGAACTTTTCTCATTGTTCAGTCAGGATGTGAGATTGATTAAGAAAGCAGGGAGAATTTAAACCGGGAACATTATAATGGGTTCTAGTATTTTCCTTTAGACTTTATCATCAAGTCCAAAGGGTCGGATGATCCAGAGTTATTTTCTAAATATCCAGTTGAGTCAACATGAATTTACAAAGGGAAGAACGTGTTTGACAAACCAGATCGGGTTTTTTTGAGGTTGTTACTGGCTGATGGGAGCAGGAATACATCACATTCTCCAGTTCGTCATTCTCCATGTCCTTATGGACCCATGGTTTTATCAACAGCACTGGAGCTTGTATGTATTTCATTGAAATTTAGGAGGTGATTGTACCTTCCTGTTCCAGGAGAGGAATAGACGTTTGCTTCTTCGGGAGTGTATTTCATTCCTGTGAAAGTGATAAGTAGAAATTTGTTAGAATTTGTGACCTAGACTCTTTCATCTTGGAAGGACGCAGTTTGGCAAGTGTGGATTTAAAACAGCAGCAGCTAAACTCTTTTTATTTTAAAAACCAGACTCCTTTCTTAATGATTCTATCTTTAGCCACTGGCAAGAGAATTGTGTTTAGCCAAGCTTATTGTTCGGCTAAAGCTCAACTGAGAGATTTAAAATAATTACAGGATTATAGTCAGCACTACTACCTTTAAATTTTGGATCAAATCTAAGTGTCCTTCCCTGAGGAGTTTTCTGATTAATCTTGAGATAAATTCAATAAATAAATCGACAGAGATATAGCAGAAACACTTGAGTTAACCAATATCACATCCTGACTTAAGGATCCTTAAGGATTCGAGAATAGTTCTAATTATTTGTGGGTCAGGCATTAAGTTAGAGACTACAGTGTTATTAAGATACTATCGTAAAAATCAATCCTGGTTTACAATATTGTAATGGTTACAATATCGTGGTATAGGAAAATTAAAATATTGAAATCATCTAAACCTAACTTGCAGTCACAAATAGATGGACAGATAATGTTGGTTTTGCATATTCATCTAGAAAGAAAAGCAATGTAACAATTTCTACCTAGAAATAAATGGTGTTTGAATCTCCACAGAGGCATATATTAAGGATATTCACATTTAGCCAGCAATATTTGTGAGATGTTGAAGTTCACCAAGATGTAAAGTCACCATACATTTTATAAAAACCTGCCAGTTATGAATTTGTATTTTGTTTTGTATCTTATCTCAGCCTTTTTGAGGAGTTTCAAGAAATTGTCTCTGGGTTTTGTGTCAAAGATACTTAAAAGCTTTACTTTCAGGTATAGCTGGTAAGCTATTTTCTGTCAATTTGAGAAACTGTAACTAAAAATGACACTTTTTTCATTGTATGTTGTGTGAAAAGGGATTTTGTCAAACTAAAGTTTTTGTGGGTATCTGCACATCTGGAAGATTTAGGTCCTTCCACTGAACAACACTGTCCCTGACTAAAACAAATTGTTGGAGAAACTCAGCAGGTTGGCAGCATCTGTGAAAAGAAAGCAGAGGTAATGTTTCGAGTCTGGTGACTATCAAGATTTATGGAGAGCAAGTGGACAATATGAAGGGCAGACAATTGGTGAAAGTCACTATCGCCTCCAGTGGCCAGCTCAGTCACCTGGCAAGTGATTAACAAGAGTGTTCAATGACAAAGAGCTCAAATCCAATATCAAGCTCATGGTCCTCAGGGCAACAGTATTACCAGCTCGTCTGTATGAGTCAGACATGAACAATAAACAGCAGACACCTCAAATTCCATGAGCGACAACATCAAATTCTGTGAAACCAGTGAGAGGATAATCGCTCCAATACCCTCTCAGGCCAACATCTCCAGTATCAAGGAACTGGTTGTAGTCAATCAGCTGTTTCAGAGGGATCATATCGTCCTCAGGGTAAGCAGTTACAAGGGAGGGCAGAGGAAACACTTCAAGGATGATCTGAAAGCCTCCCTGAAAAAAAACCATGCATCTTCTCCAATCCATGGAAATTGCTTACCTGAGACCACCCAAACTGTGCCAAGAAGCATTCGCAAATGATGACAACTGTTGTGAGCATCAGTCACAGGTCCAGACAGGCCCGAATTTGAGTTTGCAGAATTGTATTTGCAGATACTTTCTATTTTGCTCAAAAAACAAACCCTGCAGGCAGTCAATGCATGTAATATTTTATCAATTCCTACTTTGGAAATAGAATCTGTGTCCTAATCTTGAGCCAGACTGGTTCTAACTTCACAGCTCAGACAATGCATTAACAGTGTGATGTCACATATTTTTATAAAACCTTGAGCTATCTCGAGTATGTGACTCAAAAGAAGTTCTGGGATTTACATATTATTGAACCAAAACCTGCAACCCCATTCTAAAAGTTGAAAAACTTAGAATTTACTGCAAAGGATTACAGCGCCATGCAACTGAAACAAAACACAGATTGCTGTTAAATTTGTTCAGTATATTACAATCCTCCACAACTACCTGATGAAGGAGCTGCGTTCTGAAAGCTAGTGCTTCCAAATAAACCTGTTAGACTATAGAATATGTAGTTAAAGAAAAACACACAACACCAGGTTAGAGTGCCACTGCTCCTTAGAAAACACAACTCAACTTCCTGCTTGTTTCCTGTCCTGTGTGGTTCATATATATATATGCCCCTCATCCTCCTTAATCTGTCAAACTGGAAGCTAATTAATAAACTTGTACACTTGATTGAAATAAATCTATCAGAGGCCTCATTTAGGTTGTCTCTCAGTCTATACACTGCTCTGAAGTAAATAGATTGTATTTTTCATGTAAACGTACATGTGACAATAAATTTCTATTCCAGTAAAAAGTTTTAAAAGTCACCCTTTCAGCGTAACTAAAGGTGTTTGGAAGGGTTCAGAGAAGAACTGTAGGAAAAGTGCCTTGCTCAGTGTTGGGGGGACTAGAACAGGGTGCAGCGTGACAGATATGGTCTAACTAGGGACCTGTATAATGACAAAATGGAGTCCTTTCATTTGAACTGAATATTGATAGAGTTAACATCCTCTTTGCTTTAACTGTGACTTCTGTGCATTGATGATGACTTTGATTGACCTTTTCGATGTGAATCACTCTCACCCGTCTCTCTTATTAGTGCATCGCACTAATTACTTTTCCAGACTAAATACCAGCAGCCGTTTTTTGGCAATTAACATTTACACTAAGTGTCATTCATTACCGTTGTGCCTAAAAATAATGAACTGGATTCATTTCAGTTCAAAAATCTCTATTTTTCTGGATCTCCTGCTGTACTTTGCAAGGTTCAGTGTAAATTACATTGCTGACTCTGGGCTTCCCATTTTTACAGTTACTTCTTGTGTCCACAAGATGGCGACAGGATACCACAGTGCATAGAAAGTCAACCACTCTGCACTAACCCTAACCCTAATCCTAACCCTATCACAGATGGACCATATCACAGGTGGGTACAGGACCAGATTCCAGTCATATAAACCATATCTTAGAGACTCTGGCTGGGTACAGGACTGTGTATGTATAATCTTTCCTGCCTCACTCTTGACAAGGAATTGAAAGAAAATGAATTGCTGAAGTCCATGTCTGCCTTAGTAACTTGATTAAGAGGATTTGATTGAGTTTTTGAAGAAGTGTCAGCGACACGATTTCCCACACACAAAGCCATGTTGACTATTCCTAATCAGTCCTTGCCTTTCCACAAAAATGTAAATCCTATCCATCTGAATTCCCCTCCAATAACTCACCACCACTGATGTCAGGCTCACCCTGTCATTTCCTTATCACCTTTCTGAAATAATGATACCACATTAGCCAACCTCCAGTCTTCTGGCACCTCACCTGTGGCGATCGCTGATACAGATATCTCAGCAAGAGGCCCAGCAATCATGTCCTGAGCTTCCCACAGAGTTCTGGGTTAATTAGGTCCCGGGAATTTATCCATTTGTATGTGTTTTAAGTCGTTCAGCACCACCCTGTTGGTGTGATCTTGAGTTCATGATTAACTCACCAACTCAATGAAACAGTTTTGTTTCCCCTTTTTTTTCTCCTGATCGGCTTCAAGTTCACTGGGATACATTTTTAATATAATTTTCAGCTTGAACAGGGTGAACAAAATGAAGATTCCATCACTCCAACTTGTGCAGAGCCTTGATTAGAAGATATTTTGGAAGGAGTAACCACAATGGTAAGATTCTTGGTAGTGTAGATGAGCAGAGAGATCTTGCCGTCCAGGTACATGGATCCTTGAGATTGCCACCCAGGTTGATCGGGTTGTTAAGAAGGCAGATGGTGTGTTAGCTTTTATTGGTAGAGGGATTGAGTTTCGGAGCCATGAGGTCATGCTGCTGCTGTACAAAATTCTGGTGCGGCTACGCTTTGGATTTTGTGTGTGGTTCTGGTCACCGCATTACAGGAAGGATGTGGAAGTTTTGGAAAGGGTTCAGATGAGATTTACTCGGATGTTGCCTGGTATGGAGGGAAAGTCTTAGGAGGAAAGGCTGAAGGACTTGAGGCTGTTTTCGTTAGAGAGAAGAAGGTTGAGAAGTGACTTAATTGAGACATATAAGATAATCAGAGGGTTAGATAGGGTGGACAGCCCTTTTTCCGCGGATGGTGATGGCTAGCACGAGGGGACATAGCTTTAAATTGAGAGGTGAGAGATATAGGACAGATGTCAGAGGTAGTTTCTTTACTCAGAGAGTAGTAGGGGTGTGGAACGCACTGCCTGCAACAGTCGTAAACTCACCAACTTTAAGGGCTTTTAAACGGTTATTGGATAAACATATGGACGAGAATGGAACAGTGTAGGACAGATGGGCTTTAGATTGGTTTCACAGGGCAGTGCAGCATCGAGGGCCGAAGGGCCTGTACTGCGTTGTCATGCTCTATGTTCTATATTGACTGATTCTGGAATTCTCACCCTTGCTTGCAAAACCCTCCACAACCTTTCCTTGCAATCCCTGTACACTCCCGAATGCTAAAGCCCTGGATATTACTGTGATCCCCAAATTCTGCTCAGTGCTAGTCCACATTGTAGGAGGGATGTGATGGCAGAAGGGTGCAGAAGGCGAGGGTGCAGAAGAGATTTTCCCAGGACGTTGCCTGGGCAGGAGAGTTTCAGTCGTGGAGGATGTTTGGACAGGTTGGGGCTGTTTGATTTGTGCAGAGGAGACCAAGATGGCATGTGGATAAAATAATGAGGGGCACAGATGGGGCAGACTGGAAGAGACTTTCCTTGATTCTGTGTTGCCTGATCATTGAATCTCCCTCATCAAATGAGGAAAGGGGCAGGAGATTTGGAGGGAAAGTGAGGAGAAACCTTTATCACCCTTGTCAGCCATGGTTACCTAGTCCACCCCTTAATGTGTTCCTTCGTCTTTGAGATTACTGGCCCCGAATTATCCCCAGAAGCTCCTGCTTCACCATCTTCCTTGCTCGAATCCCCTTCCAACTAACTCTGGCCATCTCTTCCCTCATATCCTTGTCATTACCTTTCCTCAATTCCAATTCAGTTACACCTTATTCCAGCTCCTCCATCTCAAACCACAGGGTGAATTCGATCGTATTATGGCCACCGCTCCCGAGGGGTTCCTTCACTTGAAGCGGCTGGGAAACTGGAAACCACTGCCAGTAAGGGTGATAGAGGAAGAAAACCTGATAATGTGTCAGAAATATACATGTGCACTTGCAGTGCAGAGGCAAACAAGGCTCTGGGCCAAGTACTGGAAAAAGGGATAGGAATGACATCTTGTTTCTGACCAGCCCAGACTCAATGGGCAGAAGGGCCTTTAACTGATCTCAAGGGACGGCTCTGTCATCAACTACTGAGGCCCTGAGCTTTTGAATTCACATTTATTGGATGTTGGTCAGTCCAGGTTAAGGAGATAAGCCTTTCAACTGGAATAGTCCAACAATAACTAGACAGGAACAACACACAGCTCGCTGAAAATACACAGGAACGACACACAACTCACTGTAAATAGAGAGGAACTGCACACAGCTCACTGCAAATAGACAGGAACTACACACAGCTCACTGTAAATAGACAGTAATTGCACACAGCTCACTGTAAATAGACAGTAACTACATACAGGTCACTGTAAATAGACAGGAACTACACACAGCTCACTGTAAATAGACAGGAACTGCACACAGTTCGCAGTAAATACACAGGAACTGCACACAGCTCACTGTAAATAGACAGGAACTACACACAGTTCGCAGTAAATACACAGGAAATGCACACGGCTCACTGTAAATAGACAGGAACTACACACAGCTCGCTGTAAATAGACAGGAACTGCACACAGCTCAAAGCAAATAGACAGGAACTACACACAGCTCGCTGTAAATAGACAGGAACTGCACACAGCTCAAAGCAAATAGACAGGAACTACACACAGCTCGCTGTAAATAGAGAGGTACTGCACACAGCTCGCTGTAAATAGACAGGAACGACACACAGCTCACTGTAAATAGACAGGAACTGCAGACAGCTCGGTATAAATAGACAGGAACTACACACAGCTCACTGTAAATAGACAGGAACTACACACAGCTCGCTGTAAATAGACAGGAACGACACACAGCTCACTGTAAATAGACAGGAACTACACACAGCTCGCTGTAAATAGACAGGAACGACACACAGCTCGCTGTAAATAGACAGGAAGGACACACAGCTCGGTATAAATAGACAGGAACTGCACACAGCTCACTGTAAATAGACAGGAACTGCACACAGTTCGCAGTAAATACACAGGAACTGCACACAGCTCACTGTAAATAGACAGGAACTACACACAGTTCGCAGTAAATACACAGGAACTGCACACGGCTCACTGTAAATACACAGGAACTACACACAGCTCGCTGTAAATAGACAGGAACGACACACAGCTCGCTGTAAATAGACAGGAAGGACACACAGCTCGGTATAAATAGACAGGAACTGCACACGGCTCACTGTAAATAGACAGGAACTGCACACAGCTCACTGTAAATAGACAGGAACTACACACAGTTCGCAGTAAATACACAGGAACTGCACACAGCTCACTGTAAATAGACAGGAACTGCACACAGCTCAGTGTAAATAGACAGGAACTGCACACAGCTCACTGTAAATACACAGGAACTGCACACAGCTCACTGTAAATCGACAGAAACTGCGCACCGCTCGCTCTAAATAGACAGGAACTACACACAGCTCGGTATAAATAGACAGGAACTACACACAGCTCACTGGAAATAGACAGGAACTACACACAGCTCACTGTAAATAGACAGTAACTGCACACAGCTCGGTATAAATAGACAGGAATTACAGACAGCTCACTGTAAATAGACAAGAATTGCACACAACTCGCTGTAAAAACACAGGAACTACACACAGCTTGCTGTAAATAGACAGTAACTGCACACAGCTCACTGTAAATAGACAGGAACGACACACAGCTCGCTGTAAATAGACAGGAACTACACACAGCTCACTGTAAATACACAGGAACTACACACAGCTTGCTGTAAATAGACAGTAACTGCACACAGCTCGCTGTAAATAGACAGGAACGACACACAGCTCACTGTAAATAGACAGGAACTACACACAGCTCACTGTAAATACACAGGAACTACAGACAGCTCACTGAAAATAGACAGGAACTACACACAGCTCACTGTAAATAGACAGTAACTGCACACAGCTCACTGTAAATAGACAGGAACTACATACAGCTCACTGTAAATAGACAGGAACGACACACATCTCGCTGTAAATAGACAGGAACTACACACAGCTCACTGTAAATAGACAGGAAAGACACACAGCTCACTGTAAATAGACAGGAACTACAAACAGCTCACTGCAAATAGACAGGAATGACACACAACTCACTGTAAATGCACAGGATCTGCAGACAGCTCGCTGTAAATAAACAGGATCTGCAGACAGCTCGCTGTAAATACACAGGAATGACACACAGCTCGCTGTAAATAGACAGGAACTACACACAACTCACCGTAAATAGACAGGAACTACACACAGCTCGCTGTAAATAGACAGGAACTGCACACAGCTCACCGTAAATAGACAGGAACTACACACAGCTCGCTGTAAATAGACAGGAAAGACACACAGCTCACTGTAAATAGACAGGAACTACAAACAGCTCACTGCAAATAGACAGGAACGACACACAACTCACTGTAAATGCACAGGATCTGCAGACAGCTTGCTGTAAATAAACAGGATCTGCAGACAGCTCGCTGTAAATACACAGGAATGACACACAGCTCGCTGTAAATAGACAGGAACTGCACACAGCTCACTGTAAATAGACAGGAACTACACACAGCTCACTGGAAATACACAGGATCTGCAGACAGCTCGCTGTAAATACAACAGGATCTGCAGACAGCTCGCTGTAAATAGACAGGAACGACACACAGCTCACTGTAAATAGACAGGAACTGCACACAGCTCACTGTGAATAGACAGGACAGACACACAGCTCACTGTAAATACACAGGAACTGCACACAGCTCACTGTAAATACACAGGAACTGCACACAGCTCGCTCTAAATAGACAGGAACTGCACACAGCTCACTGTAAATAGACAGGAACTGCACACAGCTCACTGTAAATAGACAGGAACTGCACACAGCTCACTGAAAATAGACAGGAACTACAGACAGCTCACTGTAAATAGAAAGGAACTGCACACAGCTCAGTGTAAATAGACAGGAACTAAAAACAGCTCACTCTAAATACACAGGAACTGCACGCAGCCCGCTGTAAATACACAGGAATGACACACAGCTCGCTGTAAATAGTCAGGAACTACACACAGCCCGCTGTAAATACACAGGATCTGCAGACAGCTCGCTGTAAATACAACAGGATCTGCAGACAGCTCGCTGTAAATACACAGGAATGACACACAGCTCATTGTAAATAGACGGGAACTACACACAGCTCGCTGTAAATAGACAGGAACAACACACAGCTCACTGTAAATAGACAGGAATGACACACAGCTCGCTGTAAATCGAAAGGAACTACACATAGCTCACTGTAAATAGACAGGAACGACACAGAGCTCGCTGTAAATAGACAGGAACTACACACAGCTCACTGTAAATAGACAGGAACTGCACACAGCTCACTGTCAATCGACAGGAACGACACACAGCTCGCTGTAAATACACAGGAAAGACACACAGCTCACTGTAAATAGACAGGAACTACACACAGCTCACTGTAAATAGACAGAAACTGCACACATCTCACTGTAAATACACAGGAACGACACACAGCTCACTGTAAATAGACAGGAACGACACACAGCTCGCTGTAAATAGACAGGAAGGACAAAAAGCCCGCTGTAAATAGACAGGAACTACACACAGCTCGCTGTAAATAGACAGGAACTGCGCACAGCTCACTGTAAATAGATAGGAACTGCACACAGCTAACTGTAAATAGACAGGAACTACACACAGCTCACTGTAAATAGACAGGAACTATACACAGCTCACTGTAAATAGACAGGAATGACACACAGCTCGCTGTAATTAGACAGGAAGGACACACAGCTCGGTATAAATAGACAGGAACTGCACACAGCTCACTGTAAAAAGACAGGAACTGCACACAGTTCGCAGTAAATACACAGGAACTGCACACAGCTCACTGTAAATAGACAGGAACTACACACAGTTCGCAGTAAATACACAGGAACTGCACACGGCTCACTGTAAATAGACAGGAACTACACACAGCTCGCTGTAAATAGACAGGAACGACACACAGCTCGCTGTAAATAGACAGGAAGGACACACAGCTCGGTATAAATAGACAGGAACTGCACACAGCTCACTGTAAATAGACAGGAAGGACAAAAAGCCCGCTGTAAATAGACAGGAACTACACACAGCTCGCTGTAAATAGACAGGAACTGCGCACAGCTCACTGTAAATAGATAGGAACTGCACACAGCTAACTGTAAATAGACAGGAACTACACACAGCTCACTGTAAATAGACAGGAACTATACACAGCTCACTGTAAATAGACAGGAATGACACACAGCTCGCTGTAATTAGACAGGAAGGACACACAGCTCGGTATAAATACACAGGAACTGCACACAGCTCACTGTAAAAAGACAGGAACTGCACACAGTTCGCAGTAAATACACAGGAACTGCACACAGCTCACTGTAAATAGACAGGAACTACACACAGTTCGCAGTAAATAGACAGGAAGGACACACGGCTCACTGTAAATAGACAGGAACTGCACACAGCTCACTGTAAATAGACAGGAACTGCACACAGTTCGCAGTAAATACACAGGAACTGCACACAGCTCACTGTAAATAGACAGGAACTACACACAGTTCGCAGTAAATACACAGGAACTGCACACGGCTCACTGTAAATACACAGGAACTACACACAGCTCGCTGTAAATAGACAGGAAGGACACACAGCTCGGTATAAAAAGACAGGAACTGCACACGGCTCACTGTAAATAGACAGGAACAGCACACAGCTCACTGTAAATAGACAGGAACTACACACATTTCGCAGTAAATACACAGGAACTGCACACAGCTCACTGTAAATAGACAGGAACTGCACACAGCTCAGTGTAAATACACAGGAACTGCACACAGCTCGCTGTAAATAGACAGTAACTGCACACAGCTCGGTATAAATAGAGAGGAATTACAGACAGCTCACTGTAAATATACAAGAATTGCACACAACTCGCTGTAAATACACAGGAACTACACACAGCTTGCTGTAAATAGACAGTAACTGCACACAGCTCACTGTAAATAGACAGGAACGACACACAGCTCCCTGTAAATAGACAGGAACTACACACAGCTCACTGTAAATAGACTAGAACTACACACAGCTTGCTGTAAATAGACAGTAACTGCACACAGCTCACTGTAAATAGACAGGAACGACACACAGCTCACTGTAAATAGACAGGAACGACACACAGCTCACTGTAAATGCACAGGATCTGCAGACAGCTTGCTGTAAATAAACAGGATCTGCAGACAGCTCGCTGTAAATACACAGGAATGACACAGAGCTCGCTGTAAATAGACAGGAACTACACACAGCTCACTGTAAATAGACAGGAACTGCACACAGCTCACTGTCAATCGACAGGAACGACACACAGCTCACTGTAAATAGACAGGAACTGCACACAGTTCGCAGTAAATACACAGGAACTGCACACAGCTCACTGTAAATAGACAGGAACTACACACAGTTCGCAGTAAATACACAGGAACTGCACACGGCTCACTGTAAATAGACAGGAACTACACACAGCTCGCTGTAAATAGACAGGAACTGCACACAGCTCAAAGCAAATAGACAGGAACTACACACACCTCGCTGTAAATAGACAGGAACTGCACACAGCTCAAAGCAAATAGACAGGAACTACACACAGCTCGCTGTAAATAGAGAGGTACTGCACACAGCTCGCTGTAAATAGACAGGAACGACACACAGCTCACTGTAAATAGACAGGAACTACACGCAGCTCGCTGTAAATAGACAGGAACTGCACACAGCTCACTGTAAATGGACAGTAACTGCACACAGCTCACTGTAAATAGACAGGAACTACACACAGCTCACCGTAAATAGACAGGAACTACAGACAGTTTGCTGTAAATAGACGAGAACTACAAACAGCTCACTATAAATAGACAGGAACGACACACAGCTCACTGTAAATAGACAGGAACTGCAGACAGCTCGGTATAAATAGACAGGAACTACACACAGCTCACTGTAAATAGACAGTAACTGCACACAGCTCACTGTAAATAGACAGTAACTACATACAGGTCACTGTAAATAGACAGGAACTACACACAGCTCACTGTAAATAGACAGGAACTACACACAGCTCGCTGTAAATAGACAGGAACGACACACAGCTCGCTGTAAATAGACAGGAAGGACACACAGCTCGGTATAAATAGACAGGAACTGCACACAGCTCACTGTAAATAGACAGGAACTGCACACAGTTCGCAGTAAATACACAGGAACTGCACACAGCTCACTGTAAATAGACAGGAACTACACACAGTTCGCAGTAAATACACAGGAACTGCACACGGCTCACTGTAAATACACAGGAACTACACACAGCTCGCTGTAAATAGACAGGAACGACACACAGCTCGCTCTAAATAGACAGGAAGGACACACAGCTCGGTATAAAAAGACAGGAACTGCACACGGCTCACTGTAAATAGACAGGAACTGCACACAGCTCACTGTAAATACACAGGAACTACACACAGTTCGCAGTAAATACACAGGAACTGCACACAGCTCACTGTAAATAGACAGGAACTGCACACAGCTCAGTGTAAATAGACAGGAACTGCACACAGCTCACTGTAAATACACAGGAACTGCACACAGCTCACTGTAAATCGACAGAAACTGCGCACCGCTCGCTCTAAATAGACAGGAACTACACACAGCTCGGTATAAATAGACAGGAACTACACACAGCTCACTGGAAATAGACAGGAACTACACACAGCTCACTGTAAATAGACAGTAACTGCACACAGCTCGGTATAAATAGACAGGAATTACAGACAGCTCACTGTAAATAGACAAGAATTGCACACAACTCGCTGTAAATACACAGGAACTACACACAGCTTGCTGTAAATAGACAGTAACTGCACACAGCTCACTGTAAATAGACAGGAACGACACACAGCTCGCTGTAAATAGACAGGAACTACACACAGCTCACTGTAAATACACAGGAACTACACACAGCTTGCTGTAAATAGACAGTAACTGCACACAGCTCGCTGTAAATAGACAGGAACGACACACAGCTCACTGTAAATAGACAGGAACTACACACAGCTCACTGTAAATACACAGGAACTACAGACAGCTCACTGAAAATAGACAGGAACTACACACAGCTCACTGTAAATAGACAGTAACTGCACACAGCTCACTGTAAATAGATAGGAACTGCACACAGCTAACTGTAAATACACAGGAACTGCACACAGCTCACTGTAAATAGACAGGAACGACACACAGCTCGCTGTAAATAGACAGGAACGACACACAGCTCGGTATAAATAGACAAGAACTGCACACAGCTCAATGTAAATAGACAGGAAGGACAAAAAGCCCGCTGTAAATAGACAGGAACTACACACAGCTCGCTGTAAATAGACAGGAACTGCGCACAGCTCACTGTAAATAGATAGGAACTGCACACAGCTAACTGTAAATAGACAGGAACTACACACAGCTCACTGTAAATAGACAGGAACTATACACAGCTCACTGTAAAGAGACAGGAATGACACACAGCTCGCTGTAATTAGACAGGAAGGACACACAGCTCGGTATAAATAGACAGGAACTGCACACAGCTCACTGTAAAAAGACAGGAACTGCACACAGTTCGCAGTAAATACACAGGAACTGCACACAGCTCACTGTAAATAGACAGGAACTACACACAGTTCGCAGTAAATACACAGGAACTGCACACGGCTCACTGTAAATAGACAGGAACTACACACAGCTCGCTGTAAATAGACAGGAACGACACACAGCTCGCTGTAAATAGACAGGAAGGACACACAGCTCGCTGTAAATAGACAGGAACAGCACACAGCTCACTGTAAATAGACAGGAACTACACACATTTCGCAGTAAATACACAGGAACTGCACACAGCTCACTGTAAATAGACAGGAACTGCACACAGCTCAGTGTAAATAGACAGGAACTGCACACAGCTCGCTGTAAATACACAGGAACTGCACACAGCTCACTGTAAATCGACAGAAACTGTGCACCGCTCGCTCTAAATAGACAGGAACTACACACAGCTCGGTATAAATAGACAGGAACTACACACAGCTCACTGGAAATAGACAGGAACTACACACAGCTCACTGTAAATAGACAGTAACTGCACACAGCTCGGTATAAATAGAGAGGAATTACAGACAGCTCACTGTAAATATACAAGAATTGCACACAACTCGCTGTAAATACACAGGAACTACACACAGCTTGCTGTAAATAGACAGTAACTGCACACAGCTCACTGTAAATAGACAGGAACGACACACAGCTCCCTGTAAATAGACAGGAACTACACACAGCTCACTGTAAATAGACTAGAACTACACACAGCTTGCTGTAAATAGACAGTAACTGCACACAGCTCACTGTAAATAGACAGGAACGACACACAGCTCACTGTAAATAGACAGGAACGACACACAGCTCACTGTAAATGCACAGGATCTGCAGACAGCTTGCTGTAAATAAACAGGATCTGCAGACAGCTCGCTGTAAATACACAGGAATGACACAGAGCTCGCTGTAAATAGACAGGAACTACACACAGCTCACTGTAAATAGACAGGAACTGCACACAGCTCACTGTCAATCGACAGGAACGACACACAGCTCACTGTAAATAGACAGGAACTGCACACAGTTCGCAGTAAATACACAGGAACTGCACACAGCTCACTGTAAATAGACAGGAACTACACACAGTTCGCAGTAAATACACAGGAACTGCACACGGCTCACTGTAAATAGACAGGAACTACACACAGCTCGCTGTAAATAGACAGGAACTGCACACAGCTCAAAGCAAATAGACAGGAACTACACACACCTCGCTGTAAATAGACAGGAACTGCACACAGCTCAAAGCAAATAGACAGGAACTACACACAGCTCGCTGTAAATAGAGAGGTACTGCACACAGCTCGCTGTAAATAGACAGGAACGACACACAGCTCACTGTAAATAGACAGGAACTACACACAGCTCGCTGTAAATAGACAGGAACTGCACACAGCTCACTGTAAATGGACAGTAACTGCACACAGCTCACTGTAAATAGACAGGAACTACACACAGCTCACCGTAAATAGACAGGAACTACAGACAGTTTGCTGTAAATAGACGAGAACTACAAACAGCTCACTATAAATAGACAGGAACGACACACAGCTCACTGTAAATAGACAGGAACTGCAGACAGCTCGGTATAAATAGACAGGAACTACAAACAGCTCACTGTAAATAGACAGTAACTGCACACAGCTCACTGTAAATAGACAGTAACTACATACAGGTCACTGTAAATAGACAGGAACTACACACAGCTCACTGTAAATAGACAGGAACTACACACAGCTCGCTGTAAATAGACAGGAACGACACACAGCTCGCTGTAAATAGACAGGAAGGACACACAGCTCGGTATAAATAGACAGGAACTGCACACAGCTCACTGTAAATAGACAGGAACTGCACACAGTTCGCAGTAAATACACAGGAACTGCACACAGCTCACTGTAAATAGACAGGAACTACACACAGTTCGCAGTAAATACACAGGAACTGCACACGGCTCACTGTAAATACACAGGAACTACACACAGCTCGCTGTAAATAGACAGGAACGACACACAGCTCGCTGTAAATAGACAGGAAGGACACACAGCTCGGTATAAATAGACAGGAACTGCACACGGCTCACTGTAAATAGACAGGAACTGCACACAGCTCACTGTAAATAGACAGGAACTACACACAGTTCGCAGTAAATACACAGGAACTGCACACAGCTCACTGTAAATAGACAGGAACTGCACACAGCTCAGTGTAAATAGACAGGAACTGCACACAGCTCACTGTAAATACACAGGAACTGCACACAGCTCACTGTAAATCGACAGAAACTGCGCACCGCTCGCTCTAAATAGACAGGAACTACACACAGCTCGGTATAAATAGACAGGAACTACACACAGCTCACTGGAAATAGACAGGAACTACACACAGCTCACTGTAAATAGACAGTAACTGCACACAGCTCGGTATAAATAGACAGGAATTACAGACAGCTCACTGTAAATAGACAAGAATTGCACACAACTCGCTGTAAAAACACAGGAACTACACACAGCTTGCTGTAAATAGACAGTAACTGCACACAGCTCACTGTAAATAGACAGGAACGACACACAGCTCGCTGTAAATAGACAGGAACTACACACAGCTCACTGTAAATACACAGGAACTACACACAGCTTGCTGTAAATAGACAGTAACTGCACACAGCTCGCTGTAAATAGACAGGAACGACACACAGCTCACTGTAAATAGACAGGAACTACACACAGCTCACTGTAAATACACAGGAACTACAGACAGCTCACTGAAAATAGACAGGAACTACACACAGCTCACTGTAAATAGACAGTAACTGCACACAGCTCACTGTAAATAGACAGGAACTACATACAGCTCACTGTAAATAGACAGGAACGACACACATCTCGCTGTAAATAGACAGGAACTACACACAGCTCACTGTAAATAGACAGGAAAGACACACAGCTCACTGTAAATAGACAGGAACTACAAACAGCTCACTGCAAATAGACAGGAATGACACACAACTCACTGTAAATGCACAGGATCTGCAGACAGCTCGCTGTAAATAAACAGGATCTGCAGACAGCTCGCTGTAAATACACAGGAATGACACACAGCTCGCTGTAAATAGACAGGAACTACACACAACTCACCGTAAATAGACAGGAACTACACACAGCTCGCTGTAAATAGACAGGAACTGCACACAGCTCACCGTAAATAGACAGGAACTACACACAGCTCGCTGTAAATAGACAGGAAAGACACACAGCTCACTGTAAATAGACAGGAACTACAAACAGCTCACTGCAAATAGACAGGAACGACACACAACTCACTGTAAATGCACAGGATCTGCAGACAGCTTGCTGTAAATAAACAGGATCTGCAGACAGCTCGCTGTAAATACACAGGAATGACACACAGCTCGCTGTAAATAGACAGGAACTGCACACAGCTCACTGTAAATAGACAGGAACTACACACAGCTCACTGGAAATACACAGGATCTGCAGACAGCTCGCTGTAAATACAACAGGATCTGCAGACAGCTCGCTGTAAATAGACAGGAACGACACACAGCTCACTGTAAATAGACAGGAACTGCACACAGCTCACTGTGAATAGACAGGACAGACACACAGCTCACTGTAAATACACAGGAACTGCACACAGCTCACTGTAAATACACAGGAACTGCACACAGCTCGCTCTAAATAGACAGGAACTGCACACAGCTCACTGTAAATAGACAGGAACTGCACACAGCTCACTGTAAATAGACAGGAACTGCACACAGCTCACTGAAAATAGACAGGAACTACAGACAGCTCACTGTAAATAGAAAGGAACTGCACACAGCTCAGTGTAAATAGACAGGAACTAAAAACAGCTCACTCTAAATACACAGGAACTGCACGCAGCCCGCTGTAAATACACAGGAATGACACACAGCTCGCTGTAAATAGTCAGGAACTACACACAGCCCGCTGTAAATACACAGGATCTGCAGACAGCTCGCTGTAAATACAACAGGATCTGCAGACAGCTCGCTGTAAATACACAGGAATGACACACAGCTCATTGTAAGTAGACGGGAACTACACACAGCTCGCTGTAAATAGATAGGAACAACACACAGCTCACTGTAAATAGACAGGAATGACACACAGCTCGCTGTAAATCGAAAGGAACTACACATAGCTCACTGTAAATAGACAGGAACGACACAGAGCTCGCTGTAAATAGACAGGAACTACACACAGCTCACTGTAAATAGACAGGAACTGCACACAGCTCACTGTCAATCGACAGGAACGACACACAGCTCGCTGTAAATACACAGGAAAGACACACAGCTCACTGTAAATAGACAGGAACTACACACAGCTCACTGTAAATAGACAGAAACTGCACACATCTCACTGTAAATACACAGGAAGGACAAAAAGCCCGCTGTAAATAGACAGGAACTACACACAGCTCGCTGTAAATAGACAGGAACTGCGCACAGCTCACTGTAAATAGATAGGAACTGCACACAGCTAACTGTAAATAGACAGGAACTACACACAGCTCACTGTAAATAGACAGGAACTATACACAGCTCACTGTAAATAGACAGGAATGACACACAGCTCGCTGTAATTAGACAGGAAGGACACACAGCTCGGTATAAATAGACAGGAACTGCACACAGCTCACTGTAAAAAGACAGGAACTGCACACAGTTCGCAGTAAATACACAGGAACTGCACACAGCTCACTGTAAATAGACAGGAACTACACACAGTTCGCAGTAAATACACAGGAACTGCACACGGCTCACTGTAAATAGACAGGAACTACACACAGCTCGCTGTAAATAGACAGGAACGACACACAGCTCGCTGTAAATAGACAGGAAGGACACACAGCTCGGTATAAATAGACAGGAACTGCACACAGCTCACTGTAAATAGACAGGAAGGACAAAAAGCCCGCTGTAAATAGACAGGAACTACACACAGCTCGCTGTAAATAGACAGGAACTGCGCACAGCTCACTGTAAATAGATAGGAACTGCACACAGCTAACTGTAAATAGACAGGAACTACACACAGCTCACTGTAAATAGACAGGAACTATACACAGCTCACTGTAAATAGACAGGAATGACACACAGCTCGCTGTAATTAGACAGGAAGGACACACAGCTCGGTATAAATAGACAGGAACTGCACACAGCTCACTGTAAAAAGACAGGAACTGCACACAGTTCGCAGTAAATACACAGGAACTGCACACAGCTCACTGTAAATAGACAGGAACTACACACAGTTCGCAGTAAATACACAGGAACTGCACACGGCTCACTGTAAATAGACAGGAACTACACACAGCTCGCTGTAAATAGACAGGAAGGACACACAGCTCGGTATAAATAGACAGGAACTGCACACAGCTCACTGTAAATAGACAGGAACTGCACACAGTTCGCAGTAAATACACAGGAACTGCACACAGCTCACTGTAAATAGACAGGAACTACACACAGTTCGCAGTAAATACACAGGAACTGCACACGGCTCACTGTAAAAACACAGGAACTACACACAGCTCGCTGTAAATAGACAGGAAGGACACACAGCTCGGTATAAAAAGACAGGAACTGCAGACAGCTCGGTATAAATAGACAGGAACTACAAACAGCTCACTGTAAATAGACAGTAACTGCACACAGCTCACTGTAAATAGACAGTAACTACATACAGGTCACTGTAAATAGACAGGAACTACACACAGCTCACTGTAAATAGACAGGAACTACACACAGCTCGCTGTAAATAGACAGGAACGACACACAGCTCGCTGTAAATAGACAGGAAGGACACACAGCTCGGTATAAATAGACAGGAACTGCACACAGCTCACTGTAAATAGACAGGAACTGCACACAGTTCGCAGTAAATACACAGGAACTGCACACAGCTCACTGTAAATAGACAGGAACTACACACAGTTCGCAGTAAATACACAGGAACTGCACACGGCTCACTGTAAATACACAGGAACTACACACAGCTCGCTGTAAATAGACAGGAACGACACACAGCTCGCTGTAAATAGACAGGAAGGACACACAGCTCGGTATAAATAGACAGGAACTGCACACGGCTCACTGTAAATAGACAGGAACTGCACACAGCTCACTGTAAATAGACAGGAACTACACACAGTTCGCAGTAAATACACAGGAACTGCACACAGCTCACTGTAAATAGACAGGAACTGCACACAGCTCAGTGTAAATAGACAGGAACTGCACACAGCTCACTGTAAATACACAGGAACTGCACACAGCTCACTGTAAATCGACAGAAACTGCGCACCGCTCGCTCTAAATAGACAGGAACTACACACAGCTCGGTATAAATAGACAGGAACTACACACAGCTCACTGGAAATAGACAGGAACTACACACAGCTCACTGTAAATAGACAGTAACTGCACACAGCTCGGTATAAATAGACAGGAATTACAGACAGCTCACTGTAAATAGACAAGAATTGCACACAACTCGCTGTAAAAACACAGGAACTACACACAGCTTGCTGTAAATAGACAGTAACTGCACACAGCTCACTGTAAATAGACAGGAACGACACACAGCTCGCTGTAAATAGACAGGAACTACACACAGCTCACTGTAAATACACAGGAACTACACACAGCTTGCTGTAAATAGACAGTAACTGCACACAGCTCGCTGTAAATAGACAGGAACGACACACAGCTCACTGTAAATAGACAGGAACTACACACAGCTCACTGTAAATACACAGGAACTACAGACAGCTCACTGAAAATAGACAGGAACTACACACAGCTCACTGTAAATAGACAGTAACTGCACACAGCTCACTGTAAATAGACAGGAACTACATACAGCTCACTGTAAATAGACAGGAACGACACACATCTCGCTGTAAATAGACAGGAACTACACACAGCTCACTGTAAATAGACAGGAAAGACACACAGCTCACTGTAAATAGACAGGAACTACAAACAGCTCACTGCAAATAGACAGGAATGACACACAACTCACTGTAAATGCACAGGATCTGCAGACAGCTCGCTGTAAATAAACAGGATCTGCAGACAGCTCGCTGTAAATACACAGGAATGACACACAGCTCGCTGTAAATAGACAGGAACTACACACAACTCACCGTAAATAGACAGGAACTACACACAGCTCGCTGTAAATAGACAGGAACTGCACACAGCTCACCGTAAATAGACAGGAACTACACACAGCTCGCTGTAAATAGACAGGAAAGACACACAGCTCACTGTAAATAGACAGGAACTACAAACAGCTCACTGCAAATAGACAGGAACGACACACAACTCACTGTAAATGCACAGGATCTGCAGACAGCTTGCTGTAAATAAACAGGATCTGCAGACAGCTCGCTGTAAATACACAGGAATGACACACAGCTCGCTGTAAATAGACAGGAACTGCACACAGCTCACTGTAAATAGACAGGAACTACACACAGCTCACTGGAAATACACAGGATCTGCAGACAGCTCGCTGTAAATACAACAGGATCTGCAGACAGCTCGCTGTAAATAGACAGGAACGACACACAGCTCACTGTAAATAGACAGGAACTGCACACAGCTCACTGTGAATAGACAGGACAGACACACAGCTCACTGTAAATACACAGGAACTGCACACAGCTCACTGTAAATACACAGGAACTGCACACAGCTCGCTCTAAATAGACAGGAACTGCACACAGCTCACTGTAAATAGACAGGAACTGCACACAGCTCACTGTAAATAGACAGGAACTGCACACAGCTCACTGAAAATAGACAGGAACTACAGACAGCTCACTGTAAATAGAAAGGAACTGCACACAGCTCAGTGTAAATAGACAGGAACTAAAAACAGCTCACTCTAAATACACAGGAACTGCACGCAGCCCACTGTAAATACACAGGAATGACACACAGCTCGCTGTAAATAGTCAGGAACTACACACAGCCCGCTGTAAATACACAGGATCTGCAGACAGCTCGCTGTAAATACAACAGGATCTGCAGACAGCTCGCTGTAAATACACAGGAATGACACACAGCTCATTGTAAATAGACGGGAACTACACACAGCTCGCTGTAAATAGACAGGAACAACACACAGCTCACTGTAAATAGACAGGAATGACACACAGCTCGCTGTAAATCGAAAGGAACTACACATAGCTCACTGTAAATAGACAGGAACGACACAGAGCTCGCTGTAAATAGACAGGAACTACACACAGCTCACTGTAAATAGACAGGAACTGCACACAGCTCACTGTCAATCGACAGGAACGACACACAGCTCGCTGTAAATACACAGGAAAGACACACAGCTCACTGTAAATAGACAGGAACTACACACAGCTCACTGTAAATAGACAGAAACTGCACACATCTCACTGTAAATACACAGGAAGGACAAAAAGCCCGCTGTAAATAGACAGGAACTACACACAGCTCGCTGTAAATAGACAGGAACTGCGCACAGCTCACTGTAAATAGATAGGAACTGCACACAGCTAACTGTAAATAGACAGGAACTACACACAGCTCACTGTAAATAGACAGGAACTATACACAGCTCACTGTAAATAGACAGGAATGACACACAGCTCGCTGTAATTAGACAGGAAGGACACACAGCTCGGTATAAATAGACAGGAACTGCACACAGCTCACTGTAAATAGACAGGAACAGCACACAGCTCACTGTAAATAGACAGGAACTACACACATTTCGCAGTAAATACACAGGAACTGCACACAGCTCACTGTAAATACATAGGAACTACACACAGCTTGCTGTAAATAGACTGTAACTGCACACAGCTCACTGTAAATAGACAGGAACGACACACAGCTCACTGTAAATAGACAGGAACTACACACAGCTCACTATAAATACACAGGAACTACAGACAGCTCACTGTAAATAGACAGGAACTACACACAGCTCACTGTAAATAGACAGTAACTGCACACAGCTCACTGTAAATAGACAGGAAGTACACACATCTCACTGTAAATAGACAGGAACGACACACAGCTCACTGTAAATAGACAGGAACTACACACAGCTCACTGTAAATAGACAGGAACTACTCACAGCTCACTATAAATACACAGGAACTACAGACAGCTCACTGTAAATAGACAGGAACTACACACAGCTCACTGTAAGTAGACAGTAACTGCACACAGCTCACTGTAAATAGACAGGATCTACACACATCTCACTGTAAATAGACAGGAACGACATACAGCTCACTGTAAATAGACAGGAACTACACACAGCTCGCTATAAATAGAGAGGAACTACACACAGCTCACTGTAAATAGACAGGAACTACAAACAGCTCACTGTAAATAGACAGGAACTACACACAGCTCACTGTAAATAGACAGGAACGACACACAACTCACTGTAAATGCACAGGATCTGCAGACAGCTCGCTGTAAATAAACAGGATCTGCACACAGCTCGCTGTAAATAGACAGTAACTGCACACAGCTCACTGTAAATAGACAGGAACTGCACACAGCTCAGTGTAAATAGACAGGAACTGCACACAGCTCGCTGTAAATACACAGGAACTGCACATAGCTCACTGTAAATCGACAGAAACTGTGCACCGCTCGCTCTAAATAGACAGGAACTACACACAGCTCGGTATAAATAGACAGGAACTACACACAGCTCACTGGAAATAGACAGGAACTACACACAGCTCACTGTAAATAGACAGTAACTGCACACAGCTCGGTATAAATAGACAGGAATTACAGACAGCTCACTGTAAATAGACAAGAATTGCACACAACTCGCTGTAAATACACAGGAACTACACACAGCTTGCTGTAAATAGACAGTAACTGCACACAGCTCACTGTAAATAGACAGGAACGACACACAGCTCCCTGTAAATAGACAGGAACTACACACAGCTCCCTGTAAATAGACTAGAACTACACACAGCTTGCTGTAAATAGACAGTAACTGCACACAGCTCACTGTAAATAGACAGGAACGACACACAGCTCACTGTAAAGACACAGGAACTACAGACAGCTCACTGTAAATACACAGCAACTACACACAGCTTGCTGTAAATAGATAGTAACTGCACACAGCTCACTGTAAATAGACAGGAACTGCGCACAGCTCACTGTAAATAGACAGGAAGGACACACATCTCGGTATAAATAGACAGGAACTGCACACAGCTCACTGTAAATAGACAGGACCTGCACACAGTTCGCAGTAAATACACAGGAACTGCACACAGCTCACTGTAAATAGACAGGAACTAGATACAGCTCACTGTAAATTGACAGGAACTACACACAGCTCGCTATAAATACACAGGAACTACACACAGCTCACTGTAAATAGACAGGAACGACACACAGCTCACTGTAAATAGACAGGAACTACAAACAGCTCACTGTAAATAGACAGGAACGACACACAACTCACTGTAAATGCACAGGATCTGCAGACAGCTCACTGTAAATTAACAGAATCTGCAGACAGCTCGCTGTAAATACACAGGAATGACACACAGCTCGCTGTAAATAGACAGGAACTGCACACAGCTCACTGTAAATAGACAGGAACTACACACAGCTCGCTGTAAATACACAGGATCTGCAGACAGCTCGCTGTAAATACAACAGGATCTGCAGACAGCTCGCTGTAAATAGACAGGAACGACACACAGCTCACTGCAATTAGACAGGAACTGCACACAGCTCGCTGTAAATAGACAGGAACTACAGCAGCTCACTGTAAATAGACAGGAACTGCACACAGCTCACTGAAAATAGACAGGAACTGCACACTGCTCACTGAAAATAGACAGGAACTGCACACAGCTCAGTGTAAATAGACAGGAACTGCACACAGCTCGCTGTAAATAGACAGGAACTGCACACAGCTCACTGAAAATAGACAGGAACGACACACAGCTCGCTGTAAATAGACAGGAACTACAGACAGCTCACTGTAAATAGACAGGAACTACACACAGCTCGCTGTAAATAGACAGGAACTACAGACAGCTCACTGTAAATAGAAAGGAACTGCACACAGCTCAGTTTAAATAGACAGGAACTAAAAACAGCGCACTCTAAATACACAGGATCTGCAGACAGCTCGCTGTAAATACAACAGGATCTGCAGACAGCTCGCTGGAAATACACAGGAATGACACACAGCTCATTGTAAATAGACGGGAACTACACACAGCTCGCTGTAAATAGACAGGAACAACACACAGCTCACTGTAAATAGACAGGAACTACACACAGCTCACTGTAAATAGACAGGAACTGCGCACAGCTCACTGTAAATAGATAGGAACTGCACACAGCTAACTGTAAATAGACAGGAACTGCACATAGCTCACTGTAAGTAGAGAGGAACGACACACAGCTCACTGTAAATAGACAGGAAGGACACACAGCTCGCTGTAAATAGACAGGAAGGACACACTGCTCGGTATAAATAGACAGGAACTGCACACAGCTCACTGTAAATAAACAGGAACTGCACACAGTTCGCAGTAAATACACAGGAACTGCACACAGCTCACTGTAAATAGACAGGAACTACACACAGCTCACTGTAAATAGACAGGAACAGCACACAGCTCACTGTAAATAGACAGGAACTGCACACAGTTCGCAGTAAATACACAGGAACTGCACACAGCTCACTGTAAATAGACAGGAACTACACACAGTTCGCAGTAAATACACAGGAACTGCACACGGCTCACTGTAAATGCACAGGAACTACACACAGCTCGCTGTAAATAGACAGGAAGGACACACAGCTCGGTATAAAAAGACAGGAACTGCACACGGCTCACTGTAAATAGACAGGAACAGCACACAGCTCACTGTACATAGACAGGAACTACACACATTTCGCAGTAAATACACAGGAACTGCACACAGCTCACTGTAAATAGACAGGAACTGCACACAGCTCAGTGTAAATAGACAGGAACTGCACACAGCTCACTGTAAATACACAGGAACTGCACACAGCTCACTGTAAATCGACAGAAACTGTGCACCGCTCGCTCTAAATAGACAGGAACTACACACAGCTCGGTATAAATAGACAGGAACTACACACAGCTCACTGGAAATAGACAGGAACTACACACAGCTCACTGTAAATAGACAGTAACTGCACACAGCTCGGTATAAATAGACAGGAATTACAGACAGCTCACTGTAAATAGACAAGAATTGCACACAACTCGCTGTAAAAACACAGGAACTACACACAGCTTGCTGTAAATAGACAGTAACTGCACACAGCTCACTGTAAATAGACAGGAACGACACACAGCTCGCTGTAAATAGACAGGAACTACACACAGCTCGCTGTAAATAGACAGGAACTACACACAGCTTGCTGTAAATAGACAGTAACTGCACACAGCTTGCTGTAAATAGACAGGAACGACACACAGCTCACTGTAAATAGACAGGAACTACACACAGCTCACTGTAAAGACACAGGAACTACAGACAGCTCACTGTAAATACACAGCAACTACACACAGCTTGCTGTAAATAGATAGTAACTGCACACAGCTCACTGTAAATAGACTGGAACTGCGCACAGCTCACTGTAAATAGACAGGAAGGACACACAGCTCGGTATAAATAGACAGGAACTGCACACAGCTCACTGTAAATAGACAGGAACTGCACACAGTTCGCAGTAAATACACAGGAACTGCACACAGCTCACTGTAAATAGACAGGAACTAGATACAGCTCACTGTATTTATAGCGAGCTGTATGTCGTTCCTGTCTATTTACAGTGAGCTGTGTGCAGTTCCTGTCTATTTACAGCGAGCTGTGTGTCATTCCTGTGTATTTACAGCGAGCTGTGTGCAGATTCTGTTAATTTACAGTGAGCTGTCTGCAGATCCTGTGCATTTACAGTGAGTTTTGTGTCGTTCCTGTCTATTTACAGTGAGCTGTTTGTAGTTCCTGTCTATTTACAGTGAGCTGTGTGTCGTTCCTGTCTATTTACAGTGAGCTGTGTGTAGTTCCTGTGTATTTATAGCGAGCTGTGTGTCGTTCCTGTCTATTTACAGTGAGCTGTGTGTAGTTCCTGTGTATTTATAGCGAGCTGTGTGTCGTTCCTGTCAATTTACAGTGAGCTGTGTGTAGTTCCTGTGTATTTATAGCGAGCTGTGTGTAGTTCCTGTCAATTTACACAGGAACTACACACAGCTCACTGTAAATAGACAGGAACGACACACAGCTCACTGTAAATAGACAGGAACTACAAACAGCTCACTGTAAATAGACAGGAACGACACACAACTCACTGTAAATGCACAGGATCTGCAGACAGCTCACTGTAAATTAACAGAATCTGCACACAGCTCGCTGTAAATACACAGGAATGACACACAGCTCGCTGTAAATAGACAGGAACTGCACACAGCTCACTGTAAATAGACAGGAACTACACACAGCTCGCTGTAAATACACAGGATCTGCAGACAGCTCGCTGTAAATACAACAGGATCTGCAGACAGCTTGCTGTAAATAGACAGGAACGACACACAGCTCACTGTAAATAGACAGGAACTGCACACAGCTCAGTGTAAATAGACAGGAACTGCACACAGCTCACTGTAAATAGACAGGAACTACACACAGCTCACTGTAAATAGACAGGAACTACAGACAGCTCACTGTAAATAGAAAGGAACTGCACACAGCTCAGTGTAAATAGACAGGAACTGCACACAGCTCACTGTAAATAGACAGGAACTACACACAGCTCACTGTAAATAGACAGGAACTGCGCACAGCTCACTGTAAATAGATAGGAACTGCACACAGCTAACTGTAAATAGACAGGAACTGCACATAGCTCACTGTAAGTAGAGAGGAACGACACACAGCTCACTGTAAATAGACAGGAAGGACACACAGCTCGCTGTAAATAGACAGGAAGGACACACTGCTCGGTATAAATAGACAGGAACTGCACACAGCTCACTGTAAATAAACAGGAACTGCACACAGTTCGCAGTAAATACACAGGAACTGCACACAGCTCACTGTAAATAGACAGGAACTACACACAGCTCACTGTAAATAGACAGGAACAGCACACAGCTCACTGTAAATAGACAGGAACTGCACACAGTTCGCAGTAAATACACAGGAACTGCACACAGCTCACTGTAAATAGACAGGAACTACACACAGTTCGCAGTAAATACACAGGAACTGCACACGGCTCACTGTAAATGCACAGGAACTACACACAGCTCGCTGTAAATAGACAGGAAGGACACACAGCTCGGTATAAAAAGACAGGAACTGCACACGGCTCACTGTAAATAGACAGGAACAGCACACAGCTCACTGTACATAGACAGGAACTACACACATTTCGCAGTAAATACACAGGAACTGCACACAGCTCACTGTAAATAGACAGGAACTGCACACAGCTCAGTGTAAATAGACAGGAACTGCACACAGCTCACTGTAAATACACAGGAACTGCACACAGCTCACTGTAAATCGACAGAAACTGTGCACCGCTCGCTCTAAATAGACAGGAACTACACACAGCTCGGTATAAATAGACAGGAACTACACACAGCTCACTGGAAATAGACAGGAACTACACACAGCTCACTGGGGTAAATAGACAGTAACTGCACACAGCTCGGTATAAATAGACAGGAATTACAGACAGCTCACTGTAAATAGACAAGAATTGCACACAACTCGCTGTAAAAACACAGGAACTACACACAGCTTGCTGTAAATAGACAGTAACTGCACACAGCTCACTGTAAATAGACAGGAACGACACACAGCTCGCTGTAAATAGACAGGAACTACACACAGCTCGCTGTAAATAGACAGGAACTACACACAGCTTGCTGTAAATAGACAGTAACTGCACACAGCTTGCTGTAAATAGACAGGAACGACACACAGCTCACTGTAAATAGACAGGAACTACACACAGCTCACTGTAAAGACACAGGAACTACAGACAGCTCACTGTAAATACACAGCAACTACACACAGCTTGCTGTAAATAGATAGTAACTGCACACAGCTCACTGTAAATAGACTGGAACTGCGCACAGCTCACTGTAAATAGACAGGAAGGACACACAGCTCGGTATAAATAGACAGGAACTGCACACAGCTCACTGTAAATAGACAGGAACTGCACACAGTTCGCAGTAAATACACAGGAACTGCACACAGCTCACTGTAAATAGACAGGAACTAGATACAGCTCACTGTATTTATAGCGAGCTGTATGTCGTTCCTGTCTATTTACAGTGAGCTGTGTGCAGTTCCTGTCTATTTACAGCGAGCTGTGTGTCATTCCTGTGTATTTACAGCGAGCTGTGTGCAGATTCTGTTAATTTACAGTGAGCTGTCTGCAGATCCTGTGCATTTACAGTGAGTTTTGTGTCGTTCCTGTCTATTTACAGTGAGCTGTTTGTAGTTCCTGTCTATTTACAGTGAGCTGTGTGTCGTTCCTGTCTATTTACAGTGAGCTGTGTGTAGTTCCTGTGTATTTATAGCGAGCTGTGTGTCGTTCCTGTCTATTTACAGTGAGCTGTGTGTAGTTCCTGTGTATTTATAGCGAGCTGTGTGTCGTTCCTGTCAATTTACAGTGAGCTGTGTGTAGTTCCTGTGTATTTATAGCGAGCTGTGTGTAGTTCCTGTCAATTTACACAGGAACTACACACAGCTCACTGTAAATAGACAGGAACGACACACAGCTCACTGTAAATAGACAGGAACTACAAACAGCTCACTGTAAATAGACAGGAACGACACACAACTCACTGTAAATGCACAGGATCTGCAGACAGCTCACTGTAAATTAACAGAATCTGCACACAGCTCGCTGTAAATACACAGGAATGACACACAGCTCGCTGTAAATAGACAGGAACTGCACACAGCTCACTGTAAATAGACAGGAACTACACACAGCTCGCTGTAAATACACAGGATCTGCAGACAGCTCGCTGTAAATACAACAGGATCTGCAGACAGCTCGCTGTAAATAGACAGGAACGACACACAGCTCACTGTAAATAGACAGGAACTGCACACAGCTCAGTGTAAATAGACAGGAACTGCACACAGCTCACTGTAAATAGACAGGAACTACACACAGCTCACTGTAAATAGACAGGAACTACAGACAGCTCACTGTAAATAGAAAGGAACTGCACACAGCTCAGTGTAAATAGACAGGAACTGCACACAGCTCACTGTAAATAGACAGGAACTACACACAGCTCGCTGTAAATAGACAGGAACTACAGACAGCTCACTGTAAATAGAAAGGAACTGCACACAGCTCAGTGTAAATAGACAGGAACTAAAAACAGCGCACTCTAAATACACAGGATCTGCAGACAGCTCGCTGTAAATACAACAGGATCTGCAGACAGCTCGCTGGAAATACACAGGAATGACACACAGCTCATTGTAAATAGACGGGAACTACACACAGCTCGCTGTAAATAGACAGGAACAACACACAGCTCACTGTAAATAGACAGGAACTACACACAGCTCACTGTAAATAGACAGGAACTGCGCACAGCTCACTGTAAATAGATAGGAACTGCACACAGCTAACTGTAAATAGACAGGAACTGCACATAGCTCACTGTAAGTAGAGAGGAACTACACACAGCTCACTGTAAATAGACAGGAAGGACACACAGCTCGCTGTAAATAGACAGGAAGGACACACTGCTCGGTATAAATAGACAGGAACTGCACACAGCTCACTGTAAATAAACAGGAACTGCACACAGTTCGCAGTAAATACACAGGAACTGCACACAGCTCACTGTAAATAGACAGGAACTACACACAGTTCGCAGTAAATACACAGGAACTGCACACGGCTCACTGTAAATAGACAGGAACTACACACAGCTCGCTGTAAATAGACAGGAACGACACACAGCTCGCTGCAAATAGACAGGAAGGACACACAGCTCGGTATAAATAGACAGGAACTGCACACAGCTCACTGTAAATAGACAGGAACTGCACACAGTTCGCAGTAAATACACAGGAACTGCACACAGTTCACTGTAAATACACACGAACTACACACAGTTCGCAGTAAATACACAGGAACTGCACACGGCTCACTGTAAAAACACAGGAACTACACACAGCTCGCTGTAAATAGACAGGAAGGACACACAGCTCGGTATAAATAGACAGGAACTGCACACGGCTCACTGTAAATAGACAGGAACAGCACACAGCTCACTGTAAATAGACAGGAACTACACATAGTTCGCAGTAAATACACAGGAACTGCACACAGCTCACTGTAAATAGACAGGAACTGCACACAGGTCAGTGTAAATAGACAGGAACTGCACACAGCTCGCTGTAAATACACAGGAACTGCACACAGCTCACTGTAAATCGACAGAAACTGCGCACCGCTCGCTCTAAATACACAGGAACTACACACAGCTTGGTATAAATAGACAGGAACTACACACAGCTCACTGGAAATAGACAGGAACTACACACAGCTCACTGTAAATAGACAGTAACTGCAGACAGCTCGGTATAAATAGACAGGAATTAAAGACAGCTCACTTTAAATAGACAAGAATTGCACACAACTCGCTGTAAATACACAGGAACTACACACAGCTCGCTGTAAATAGACAGTAACTGCACACAGCTAACTGTAAATAGACAGGAACGACACACAGCTCACTATAAATAGACAGGAACTACACACAGCTCACTGTAAATACATAGGAACTACACACAGCTTGCTGTAAATAGACTGTAACTGCACACAGCTCACTGTAAATAGACAGGAACGACACACAGCTCACTGTAAATAGACAGGAACTACACACAGCTCACTATAAATACACAGGAACTACAGACAGCTCACTGTAAATAGACAGGAACTACACACAGCTCACTGTAAATAGACAGTAACTGCACACAGCTCACTGTAAATAGACAGGAAGTACACACATCTCACTGTAAATAGACAGGAACGACACACAGCTCACTGTAAATAGACAGGAACTACACACAGCTCACTGTAAATAGACAGGAACTACTCACAGCTCACTATAAATACACAGGAACTACAGACAGCTCACTGTAAATAGACAGGAACTACACACAGCTCACTGTAAGTAGACAGTAACTGCACACAGCTCACTGTAAATAGACAGGAACTACACACATCTCACTGTAAATAGACAGGAACGACATACAGCTCACTGTAAATAGACAGGAACTACACACAGCTCGCTATAAATAGAGAGGAACTACACACAGCTCACTGTAAATAGACAGGAACTACAAACAGCTCACTGTAAATAGACAGGAACTACACACAGCTCACTGTAAATAGACAGGAACGACACACAACTCACTGTAAATGCACAGGATCTGCAGACAGCTCGCTGTAAATAAACAGGATCTGCACACAGCTCGCTGTAAATAGACAGTAACTGCACACAGCTCACTGTAAATAGACAGGAACTGCACACAGCTCAGTGTAAATAGACAGGAACTGCACACAGCTCGCTGTAAATACACAGGAACTGCACATAGCTCACTGTAAATCGACAGAAACTGTGCACCGCTCGCTCTAAATAGACAGGAACTACACACAGCTCGGTATAAATAGACAGGAACTACACACAGCTCACTGGAAATAGACAGGAACTACACACAGCTCACTGTAAATAGACAGTAACTGCACACAGCTCGGTATAAATAGACAGGAATTACAGACAGCTCACTGTAAATAGACAAGAATTGCACACAACTCGCTGTAAATACACAGGAACTACACACAGCTTGCTGTAAATAGACAGTAACTGCACACAGCTCACTGTAAATAGACAGGAACGACACACAGCTCCCTGTAAATAGACAGGAACTACACACAGCTCCCTGTAAATAGACTAGAACTACACACAGCTTGCTGTAAATAGATAGTAACTGCACACAGCTCACTGTAAATAGACAGGAACTGCGCACAGCTCACTGTAAATAGACAGGAAGGACACACATCTCGGTATAAATAGACAGGAACTGCACACAGCTCACTGTAAATAGACAGGACCTGCACACAGTTCGCAGTAAATACACAGGAACTGCACACAGCTCACTGTAAATAGACAGGAACTAGATACAGCTCACTGGAAATTGACAGGAACTACACACAGCTCGCTATAAATACACAGGAACTACACACAGCTCACTGTAAATAGACAGGAACGACACACAGCTCACTGTAAATAGACAGGAACTACAAACAGCTCACTGTAAATAGACAGGAACGACACACAACTCACTGTAAATGCACAGGATCTGCAGACAGCTCACTGTAAATTAACAGAATCTGCAGACAGCTCGCTGTAAATACACAGGAATGACACACAGCTCGCTGTAAATAGACAGGAACTGCACACAGCTCACTGTAAATAGACAGGAACTACACACAGCTCGCTGTAAATACACAGGATCTGCAGACAGCTCGCTGTAAATACAACAGGATCTGCAGACAGCTCGCTGTAAATAGACAGGAACGACACACAGCTCACTGCAATTAGACAGGAACTGCACACAGCTCGCTGTAAATAGACAGGAACTACAGCAGCTCACTGTAAATAGACAGGAACTGCACACAGCTCACTGAAAATAGACAGGAACTGCACACTGCTCACTGAAAATAGACAGGAACTGCACACAGCTCAGTGTAAATAGACAGGAACTGCACACAGCTCGCTGTAAATAGACAGGAACTGCACACAGCTCACTGAAAATAGACAGGAACGACACACAGCTCGCTGTAAATAGACAGGAACTACAGACAGCTCACTGTAAATAGACAGGAACTACACACAGCTCGCTGTAAATAGACAGGAACTACACACAGCTCGCTGTAAATAGACAGGAACTACAGACAGCTCACTGTAAATAGAAAGGAACTGCACACAGCTCAGTTCAAATAGACAGGAACTAAAAACAGCGCACTCTAAATACACAGGATCTGCAGACAGCTCGCTGTAAATACAACAGGATCTGCAGACAGCTCGCTGGAAATACACAGGAATGACACACAGCTCATTGTAAATAGACGGGAACTACACACAGCTCGCTGTAAATAGACAGGAACAACACACAGCTCACTGTAAATAGACAGGAACTACACACAGCTCACTGTAAATAGACAGGAACTGCGCACAGCTCACTGTAAATAGATAGGAACTGCACACAGCTAACTGTAAATAGACAGGAACTGCACATAGCTCACTGTAAGTAGAGAGGAACGACACACAGCTCACTGTAAATAGACAGGAAGGACACACAGCTCGCTGTAAATAGACAGGAAGGACACACTGCTCGGTATAAATAGACAGGAACTGCACACAGCTCACTGTAAATAAACAGGAACTGCACACAGTTCGCAGTAAATACACAGGAACTGCACACAGCTCACTGTAAATAGACAGGAACTACACACAGTTCGCAGTAAATACACAGGAACTGCACACGGCTCACTGTAAATAGACAGGAACTACACACAGCTCGCTGTAAATACACAGGAACGACACACAGCACACTGCAAATAGACAGGAAGGACACACAGCTCGGTAAAAATAGACAGGAACTGCACACAGCTCACTATAAATAGACAGGAACTGCACACAGTTCGCAGTAAATACACAGGAACTGCACACAGCTCACTGTAAATACACAGGAACTACACACAGTTCGCAGTAAATACACAGGAACTGCACACGGCTCACTGTAAATAGACAGGAACTACACACAGCTCGCTGTAAATAGACAGGAAGGACACACAGCTCGGTATAAATAGACAGGAACTGCACACGGCTCACTGTAAATAGACAGGAACAGCACACAGCTCACTGTAAATAGACAGGAACTACACACAGTTCGCAGTAAATACACAGGAACTGCACACAGCTCACTGTAAATAGACAGGAACTGCACACAGGTCATTGTAAATAGACAGGAACTGCACACAGCTCGCTGTAAATACACAGAAACTGCACACAGCTCACTGTAAATTGACAGAAACTGCGCACCGCTCGCTCTAAATACACAGGAACTACACACAGCTTGGTATAAATAGACAGGAACTACACACAGCTCACTGGAAATAGACAGGAACTACACACAGCTCACTGTAAATAGACAGTAACTGCGCACAGCTCGGTATAAATAGACAGGAATTACAGACAGCTCACTTTAAATAGACAAGAATTGCACACAACTCGCTGTAAATACACAGGAACTACACACAGCTCACTGTAAATAGACAGGAACTGCGCACAGCTAACTGTAAATAGATAGGAACTGCACACAGCTAACTGTAAATAGACAGGAACTGCACATAGCTCACTGTAAGTAGAGAGGAACTACACACAGCTCACTGTAAATAGACAGGAAGGACACACAGCTCGCTGTAAATAGACAGGAAGGACACACTGCTCGGTATAAATAGACAGGAACTGCACACAGCTCACTGTAAATAAACAGGAACTGCACACAGTTCGCAGTAAATACACAGGAACTGCACACAGCTCACTGTAAATAGACAGGAACTACACACAGTTCGCAGTAAATACACAGGAACTGCACACGGCTCACTGTAAATAGACAGGAACTACACACAGCTCGCTGTAAATAGACAGGAACGACACACAGCTCGCTGCAAATAGACAGGAAGGACACACAGCTCGGTATAAATAGACAGGAACTGCACACAGCTCACTGTAAATAGACAGGAACTGCACACAGTTCGCAGTAAATACACAGGAACTGCACACAGTTCACTGTAAATACACACGAACTACACACAGTTCGCAGTAAATACACAGGAACTGCACACGGCTCACTGTAAAAACACAGGAACTACACACAGCTCGCTGTAAATAGACAGGAAGGACACACAGCTCGGTATAAATAGACAGGAACTGCACACGGCTCACTGTAAATAGACAGGAACAGCACACAGCTCACTGTAAATAGACAGGAACTACACACAGTTCGCAGTAAATACACAGGAACTGCACACAGCTCACTGTAAATAGACAGGAACTGCACACAGGTCAGTGTAAATAGACAGGAACTGCACACAGCTCGCTGTAAATACACAGGAACTGCACACAGCTCACTGTAAATCGACAGAAACTGCGCACCGCTCGCTCTAAATACACAGGAACTACACACAGCTTGGTATAAATAGACAGGAACTACACACAGCTCACTGGAAATAGACAGGAACTACACACAGCTCACTGTAAATAGACAGTAACTGCAGACAGCTCGGTATAAATAGACAGGAATTAAAGACAGCTCACTTTAAATAGACAAGAATTGCACACAACTCGCTGTAAATACACAGGAACTACACACAGCTCGCTGTAAATAGACAGTAACTGCACACACCTAACTGTAAATAGACAGGAACGACACACAGCTCACTATAAATAGACAGGAACTACACACAGCTCACTGTAAATACATAGGAACTACACACAGCTTGCTGTAAATAGACTGTAACTGCACACAGCTCACTGTAAATAGACAGGAACGACACACAGCTCACTGTAAATAGACAGGAACTACACACAGCTCACTATAAATACACAGGAACTACAGACAGCTCACTGTAAATAGACAGGAACTACACACAGCTCACTGTAAATAGACAGTAACTGCACACAGCTCACTGTAAATAGACAGGAAGTACACACATCTCACTGTAAATAGACAGGAACGACACACAGCTCACTGTAAATAGACAGGAACTACACACAGCTCACTGTAAATAGACAGGAACTACTCACAGCTCACTATAAATACACAGGAACTACAGACAGCTCACTGTAAATAGACAGGAACTACACACAGCTCACTGTAAGTAGACAGTAACTGCACACAGCTCACTGTAAATAGACAGGAACTACACACATCTCACTGTAAATAGACAGGAACGACATACAGCTCACTGTAAATAGACAGGAACTACACACAGCTCGCTATAAATAGAGAGGAACTACACACAGCTCACTGTAAATAGACAGGAACTACAAACAGCTCACTGTAAATAGACAGGAACTACACACAGCTCACTGTAAATAGACAGGAACGACACACAACTCACTGTAAATGCACAGGATCTGCAGACAGCTCGCTGTAAATAAACAGGATCTGCACACAGCTCGCTGTAAATAGACAGTAACTGCACACAGCTCACTGTAAATAGACAGGAACTGCACACAGCTCAGTGTAAATAGACAGGAACTGCACACAGCTCGCTGTAAATACACAGGAACTGCACATAGCTCACTGTAAATCGACAGAAACTGTGCACCGCTCGCTCTAAATAGACAGGAACTACACACAGCTCGGTATAAATAGACAGGAACTACACACAGCTCACTGGAAATAGACAGGAACTACACACAGCTCACTGTAAATAGACAGTAACTGCACACAGCTCGGTATAAATAGACAGGAATTACAGACAGCTCACTGTAAATAGACAAGAATTGCACACAACTCGCTGTAAATACACAGGAACTACACACAGCTTGCTGTAAATAGACAGTAACTGCACACAGCTCACTGTAAATAGACAGGAACGACACACAGCTCCCTGTAAATAGACAGGAACTACACACAGCTCCCTGTAAATAGACTAGAACTACACACAGCTTGCTGTAAATAGACAGTAACTGCACACAGCTCACTGTAAATAGACAGGAACGACACACAGCTCACTGTAAAGACACAGGAACTACAGACAGCTCACTGTAAATACACAGCAACTACACACAGCTTGCTGTAAATAGATAGTAACTGCACACAGCTCACTGTAAATAGACAGGAACTGCGCACAGCTCACTGTAAATAGACAGGAAGGACACACATCTCGGTATAAATAGACAGGAACTGCACACAGCTCACTGTAAATAGACAGGACCTGCACACAGTTCGCAGTAAATACACAGGAACTGCACACAGCTCACTGTAAATAGACAGGAACTAGATACAGCTCACTGTAAATTGACAGGAACTACACACAGCTCGCTATAAATACACAGGAACTACACACAGCTCACTGTAAATAGACAGGAACGACACACAGCTCACTGTAAATAGACAGGAACTACAAACAGCTCACTGTAAATAGACAGAAACGACACACAACTCACTGTAAATGCACAGGATCTGCAGACAGCTCACTGTAAATTAACAGAATCTGCAGACAGCTCGCTGTAAATACACAGGAATGACACACAGCTCGCTGTAAATAGACAGGAACTGCACACAGCTCACTGTAAATAGACAGGAACTACACACAGCTCGCTGTAAATACACAGGATCTGCAGACAGCTCGCTGTAAATACAACAGGATCTGCAGACAGCTCGCTGTAAATAGACAGGAACGACACACAGCTCACTGCAATTAGACAGGAACTGCACACAGCTCGCTGTAAATAGACAGGAACTACAGCAGCTCACTGTAAATAGACAGGAACTGCACACAGCTCACTGAAAATAGACAGGAACTGCACACTGCTCACTGAAAATAGACAGGAACTGCACACAGCTCAGTGTAAATAGACAGGAACTGCACACAGCTCGCTGTAAATAGACAGGAACTGCACACAGCTCACTGAAAATAGACAGGAACGACACACAGCTCGCTGTAAATAGACAGGAACTACAGACAGCTCACTGTAAATAGACAGGAACTACACACAGCTCGCTGTAAATAGACAGGAACTACACACAGCTCGCTGTAAATAGACAGGAACTACAGACAGCTCACTGTAAATAGAAAGGAACTGCACACAGCTCAGTGTAAATAGACAGGAACTAAAAACAGCGCACTCTAAATACACAGGATCTGCAGACAGCTCGCTGTAAATACAACAGGATCTGCAGACAGCTCGCTGGAAATACACAGGAATGACACACAGCTCATTGTAAATAGACGGGAACTACACACAGCTCGCTGTAAATAGACAGGAACAACACACAGCTCACTGTAAATAGACAGGAACTACACACAGCTCACTGTAAATAGACAGGAACTGCGCACAGCTCACTGTAAATAGATAGGAACTGCACACAGCTAACTGTAAATAGACAGGAACTGCACATAGCTCACTGTAAGTAGAGAGGAACGACACACAGCTCACTGTAAATAGACAGGAAGGACACACAGCTCGCTGTAAATAGACAGGAAGGACACACTGCTCGGTATAAATAGACAGGAACTGCACACAGCTCACTGTAAATAAACAGGAACTGCACACAGTTCGCAGTAAATACACAGGAACTGCACACAGCTCACTGTAAATAGACAGGAAGGACACACTGCTCGGTATAAATAGACAGGAACTGCACACAGCTCACTGTAAATAAACAGGAACTGCACACAGTTCGCAGTAAATACACAGGAACTGCACACAGCTCACTGTAAATAGACAGGAACTACACACAGTTCGCAGTAAATACACAGGAACTGCACACGGCTCACTGTAAATAGACAGGAACTACACACAGCTCGCTGTAAATAGACAGGAACGACACACAGCACGCTGCAAATAGACAGGAAGGACACACAGCTCGGTAAAAATAGACAGGAACTGCACACAGCTCACTATAAATAGACAGGAACTGCACACAGTTCGCAGTAAATACACAGGAACTGCACACAGCTCACTGTAAATACACAGGAACTACACACAGTTCGCAGTAAATACACAGGAACTGCACACGGCTCACTGTAAATAGACAGGAACTACACACAGCTCGCTGTAAATAGACAGGAAGGACACACAGCTCGGTATAAATAGACAGGAACTGCACACGGCTCACTGTAAATAGACAGGAACAGCACACAGCTCACTGTAAATAGACAGGAACTACACACAGTTCGCAGTAAATACACAGGAACTGCACACAGCTCACTGTAAATAGACAGGAACTGCACACAGGTCAGTGTAAATAGACAGGAACTGCACACAGCTCGCTGTAAATACACAGAAACTGCACACAGCTCACTGTAAATTGACAGAAACTGCGCACCGCTCGCTCTAAATACACAGGAACTACACACAGCTTGGTATAAATAGACAGGAACTACACACAGCTCACTGGAAATAGACAGGAACTACACACAGCTCACTGTAAATAGACAGTAACTGCGCACAGCTCGGTATAAATAGACAGGAATTACAGACAGCTCACTTTAAATAGACAAGAATTGCACACAACTCGCTGTAAATACACAGGAACTACACACAGCTCGCTGTAAATAGACAGTAACTGCACACAGCTAACTGTAAGTAGACAGGAACGACACACAGCTCACTGTAAATAGACAGGAACTACACACAGCTCACTGTAAATACATAGGAACTACACACAGCTTGCTGTAAATAGACTGTAACTGCACACAGCTCACTGTAAATAGACAGGAACGACACACAGCTCTCTGTAAATAGACAGGAAATCCACACAGCTCACTATAAATACACAGGAACTACAGACAGCTCACTGTAAATAGACAGGAACTACACACAGCTCACTGTAAATAGACAGTAACTGCACACAGCTCACTGTAAATAGACAGGAACAACACACATCTCACTGTAAATAGACAGGAACGACACACAGCTCACTGTAAATAGACAGGAACTACACACAGCTCACTGTAAATAGACAGGAACTACACACAGCTCACTATAAATACACAGGAACTACAGACAGCTCACTGTAAATAGACAGGAACTACACACAGCTCACTGTAAATAGACAGTAACTGCACACAGCTCACTGTAAATAGACAGGAACTACACACATCTCACTGTAAATAGACAGGAACGACACACAGCTAACTGTAAATAGACAGGAACTACACACAGCTCGCTATAAATAGACAGGAACTACACACAGCTCACTGTAAATAGACAGGAAAGACACACAGCTCACTGTAAATAGACAGGAACTACAAACAGCTCACTGTAAATAGACAGGAACTGCACACAGCTCGCTATAAATAGACAGGAACTACACACAGCTCGCTATAAATAGACAGGAACTACACACAGCTCACTGTAAATAGACAGGAACGACACACAACTCACTGTAAATGCACAGGATCTGCAGACAGCTCGCTGTAAATAAACAGGATCTGCACACAGCTCGCTGTAAATACACAGGAATGACACACAGCTCGCTGTAAATAGACAGGAACGACACACAGCTCACTGTAAATAGACAGGAACTACAAACAGCTCACTGTAAATAGACAGGAACTACACACAGCTCGCTATAAATAGTCAGGAACTACACACAGCTCACTGTACATAGACAGGAAAGACACACAGCTCACTGTAAATAGACAGGAACTACAAACAGCTCACTGTAAATAGACAGGAACTACACACAGCTCGCTATAAATAGACAGGAACTACACACAGCTCGCTATAAATAGACAGGAACTACACACGGCTCACTGTAAATACACAGGAACTACACACAGTTCGCAGTAAATACACAGGAACTGCACACGGCTCACTGTAAATAGACAGGAACTACACACAGCTCGCTGTAAATAGACGGGAAGGACACACAGCTCGCTGTAAATAGACAGGAACTGCACACGGCTCACTGTAAATAGACAGGAACAGCACACAGCTCACTGTAAATAGACAGGAACTACACACAGTTCGCAGAAAATACACAGGAACTGCACACAGCTCACTGTAAATAGACAGGAACTGCACACAGGTCAGTGTAAATAGACAGGAACTGCACACAGCTCGCTGTAAATACACAGGAACTGCACACAGCTCACTGTAAATTGACAGAAACTGCGCATCGCTCGCTCTAAATACACAGGAACTACACACAGCTCACTGTAAATAGACAGGAACTACACACAGCTCGCTGTAAATAGACAGGAACTACAGACAGCTCACTGTAAATAGAAAGGAACTGCACACAGCTCAGTGTAAATAGACAGGAACTAAAAACAGCGCACTCTAAATACACAGGATCTGCAGGCAGCCCGCTGTAAATACACAGGAATGACACACAGCTCACTGTAAATAGTCAGGAACTACACACAGCCCACTGTAAATACACAGGATCTGCAGACAGCTCGCTGTAAATACAACAGGATCTGCAGACAGCTCGCTGGAAATACACAGGAATGACACACAGCTTATTGTAAATAGACGGGAACTACACACAGCTCGCTGTAAATAGACAGGAACAACACACAGCTCACTGTAAATAGACAGGAACTACACACAGCTCACTGTAAATAGACAGGAACTGCGCACAGCTCACTGTAAATAGATAGGAACTGCACACAGCTAACTGTAAATAGACAGGAACTGCACACAGCTCACTGTAAGTAGACAGGAACTATACACAGCTCGCTGTAAATAGACAGGAATGACACACAGCTCGCTGTAAATAGACAGGAAGGACACACAGCTCGGTATAAATAGACAGGAACTGCACACAGCTCACTGTAAATAGACAGGAACTGCACACAGTTCGCAGTAAATACACAGCAACTGCACACAGCTCACTGTAAATAGACAGGAACTACACACAGTTCGCAGTAAATACACAGGAACTGCACACGGCTCACTGTAAATAGACTGGAACTACACACAGCTCGCTGTAAATAGACAGGAACGACACACAGCTCGCTGCAAATAGACAGGAAGGACACACAGCTCGGTATAAATAGACTGGAACTGCACACAGCTCACTGTAAATAGACAGGAACTGCACACAGTTCGCAGTAAATACACAGGAACTGCACACAGCTCACTGTAAATAGACAGGAACTACACACAGTTCGCAGTAAATACACAGGAACTGCACACGGCTCACTGTAAATGTACAGGAACTACACACAGCTCGCTGTAAATAGACAGGAAGGACACACAGCTCGGTATAAATAGACAGGAACTGCACACGGCTCACTGTAAATAGACAGGAACAGAACACAGCTCACTGTAAATAGACAGGAACTACACACAGTTCGCAGTAAATACACAGGAACTGCACACAGCTCACTGTAAATAGACAGGAACTGCACACAGCTCGGTATAAATAGACAGGAATTACAGACAGCTCACTGTAAATAGACAAGAATTGCACACAACTCGCTGTAAATACACAGGAACTACACACAGCTTGCTGTAAATAGACAGTAACTGCACACAGCTAACTGTAAATAGACAGTACCGGCACACAGCTCACTGTAAATAGACAGGAACGACACACAGCTCGCTGTAAATAGACAGGAACTACACACAGCTCACTGTAAATACATAAGAACTACACACAGCTTGCTGTAAATAGACTGTAACTGCACACAGCTCACTGTAAATAGACAGGATCGACACGCAGCTCACTGTAAATAGACAGAAACTACACACAGCTCGCTGTAAATAGACAGGAAGGACACACAGCTCTGTATAAATAGACAGGAACTGCACACGGCTCACTGTAAATAGACAGGAACAGCACACAGCTCACTGTAAATAGACAGGAACTACACACAGTTCGCAGTAAATACACAGGAACTGCACACAGCTCACTGTAAATAGACAGGAACTGCACACAGCTCAGTGTAAATAGACAGGAACTGCACACAGCTCGCTGTAAATACACAGGAACTGCACACAGCTCACTGTAAATCGACAGAAACTGCGCACTGCTCGCTCTAAATAGACAGGAACTACACACAGCTCGGTATAAATAGACAGGAACTACACACAGCTCACTGGAAATAGACAGGAACTACACACAGCTCACTGTAAATAGACAGTAACTGCACACAGCTCGGTATAAATAGACAGGAATTACAGACAGCTCACTGTAAATAGACAAGAATTGCACACAACCCGCTGTAAATACACAGGAACTACACACAGCTTGCTGTAAATAGACAGTAACTGCACACAGCTAACTGTAAATAGACAGTACCGGCACACAGCTCACTGTAAATAGACAGGAACGACACACAGCTCGCTGTAAATAGACAGGAACTACACACAGCTCACTGTAAATACATAGGAACTACACACAGCCTGCTGTAAATAGACTGTAACTGCACACAGCTCACTGTAAATAGACAGGAACGACACGCAGCTCACTGTAAATAGACAGAAACTACACACAGCTCACTATAAATACACAGGAACTACAGACAGCTCACTGTAAATAGACAGGAACTACACACAGCTCACTGTAAACAGACAGGAAAGACACACAGCTCACTGTAAATAGACAGGAACTACACACAGCTCACTATAAATACACAGGAACTACAGACAGCTCACTGTAAATAGACAGGAACTACACACAGCTCACCGTAAATAGACAGTAACTGCACACAGCTCACTGTAAATAGACAGGAACGACACACATCTCACTGTAAATAGACAGGAACGACACACAGCTCACTGTAAATAGACAGGAACTACACACAGCTCGCTATAAATAGACAGGAACTACACACAGCTCACTGTAAATAGACAGGAAAGACACACAGCTCACTGTAAATAGACAGGAACTACACACAGCTCGCTATAAATAGACAGGAACTACACACAGCTCACTGTAAATAGACAGGAAAGACACACAGCTCACTGTAAATAGACAGGAACTACAAACAGCTCACTGTAAATAGACAGGAACGACACACAACTCACTGTAAATGCACAGGATCTGCAGACAGCTCGCTGTAAATAAACAGGATCTGCACACAGCTCGCTGTAAATACACAGGAAGGACAAACAGCTCGCTGTAAATAGACAGGAACTGCACACAGCTCACTGTAAATAGACAGGAACTACACACAGCTCGCTGTAAATACACAGGATCTGCAGACAGCTCGCTGTAAATACAACAGGATCTGCAGACAGCTCGCTGTAAATAGACAGGAATGACACACACCTCACTGTAAATAGACAGGAACGACACACAGCTCACTGTAAATAGACAGGAACTACAGACAGCTCACTGTAAATAGACAGGAACTGCACACAGCTCACTATGAATAGACAGGACAGACACACAGCTCACTGTAAAGAGACTGGAACAACACACAGCTCACTGCAAATACACAGGAACGACACACAGCTCACTGTAAATACACAGGAACTGCACACAGCTCACTGTGAATAGACAGGAACTGCACACAGCTCACTGTAAATACACAGGAACTGCACACAGCTCACTGTGAATAGACAGCAACTGCACACAGCTCAGTGTAAATAGACAGGAACTGCACACAGCTCACTGTAAATAGACAGGAACTGCACACAGCTCACTGTAAATAGACAGGAACTACACACAGCTCGCTGTAAATAGACAGGAACTACAGACAGCTCACTGTAAATAGAAAGGAACTGCACAAAGCTCAGTGTAAATAGACAGGAACTAAAAACAGCTCACTCTAAATACACAGGATCTGCAGGCAGCCCGCTTTAAATACACAGGAATGGCACACAGCTCGCTGTAAATAGTCAGGAACTACACACAGCCCGCTGTAAATACACAGTATCTGCAGACAGCTCGCTGTAAATACAACAGGATCTGCAGACAGCTCGCTGTAAATACACAGGAATGAAACACAGCTCATTGTAAATAGACGGGAACTACACAGAGCTTGCTGTAAATAGACAGGAACAACACACAGCTCGCTGTCAATCGAAAGGAACTACACACAGCTCACTGTAAATAGACAGAAACGACACAGAGCTCGCTGTAAATAGACAGGAACTACACACAGCTCACTGTAAATAGACAGGAACTGCACACAGCTCATTGTCAATCGACAGGAACGACACACAGCTCCCTGTAAATACACAGGAACGACACACAGCTCACTGTAAATAGACAGGAACTGCACACAACTCACTGTAAATAGACAGGAACGACACACAGCTCACCGTAAATAGACAGTAACTGCACACAGCTCACTGTAAATAGACAGGAACGACACACATCTCACTGTAAATAGACAGGAACGACACACAGCTCACTGTAAATAGACAGGAACTACACACAGCTCGCTATAAATAGACAGGAACTACACACAGCTCACTGTAAATAGACAGGAAAGACACACAGCTCACTGTAAATAGACAGGAACTACACACAGCTCGCTATAAATAGACAGGAACTACACACAGCTCACTGTAAATAGACAGGAAAGACACACAGCTCACTGTAAATAGACAGGAACTACAAACAGCTCACTGTAAATAGACAGGAACGACACACAACTCACTGTAAATGCACAGGATCTGCAGACAGCTCGCTGTAAATAAACAGGATCTGCACACAGCTCGCTGTAAATACACAGGAAGGACAAACAGCTCGCTGTAAATAGACAGGAACTGCACACAGCTCACTGTAAATAGACAGGAACTACACACAGCTCGCTGTAAATACACAGGATCTGCAGACAGCTCGCTGTAAATACAACAGGATCTGCAGACAGCTCGCTGTAAATAGACAGGAACGACACACACCTCACTGTAAATAGACAGGAACGACACACAGCTCACTGTAAATAGACAGGAACTGCACACAGCTCACTGTAAATAGACAGGAACTGCACACAGCTCATTGTCAATCGACAGGAACGACACACAGCTCCCTGTAAATACACAGGAACGACACACAGCTCACTGTAAATAGACAGGAACTGCACACAACTCACTGTAAATAGACAGGAACTACACACAGCTCTCTGTAAATAGACAGGAACTGCACACAGCTCACTGTAAATAGACAGGAACTGCACACAGCCCACTGTAAATACACAGGAACTGCACACAGCTCGCTGTAAATAGACAGGAATTGCAAACAGCTCACTGTAAATGGACAGGAACTGCACACAGCTCGCTGTAAATACACAGGATCTGCCGACAGCTCGCTGTAAATACAACAGGATCTGCAGACAGCTCGCCGTAAATACACAGGAATGACACACAGCTCGCTGTAAATAGACAGGAACTGCAAACAGCTCACTATAAGTGGACAGGAAATACACACACCTCACTGTAAATACACAGGATATGCAGACAGTTCGCTGTAAATACAACAGGATCTGCAGACAGCTCGCTGTAAATACACAGGAATGACACACAGCTCGCTGTAAATAGACAGGAACGACACACAGCTCACTGTAAATAGACAGGAACTGGACACAACTCACTGTAAATAGACAGGAAAGACACACAGCTCACTGTAAATAGACAGGAACGACACACAGCTCACTGTAAATACACAGAAACTGCACACAGCTCGCTGTACATAGACAGGAACTACACACAGCTCGCTGTAAATACACAGGAACTGCACACAGCTCGCTGTAAATCCATAGGATCTGCAGACAGCTCACTGTAAATAGACAGGAACGACACACAGCTCGCTGTAAATATACAGAAACTGCACACACCTCACTGTAAATAGACAGGAACTACACACAGCTCGCTGTAAATATACAGGAACTGCACACAGCTCACTGTAAATAGACAGGAACTACACACAGCTCACTATAAATAGACAGGAATTACACACAGCTCACTCTAAATAGACAGGAACGACACACAGCTCGCTGTAAATACACAGGAACGACACACGGCTCACTGTAAATAGACAGGAACTACACACGGCTCACTGTAAATACACAGGAACGACACACAGCTCACTGTAAATAGACAGGAACTGCACACAGCTCACAGTAAATAGACAGGAACAACACACAGCTCGCTGTAAATACACAGGAACGACATACAGCTCATTGTAAATAGACAGGAACTGCACACAGCTCACTGTAAATAGACAGGAACTGAACACAGCTCACTGTAAATAGACAGGAACTGCACACAGCTCACAGTGAATAGACAGGAACGACACACAGCTCACTGTAAATACACAGGAACTGCACACAGCTCACTGTAAATAGACAGGAACTGCACACAACTCACGGTAAATCGACAGGAACTAAGGACAACTCACTGTAAATAGACAGGAACAGCACACAGCTCACTGTAAACAGATAGGAACTACACACAGCTCGCTGTAAATACAACAGGATCTGCAGACAGCTCGCTGTAAATAGACAGGAATGACACACAGCTCACTGTAAATACACAGGATCTGCAGACAGCTCGCTGTAAATACAACAGGAACTGCACACAGCTCACTGTAAATACACAGGAACTGCACACAGCTCACTGTAAATAGACAGGAACTGCACACAGCTCGCTGTAAATACACAGGAACTGCACACAGCTCACTGTAAATACACAGGAACTGCACACAGCTCACTGTAAATAGACAGAAACGACACACAGCTCGCTGTAAATCGAAAGGAACTACACAAAGCTCACTGTAAATAGACAGGAACGACACAGAGCTCGCTGTAAATAGACAGGAACTACACACAGTTCGCAGTAAATACACAGGAACTGCACACAGCTCACTGTAAATAGACAGGAACTGCACACAGCTCAGTGTAAATAGACAGGAACTGCACACAGCTCGCTGTAAATACACAGGAACTGCACACAGCTCACTGTAAATCGACAGAAACTGCGCACCGCTCGCTCTAAATAGACAGGAACTACACACAGCTCGGTATAAATAGACAGGAACTACACACAGCTCACTGGAAATAGACAGGAACTACACACAGCTCACTGTAAATAGACAGTAACTGCACACAGCTCGGTATAAATAGGCAGGAATTACAGACAGCTCACTGTAAATAGACAAGAATTGCACACAACTCGCTGTAAATACACAGGAACTACACACAGCTTGCTGTAAATAGACAGTAACTGCACACAGCTAACTGTAAATAGACAGTACCGGCACACAGCTCACTGTAAATAGACAGGAACTACACACAGCTCACTGTAAATACATAGGAACTACACACAGCTTGCTGTAAATAGACTGTAACTGCACACAGCGCACTGTAAATAGACAGGAACGAGACGCAGCTCACTGTAAATAGACAGAAACTACACACAGCTCACTATAAATACACAGGATCTACAGACAGCTCACTGTAAATAGACAGGAACTACACACAGCTCACTGTAAACAGACAGGAAAGACACACAGCTCACTGTAAATAGACAGGAACTGCACACAGCTCACTGTAAATAGACAGGAACTACACACAGCTCGCTGTAAATACACAGGATCTGCAGACAGCTCGCTGTAAATACAACAGGATCTGCAGACAGCTCGCTGTAAATAGACAGGAACGACACACAGCTCACTGCAATTAGACAGGAACTGCACACAGCTCGCTGTAAATAGACAGGAACTACAGCAGCTCACTGTAAATAGACAGGAACTGCACACAGCTCACTGAAAATAGACAGGAACTGCACACTGCTCACTGAAAATAGACAGGAACTGCACACAGCTCAGTGTAAATAGACAGGAACTGCACACAGCTCGCTGTAAATAGACAGGAACTGCACACAGCTCACTGAAAATAGACAGGAACGACACACAGCTCGCTGTAAATAGACAGGAACTACAGACAGCTCACTGTAAATAGACAGGAACTACACACAGCTCGCTGTAAATAGACAGGAACTACACACAGCTCGCTGTAAATAGACAGGAACTACAGACAGCTCACTGTAAATAGAAAGGAACTGCACACAGCTCAGTGTAAATAGACAGGAACTAAAAACAGCGCACTCTAAATACACAGGATCTGCAGACAGCTCGCTGTAAATACAACAGGGTCTGCAGACAGCTCGCTGGAAATACACAGGAATGACACACAGCTCATTGTAAATAGACGGGAACTACACACAGCTCGCTGTAAATAGACAGGAACAACACACAGCTCACTGTAAATAGACAGGAACTACACACAGCTCACTGTAAATAGACAGGAACTGCGCACAGCTCACTGTAAATAGATAGGAACTGCACACAGCTAACTGTAAATAGACAGGAACTGCACATAGCTCACTGTAAGTAGAGAGGAACGACACACAGCTCACTGTAAATAGACAGGAAGGACACACAGCTCGCTGTAAATAGACAGGAAGGACACACTGCTCGGTATAAATAGACAGGAACTGCACACAGCTCACTGTAAATAAACAGGAACTGCACACAGTTCGCAGTAAATACACAGGAACTGCACACAGCTCACTGTAAATAGACAGGAACTACACACAGTTCGCAGTAAATACACAGGAACTGCACACGGCTCACTGTAAATAGACAGGAACTACACACAGCTCGCTGTAAATAGACAGGAACGACACACAGCACGCTGCAAATAGACAGGAAGGACACACAGCTCGGTAAAAATAGACAGGAACTGCACACAGCTCACTATAAATAGACAGGAACTGCACACAATTCGCAGTAAATACACAGGAACTGCACACAGCTCACTGTAAATACACAGGAACTACACACAGTTCGCAGTAAATACACAGGAACTGCACACGGCTCACTGTAAATAGACAGGAACTACACACAGCTCGCTGTAAATAGACAGGAAGGACACACAGCTCGGTATAAATAGACAGGAACTGCACACGGCTCACTGTAAATAGACAGGAACAGCACACAGCTCACTGTAAATAGACAGGAACTACACACAGTTCGCAGTAAATACACAGGAACTGCACACAGCTCACTGTAAATAGACAGGAACTGCACACAGGTCAGTGTAAATAGACAGGAACTGCACACAGCTCGCTGTAAATACACAGAAACTGCACACAGCTCACTGTAAATTGACAGAAACTGCGCACCGCTCGCTCTAAATACACAGGAACTACACACAGCTTGGTATAAATAGACAGGAACTACACACAGCTCACTGGAAATAGACAGGAACTACACACAGCTCACTGTAAATAGACAGTAACTGCGCACAGCTCGGTATAAATAGACAGGAATTACAGACAGCTCACTTTAAATAGACAAGAATTGCACACAACTCGCTGTAAATACACAGGAACTACACACAGCTCGCTGTAAATAGACAGTAACTGCACACAGCTAACTGTAAGTAGACAGGAACGACACACAGCTCACTGTAAATAGACAGGAACTACACACAGCTCACTGTAAATACATAGGAACTACACACAGCTTGCTGTAAATAGACTGTAACTGCACACAGCTCACTGTAAATAGACAGGAACGACACACAGCTCACTGTAAATAGACAGGAACTCCACACAGCTCACTATAAATACACAGGAACTACAGACAGCTCACTGTAAATAGACAGGAACTACACACAGCTCACTGTAAATAGACAGTAACTGCACACAGCTCACTGTAAATAGACAGGAACAACACACATCTCACTGTAAATAGACAGGAACTACACACAGCTCACTGTAAATAGACAGGAACTACACACAGCTCACTATAAATACACAGGAACTACACACAGCTCACTGTAAATAGACAGGAACTACACACAGCTCACTGTAAATAGACAGTAACTGCACATAGCTCACTGTAAATAGACAGGAACTACACACATCTCACTGTAAATAGACAGGAACGACACACAGCTCACTGTAAATACAGAGGAACTACACACAGCTCGCTATAAATAGACAGGAACTACACACAGCTCACTGTAAATAGACAGGAAAGACACACAGCTCACTGTAAATAGACAGGAACTACAAACAGCTCACTGTAAACAGACAGGAACTGCACACAGCTCGCTATAAATAGACAGGAACTACACACAGCTCGCTATAAATAGACAGGAACTACACACAGCTCACTGTAAATAGACAGGAACGACACACAACTCACTGTAAATGCACAGGATCTGCAGACAGCTCGCTGTAAATAAACAGGATCTGCACACAGCTCGCTGTAAATACACAGGAATGACACACAGCTCGCTGTAAATAGACAGGAACGACACACAGCTCACTGTAAATAGACAGGAAGTACAAACAGCTCACTGTAAATAGACAGGAACTACACACAGCTCGCTATAAATAGTCAGGAACTACACACAGCTCACTGTACATAGACAGGAAAGACACACAGCTCACTGTAAATAGACAGGAACTACAAACAGCTCACTGTAAATAGACAGGAACTACACACAGCTCGCTATAAATAGACAGGAACTACACACAGCTCGCTATAAATAGACAGGAACTACACACGGCTCACCGTAAATACACAGGAACTACACACAGTTCGCAGTAAATACACAGGAACTGCACACGGCTCACTGTAAATAGACAGGAACTACACACAGCTCGCTGTAAATAGACAGGAAGGACACACAGCTCGCTGTAAATAGACAGGAACTGCACACGGCTCACTGTAAATAGACAGGAACAGCACACAGCTCACTGTAAATAGACAGGAACTACACACAGTTCGCAGAAAATACACAGGAACTGCACACAGCTCACTGTAAATAGACAGGAACTGCACACAGGTCAGTGTAAATAGACAGGAACTGCACACAGCTCGCTGTAAATACACAGGAACTGCACACAGCTCACTGTAAATTGACAGAAACTGCGCATCGCTCGCTCTAAATACACAGGAACTACACACAGCTCACTGTAAATAGACAGGAACTACACACAGCTCGCTGTAAATAGACAGGAACTACAGACAGCTCACTGTAAATAGAAAGGAACTGCACACAGCTCAGTGTAAATAGACAGGAACTAAAAACAGCGCACTCTAAATACACAGGATCTGCAGGCAGCCCGCTGTAAATACACAGGAATGACACACAGCTCGCTGTAAATAGTCAGGAACTACACACAGCCCACTGTAAATAGACAGGAAGGACACACAGCCCGCTGTAAATAGACAGGAAGGACACACTGCTCGGTATAAATAGACAGGAACTGCACACAGCTCACTGTAAATAAACAGGAACTGCACACAGTTCGCAGTAAATACACAGGAACTGCACACGGCTCACTGTAAATAGACAGGAACTACACACAGCTCGCTGTAAATAGACAGGAACGACACACAGCACGCTGCAAATAGACAGGAAGGACACACAGCTCGGTAAAAATAGACAGGAACTGCACACAGCTCACTATAAATAGACAGGAACTGCACACAATTCGCAGTAAATACACAGGAACTGCACACAGCTCACTGTAAATACACAGGAACTACACACAGTTCGCAGTAAATACACAGGAACTGCACACGGCTCACTGTAAATAGACAGGAACTACACACAGCTCGCTGTAAATAGACAGGAAGGACACACAGCTCGGTATAAATAGACAGGAACTGCACACGGCTCACTGTAAATAGACAGGAACAGCACACAGCTCACTGTAAATAGACAGGAACTACACACTGTTCGCAGTAAATACACAGGAACTGCACACAGCTCACTGTAAATAGACAGGAACTGCACACAGGTCAGTGTAAATAGACAGGAACTGCACACAGCTCGCTGTAAATACACAGAAACTGCACACAGCTCACTGTAAATTGACAGAAACTGCGCACCGCTCGCTCTAAATACACAGGAACTACACACAGCTTGGTATAAATAGACAGGAACTACACACAGCTCACTGGAAATAGACAGGAACTACACACAGCTCACTGTAAATAGACAGTAACTGCGCACAGCTCGGTATAAATAGACAGGAATTACAGACAGCTCACTTTAAATAGACAAGAATTGCACACAACTCGCTGTAAATACACAGGAACTACACACAGCTCGCTGTAAATAGACAGTAACTGCACACAGCTAACTGTAAGTAGACAGGAACGACACACAGCTCACTGTAAATAGACAGGAACTACACACAGCTCACTGTAAATACATAGGAACTACACACAGCTTGCTGTAAATAGACTGTAACTGCACACAGCTCACTGTAAATAGACAGGAACGACACACAGCTCACTGTAAATAGACAGGAACTCCACACAGCTCACTATAAATACACAGGAACTACAGACAGCTCACTGTAAATAGACAGGAACTACACACAGCTCACTGTAAATAGACAGTAACTGCACACAGCTCACTGTAAATAGACAGGAACAACACACATCTCACTGTAAATAGACAGGAACGACACACAGCTCACTGTAAATAGACAGGAACTACACACAGCTCACTGTAAATAGACAGGAACTACACACAGCTCACTATAAATACACTGGAACTACAGACAGCTCACTGTAAATAGACAGGAACTACACACAGCTCACTGTAAATAGACAGTAACTGCACACAGCTCACTGTAAATAGACAGGAACGACACACAGCTCACTGTAAATAGAGAGGAACTACACACAGCTCGCTATAAATAGACAGGAACTACACACAGCTCACTGTAAATAGACAGGAAAGACACACAGCTCACTGTAAATAGACAGGAACTACAAACAGCTCACTGTAAATAGACAGGAACTGCACACAGCTCGCTATAAATAGACAGGAACTACACACAGCTCGCTATAAATAGACAGGAACTACACACAGCTCACTGTAAATAGACAGGAACGACACACAACTCACTGTAAATGCACAGGATCTGCAGACAGCTCGCTGTAAATAAACAGGATCTGCACACAGCTCGCTGTAAATACACAGGAATGACACACAGCTCGCTGTAAATAGACAGGAACGACACACAGCTCACTGTAAATAGACAGGAACTACAAACAGCTCACTGTAAATAGACAGGAACTACACACAGCTCGCTATAAATAGTCAGGAACTACACACAGCTCACTGTACATAGACAGGAAAGACACACAGCTCACTGTAAATAGACAGGAACTACAAACAGCTCACTGTAAATAGACAGGAACTACACACAGCTCGCTATAAATAGACAGGAACTACACACAGCTCGCTATAAATAGACAGGAACTACACACGGCTCACTGTAAATACACAGGAACTACACACAGTTCGCAGTAAATACACAGGAACTGCACACGGCTCACTGTAAATAGACAGGGACTACACACAGCTCGCTGTAAATAGACAGGAAGGACACACAGCTCGCTGTAAATAGACAGGAACTGCACACGGCTCACTGTAAATAGACAGGAACAGCACACAGCTCACTGTAAATAGACAGGAACTACACACAGTTCGCAGAAAATACACAGGAACTGCACACAGCTCACTGTAAATAGACAGGAACTGCACACAGGTCAGTGTAAATAGACAGGAACTGCACACAGCTCGCTGTAAATACACAGGAACTGCACACAGCTCACTGTAAATTGACAGAAACTGCGCATCGCTCGCTCTAAATACACAGGAACTACACACAGCTCACTGTAAATAGACAGGAACTACACACAGCTCGCTGTAAATAGACAGGAACTACAGACAGCTCACTGTAAATAGAAAGGAACTGCACACAGCTCAGTGTAAATAGACAGGAACTAAAAACAGCGCACTCTAAATACACAGGATCTGCAGGCAGCCCGCTGTAAATACACAGGAATGACACACAGCTCGCTGTAAATAGTCAGGAACTACACACAGCCCACTGTAAATACACAGGATCTGCAGACAGCTCGCTGTAAATACAACAGGATCTGCAGACAGCTCGCTGGAAATACACAGGAATGACACACAGCTTATTGTAAATAGACGGGAACTACACACAGCTCGCTGTAAATAGACAGGAACAACACACAGCTCACTGTAAATAGACAGGAACTACACACAGCTCACTGTAAATAGACAGGAACTGCGCACAGCTCACTGTAAATAGATAGGAACTGCACACAGCTAACTGTAAATAGACAGGAACTGCACACAGCTCACTGTAAGTAGACAGGAACTATACACAGCTCGCTGTAAATAGACAGGAATGACACACAGCTCGCTGTAAATAGACAGGAAGGACACACAGCTCGGTATAAATAGACAGGAACTGCACACAGCTCACTGTAAATAGACAGGAACTGCACACAGTTCGCAGTAAATACACAGCAACTGCACACAGCTCACTGTAAATAGACAGGAACTACACACAGTTCGCAGTAAATACACAGCAACTGCACACAGCTCACTGTAAATAGACAGGAACTACACACAGTTCGCAGTAAATACACAGGAACTGCACACGGCTCACTGTAAATAGACAGGAACTACACACAGCTCGCTGTAAATAGACAGGAACGACACACAGCTCGCTGCAAATAGACAGGAAGGACACACAGCTCGGTATAAATAGACTGGAACTGCACACAGCTCACTGTAAATAGACAGGAACTGCACACAGTTCGCAGTAAATACACAGGAACTGCACACAGCTCACTGTAAATAGACAGGAACTACACACAGTTCGCAGTAAATACACAGGAACTGCACACGGCTCACTGTAAATACACAGGAACTGCACACAGCTCGCTGTAAATAGACAGGAAGGACACACAGCTCGGTATAAATAGACAGGAACTGCACACGGCTCACTGTAAATAGACAGGAACAGAACACAGCTCACTGTAAATAGACAGGAACTACACACAGTTCGCAGTAAATACACAGGAACTGCACACAGCTCACTGTAAATAGACAGGAACTGCACACAGCTCAGTGTAAATAGACAGGAACTGCACACAGCTCGCTGTAAATACACAGGAACTGCACACAGCTCACTGTAAATCGACAGAAACTGCGCACCGCTCGCTCTAAATAGACAGGAACTACACACAGCTCGGTATAAATAGACAGGAACTACACACAGCTCACTGGAAATAGACAGGAACTACACACAGCTCACTGTAAATAGACAGTAACTGCACACAGCTCGGTATAAATAGACAGGAATTACAGACAGCTCACTGTAAATAGACAAGAATTGCACACAACTCGCTGTAAATACACAGGAACTACACACAGCTTGCTGTAAATAGACAGTAACTGCACACAGCTAACTGTAAATAGACAGTACCGGCACACAGCTCACTGTAAATAGACAGGAACGACACACAGCTCGCTGTAAATAGACAGGAACTACACACAGCTCACTGTAAATACATAAGAACTACACACAGCTTGCTGTAAATAGACTGTAACAGCACACAGCTCACTGTAAATAGACAGGATCGACACGCAGCTCACTGTAAATAGACAGAAACTACACACAGCTCGCTGTAAATAGACAGGAAGGACACACAGCTCAGTATAAATAGACAGGAACTGCACACGGCTCACTGTAAATAGACAGGAACAGCACACAGCTCACTGTAAATAGACAGGAACTACACACAGTTCGCAGTAAATACACAGGAACTGCACACAGCTCACTGTAAATAGACAGGAACTGCACACAGCTCAGTGTAAATAGACAGGAACTGCACACAGCTCGCTGTAAATACACAGGAACTGCACACAGCTCACTGTAAATCGACAGAAACTGCGCACTGCTCGCTCTAAATAGACAGGAACTACACACAGCTCGGTATAAATAGACAGGAACTACACACAGCTCACTGGAAATAGACAGGAACTACACACAGCTCACTGTAAATAGACAGTAACTGCACACAGCTCGGTATAAATAGACAGGAATTACAGACAGCTCACTGTAAATAGACAAGAATTGCACACAACTCGCTGTAAATACACAGGAACTACACACAGCTTGCTGTAAATAGACAGTAACTGCACACAGCTAACTGTAAATAGACAGTACCGGCACACAGCTCACTGTAAATAGACAGGAACGACACACAGCTCGCTGTAAATAGACAGGAACTACACACAGCTCACTGTAAATACATAGGAACTACACACAGCTTGCTGTAAATAGACTGTAACTGCACACAGCTCACTGTAAATAGACAGGAACGACACGCAGCTCACTGTAAATAGACAGAAACTACACACAGCTCACTATAAATACACAGGAACTACAGACAGCTCACTGTAAATAGACAGGAACTACACACAGCTCACTGTAAACAGACAGGAAAGACACACAGCTCACTGTAAATAGACAGGAACTACACACAGCTCACTATAAATACACAGGAACTACAGACAGCTCACTGTAAATAGACAGGAACTACACACAGCTCACCGTAAATAGACAGTAACTGCACACAGCTCACTGTAAATAGACAGGAACGACACACATCTCACTGTAAATAGACAGGAACGACACACAGCTCACTGTAAATAGACAGGAACGACACACAGCTCGCTATAAATAGACAGGAACTACACACAGCTCACTGTAAATAGACAGGAAAGACACACAGCTCACTGTAAATAGACAGGAACTACACACAGCTCGCTATAAATAGACAGGAACTACACACAGCTCACTGTAAATAGACAGGAAAGACACACAGCTCACTGTAAATAGACAGGAACTACAAACAGCTCACTGTAAATAGACAGGAACGACACACAACTCACTGTAAATGCACAGGATCTGCAGACAGCTCGCTGTAAATAAACAGGATCTGCACACAGCTCGCTGTAAATACACAGGAAGGACAAACAGCTCGCTGTAAATAGACAGGAACTGCACACAGCTCACTGTAAATAGACAGGAACTACACACAGCTCGCTGTAAATACACAGGATCTGCAGACAGCTCGCTGTAAATACAACAGGATCTGCAGACAGCTCGCTGTAAATAGACAGGAACGACACACACCTCACTGTAAATAGACAGGAACGACACACAGCTCACTGTAAATAGACAGGAACTACAGACAGCTCACTGTAAATAGACAGGAACTGCACACAGCTCACTATGAATAGACAGGACAGACACACAGCTCACTGTAAAGAGACTGGAACAACACACAGCTCACTGCAAATACACAGGAACGACACACAGCTCACTGTAAATACACAGGAACTGCACACAGCTCACTGTGAATAGACGGGAACTGCACACAGCTCAGTGTAAATAGACAGGAACTGCACACAGCTCACTGTAAATAGACAGGAACTACACACAGCTCGCTGTAAATAGACAGGAACTACAGACAGCTCACTGTAAATAGAAAGGAATTGCACAAAGCTCAGTGTAAATAGACAGGAACTAAAAACAGCTCACTCTAAATACACAGGATCTGCAGGCAGCCCGCTTTAAATACACAGGAATGGCACACAGCTCGCTGTAAATACACAGGAACTGCACACAGCTCACTGTAAATACACAGGAACTGCACACAGCTCACTGTGAATAGACAGCAACTGCACACAGCTCAGTGTAAATAGACAGGAACTGCACACAGCTCACTGTAAATAGACAGGAACTGCACACAGCTCACTGTAAATAGACAGGAACTACACACAGCTCGCTGTAAATAGACAGGAACTACAGACAGCTCACTGTAAATAGAAAGGAACTGCACAAAGCTCAGTGTAAATAGACAGGAACTAAAAACAGCTCACTCTAAATACACAGGATCTGCAGGCAGCCCGCTTTAAATACACAGGAATGACACACAGCTCGCTGTAAATAGTCAGGAACTACACACAGCCCGCTGTAAATACACAGGATCTGCAGACAGCTCGCTGTAAATACAACAGGATCTGCAGACAGCTCGCTGTAAATACACAGGAATGAAACACAGCTCATTGTAAATAGACGGGAACTACACAGAGCTTGCTGTAAATAGACAGGAACAACACACAGCTCGCTGTCAATCGAAAGGAACTACACACAGCTCACTGTAAATAGACAGGAACGACACAGAGCTCGCTGTAAATAGACAGGAACTACACACAGCTCACTGTAAATAGACAGGAACTGCACACAGCTCATTGTCAATCGACAGGAACGACACACAGCTCCCTGTAAATACACAGGAACGACACACAGCTCACTGTAAATAGACAGGAACTGCACACAACTCACTGTAAATAGACAGGAACGACACACAGCTCACCGTAAATAGACAGTAACTGCACACAGCTCACTGTAAATAGACAGGAACGACACACATCTCACTGTAAATAGACAGGAACGACACACAGCTCACTGTAAATAGACAGGAACTACACACAGCTCGCTATAAATAGACAGGAACTACACACAGCTCACTGTAAATAGACAGGAAAGACACACAGCTCTCTGTAAATAGACAGGAACTACACACAGCTCACTGTAAATAGACAGGAACTGCACAGAGCCCACTGTAAATACACAGGAACTGCACACAGCTCGCTGTAAATAGACAGGAATTGCAAACAGCTCACTGTAAATGGACAGGAACTGCACACAGCTCGCTGTAAATACACAGGATCTGCCGACAGCTCGCTGTAAATACAACAGGATCTGCAGACAGCTCGCCGTAAATACACAGGAATGACACACAGCTCGCTGTAAATAGACAGGAACTGCAAACAGCTCACTATAAGTGGACAGGGAATACACACACCTCACTGTAAATACACAGGATATGCAGACAGTTCGCTGTAAATACAACAGGATCTGCAGACAGCTCGCTGTAAATACACAGGAATGACACACAGCTCGCTGTAAATAGACAGGAACGACACACAGCTCACTGTAAATAGACAGGAACTGGACACAGCTCACTGTAAATAGACAGGAAAGACACACAGCTCACTGTAAATAGACAGGAACGACACACAGCTCACTGTAAATACACAGAAACTGCACACAGCTCGCTGCACATAGACAGGAACTACACACAGCTCGCTGTAAATACACAGGAACTGCACACAGCTCGCTGTAAATCCATAGGATCTGCAGACAGCTCGCTGTAAATACACAGGATCTGCACACAGCTCACTGTAAATAGGCAGGACCTGCAGACAGCTCGCTGTAAATCCATAGGATCTGCAGACAGCTCGCTGTAAATACATAGGATCTGCACACAGATCACTGTAACTAGGCAGGACCTGCACACAGCTCAGTGTAAATAGACAGGAACAACACACAGCTCACTGTAAATAGAGAGAAACGACACACAGCTCACTGTAAATAGACAGGAACGACACACAGCTCACTGTAAATACACAGGAACAACACACAGCTCGATGTAAATGCACAGGAATGACACACAGCTCGCTGTAAATAGACAGGACCTACACACAGCCCGTTGTAAATACACAGGATCTGCAGACAGCTCGCTGAAAATATAACAGGTTCTGCGGACAGCTCGCTGTAAACACACAGGAATGACACACAGCTCACTGTAAATAGACAGGAACTACACACAGCTCACTGTAAATAGACAGGAACTACAGACAGCTCACTGTAAATAGACAGGAACGACACACAGCTCGCTGTAAATATACAGAAACTGCACACACCTCACTGTAAATAGACAGGAACTACACACAGCTCGCTGTAAATATACAGGAACTGCACACAGCTCACTGTAAATAGACAGGAACTACACACAGCTCGCTATAAATAGACAGGAATTACACACAGCTCACTGTAAATAGACAGGAACGACACACAGCTCGCTGTAAATACACAGGAACGACACACGGCTCACTGTAAATAGACAGGAACTGCACACAGCTCACTGTAAATACACAGGAACGACACACAGCTCACTGTAAATAGACAGGAACTGCACACAGCTCACAGTAAATAGACAGGAACAACACACAGCTCGCTGTAAATACACAGGAACGACATACAGCTCATTGTAAATAGACAGGAACTGCACACAGCTCACTGTAAATAGACAAGAACTGAACACAGCTCACTGTAAATAGACAGGAACTGCACACAGCTCACAGTGAATAGACAGGAACGACACACAGCTCACTGTAAATACACAGGAACTGCACACAGCTCACTGTAAATAGACAGGAACTGCACACAACTCACGGTAAATCGACAGGAACTAAGGACAACTCACTGTAAATAGACAGGAACAGCACACAGCTCACTGTAAACAGATAGGAAATACACACAGCTCGCTGTAAATACAACAGGATCTGCAGACAGCTCGCTGTAAATAGACAGGAATGACACACAGCTCACTGTAAATACACAGGATCTGCAGACAGCTCGCTGTAAATACAACAGGAACTGCACACAGCTCACTGTAAATACACAGGAACTGCACACAGCTCACTGTAAATAGACAGGAACTGCACACAGCTCGCTGTAAATACACAGGAACTGCACACAGCTCACTGTAAATACACAGGAACTGCACACAGCTCACTGTAAATAGACAGAAACGACACACAGCTCGCTGTAAATCGAAAGGAACTACACAAAGCTCACTGTAAATAGACAGGAACGACACAGAGCTCGCTGTAAATAGACAGGAACTACACACAGTTCGCAGTAAATACACAGGAACTGCACACAGCTCACTGTAAATAGACAGGAACTGCACACAGCTCAGTGTAAATAGACAGGAACTGCACACAGCTCGCTGTAAATACACAGGAACTGCACACAGCTCACTGTAAATCGACAGAAACTGCGCACCGCTCGCTCTAAATAGACAGGAACTACACACAGCTCGGTATAAATAGACAGGAACTACACACAGCTCACTGGAAATAGACAGGAACTACACACAGCTCACTGTAAATAGACAGTAACTGCACACAGCTCGGTATAAATAGACAGGAATTACAGACAGCTCACTGTAAATAGACAAGAATTGCACACAACTCGCTGTAAATACACAGGAACTACACACAGCTCGCTGTAAATAGACAGTAACTGCACACAGCTAACTGTAAATAGACAGTACCGGCACACAGCTCACTGTAAATAGACAGGAACGACACACAGCTCGCTGTAAATAGACAGGAACTACACACAGCTCACTGTAAATACATAGGAACTACACACAGCTTGCTGTAAATAGACTGTAACTGCACACAGCGCACTGTAAATAGACAGGAACGAGACGCAGCTCACTGTAAATAGACAGAAACTACACACAGCTCACTATAAATACACAGGATCTACAGACAGCTCACTGTAAATAGACAGGAACTACACACAGCTCACTGTAAACAGACAGGAAAGACACACAGCTCACTGTAAATAGACAGGAACTACACACAGCTCACTATAAATACACAGGATTACAGACAGCTCACTGTAAATAGACAGGAACTACACACAGCTCACCGTAAATAGACAGTAACTGCACACAGCTCACTGTAAATAGACAGGAACGACACACATCTCACTGTAAATAGACAGGAACGACACAGCTCACTGTAAATAGACAGGAACTACACACAGCTCGCTATAAATAGACAGGAACTACACACAGCTCACTGTAAATAGACAGGAAAGACACACAGCTCACTGTAAATAGACAGGAACTACACACAGCTCGCTATAAATAGACAGGAACTACACACAGCTCACTGTAAATAGACAGGAAAGACACACAGCTCACTGTAAATAGACAGGAACTACAAACAGCTCACTGTAAATAGACAGGAACGACACACAACTCACTGTAAATGCACAGGATCTGCAGACAGCTCTCTGTAAATAAACAGGATCTGCACACAGCTCGCTGTAAATACACAGGACGGACAAACAGCTCGCTGTAAATAGACAGGAACTGCACACAGCTCACTGTAAATAGACAGGAACTACACACAGCTCGCTGTAAATACACAGGATCTGCAGACAGCTCGCTGTAAATACAACAGGATCTGCAGACAGCTCGCTGTAAATAGACAGGAACGACACACACCTCACTGTAAATAGACAGGAACGACAAACAGCTCACTGTAAATAGACAGGAACTACAGACAGCTCACTGTAAATAGACAGGAACTGCACACAGCTCACTATGAATAGACAGGACAGACACACAGCTCACTGTAAAGAGACTGGAACAACACACAGCTCACTGCAAATACACAGGAACGACACACAGCTCACTGTAAATACACAGGAACTGCACACAGCTCACTGTGAATAGACAGGAACTGCACACAGCTCAGTGTAAATAGACAGGAACTGCACACAGCTCACTGTAAATAGACAGGAACTACACACAGCTCGCTGTAAATAGACAGGAACTACAGACAGCTCACTGTAAATAGAAAGGAACTGCACAAAGCTCAGTGTAAATAGACAGGAACTAAAATCAGCTCACTCTAAATACACAGGATCTGCAGGCAGCCCGCTTTAAATACACAGGAATGGCACACAGCTCGCTGTAAATACACAGGAACTGCACACAGCTCACTGTAAATACACAGGAACTGCACACAGCTCACTGTAAATAGACAGGAACTACAGACAGCTCACTGTAAATAGACAGGAACTGCACACAGCTCACTATGAATAGACAGGACAGACACACAGCTCACTGTAAAGAGACAGAAACGACACACAGCTCGCTGTAAATCGAAAGGAACTACACACAGCTCACTGTAAATAGACAGGAACGACACAGAGCTCGCTGTAAATAGACAGGAACTACACACAGCTCACTGTAAATAAACAGGAACTGCACACAGCTCACTGTCAATCGACAGGAACGACACACAGCTCGCTGTAAATACACAGGAATGACACACAGCTCACTGTGAATAGACAGGAACTGCACACTGCTCGCTGTAAATAGACAGGAATTGGAAACAGCTCACTGTAAATGGACAGGAACTGCACACAGCTCGCTGTTAATGCACAGGATCTGCAGACAGCTCACTGTAAATAGACAGGAACTACACACAGCTCGCTGTAAATAGACAGGAACTACAGACAGCTCACTGTAAATAGAAAGGAACTGCACAAAGCTCAGTGTAAATAGACAGGAACTAAAAACAGCTCACTCTAAATACACAGGATCTGCAGGCAGCCCGCTTTAAATACACAGGAATGACACACAGCTCGCTGTAAATAGTCAGGAACTACACACAGCCCGCTGTAAATACACAGGATCTGCAGACAGCTCGCTGTAAATACAACAGGATCTGCAGACAGCTCGCTGTAAATACACAGGAATGACACACAGCTCATTGTAAATAGACGGGAACTACACAGAGCTTGCTGTAAATAGAGAGGAACAACACACAGCTCGCTGTCAATCGAAAGGAACTACACACAGCTCACTGTAAATAGACAGGAACGACACAGAGCTCGCTGTAAATAGACAGGAACTACACACAGCTCACTGTAAATAGACAGGAACTGCACACAGCTCATTGTCAATCGACAGGAACGACACACAGCTCCCTGTAAATACACAGGAACGACACACAGCTCACTGTAAATAGACAGGAACTGCACACAACTCACTGTAAATAGACAGGAACTACACACAGCTCTCTGTAAATAGACAGGAACTGCACACAGCTCACTGTAAATAGACAGGAACTGCACACAGCCCACTGTAAATACACAGGAACTGCACACAGCTCGCTGTAAATAGACAGGAATTGCAAACAGCTCACTGTAAATGGACAGGAACTGCACACAGCTCGCTGTAAATACACAGGATCTGCCGACAGCTCGCTGTAAATACAACAGGATCTGCAGACAGCTCGCCTTAAATACACAGGAATGACACACAGCTCGCTGTAAATAGACAGGAACGACAGACAGCTCGCTGTAAATAGACAGGAACTGCAAACAGCTCACTATAAGTGGACAGGAAATACACACACCTCACTGTAAATACACAGGATATGCAGACAGTTCGCTGTAAATACAACAGGATCTGCAGACAGCTCGCTGTAAATACACAGGAATGACACACAGCTCACTGTAAATAGACAGGAACTGGACACAGCTCACTGTAAATAGACAGGAAAGACACACAGCTCACTGTAAATAGACAGGAACGACACACAGCTCACTGTAAATACACAGAAACTGCACACAGCTCGCTGTAAATAGACAGGAACTACACACAGCTCGCTGTAAATACACAGGAACTGCACACAGCTCGCTGTAAATCCATAGGATCTGCAGACAGCTCGCTGTAAATACACAGGATCTGCACACAGCTCACTGTAAATAGGCAGGACCTGCAGACAGCTCGCTGTAAATCCATAGGATCTGCAGACAGCTCGCTGTAAATACATACGATCTGCACACAGCTCACTGTAAATAGGCAGGACCTGCACACAGCTCAGTGTAAATAGACAGGAACGACACACAGCTCGCTGTAAATACACAGGATCTGCAGACAGCTCACTGTAAATACAACAGGATCTGCAGACAGCTCGCTGTAAATACACAGGAATGACACACAGCTCGCTGTAAATAGACAGGAACTGCAAACAGCTCACTGTAAGTGGACAGGAACTACACACACCTCACTGTAAATACACAGGATCTGCAGACAGCTCGCTGTAATTACAACAGGATCTGCAGACAGCTCGCTGTAAATACACAGGAATGACACACAGCTCGCTGTAAATAGACGGGAACGACACACAGCTCACTGTAAATAGACAGGAACTGCACACAGCTCACTGTAAATAGACTGGAAAGACACACAGCTCACTGTAAATAGACAGCAACTACAAACAGCTCGCTGTAAATAAACAGGAACTGCACACAGCTCACTGTAAATAGACAGGAACGACACACAGCTCGCTGAAAATAGACAGGAACTGCACACAGCTCACTGTAAATAGATAGGAACTGCACACAGCTAACTGTAAATAGACAGGAACTACACACAGCTCGCTGTAAATAGACAGGAACGACACACAGCTCACTGTAAATAGACAGGAACTACACACAGCTCGCTGTAAATAGACAGGAACTGCACACAGCTCGCTGTAAATAGATAGGAACTGCACACAGCTCACTGTAAATAGACAGGAACTACACAAAGTTCACTGTAAATAGACAGGAACGACACACAGCTCACTGCAAATAGACAGGAACTGAACACAGCTCACTGTAAATACACAGGAACTGAACACAGCTCACTGGAAATAGACAGGAACTGCACACAGCTCACTGTAAATACACAGGAATGACACACAGCTCGCTGTAAATAGACAGGAACGACACACAGCTCGCTGTAAATAGACAGGAAGGACACACAGCCCGCTGTAAATAGACAGGAACTACACACAGCTCGCTGTAAATAGACAGCAACTGCACACAGCTCACTGTAAATAGACAGGAACTACACACAGCTCACTGTAAATAGACAGGAACTGCACACAGCTCACTGTAAATAGATAGGAACTGCACACAGCTCACTGTCAATAGACAGGAACTGCACACAGCTCACTGTAAATAGACAGGAACGACACACAGCTCGCTTTAAATAGACAGGAAGGACTCACAGCTCGGTATCAATAGACAGGAACTGCACACAACTCACTGTAAATAGACAGGAACTGCACACAGTTCGCAGTAAATACACAGGAACTACACACAGCTCACTATAAATAGACAGTAACTGCACACAGCTTGGTATAAATAGACAGGAATTACAGACAGCTCACTGTAAATAGACAAGAATTGCACACAACTCGCTGTAAATACACATGAACTACACACAGCTTGCTGTAAATAGACACTAACTGCACACAGCAAACTGTAAATAGACAGTAACGGCACACAGCTCACTGTAAATAGACAGGAACGACACACAGCTCGCTGTAAATAGACAGGAACTACACACAGCTCACTGTAAATACACAGCAACTACACACAGCTTGCTGTAAATAGACAGTAACTGCACACAGCTCACTGTAAATAGACAGGAACGACACACAGCTCACTGTAAATAGACAGGAACTATACACAGCTCACTGTAAATAGACAGTAACTGCACACAGCTCACTGTAAATAGACAGGAACTACACACAGTTCACTGTAAATAGACAGGAACGACACACAGCTCACTGTAAATACACAAGAACAATACACAGCTCGATGTAAATGCACAGGAATGACACACAGCTCGCTGTAAATAGACAGGACCTACACACAGCCCGTTGTAAATACACAGGATCTGCAGACAGCTCGCTGTAAATACAACAGGTTCTGCAGACAGCTCGCAGTAAATACACAGGAATGACACACAGCTCACTGTAAATAGACAGGAACTACACACAGCTCACTGTAAATAGACAGGAACTACAGACAGCTCACTGTAAATAAACAGGAACGACACGCAGCTCGCTGTAAATATACAGAAACTGCACACACCTCACTGTGAATAGACAGGAACTACACACAGCTCGCTGTAAATATACAGGAACTGCACACAGCTCACTGTAAATAGACAGGAACTACACACAGCTCGCTATAAATAGACAGGAACTGCACACAGCTCACTGTAAATACACAGGAACGACACACAGCTCACTGTAAATAGACAGGAACTGCACACAGCTCACAGTAAATAGACAGGAACGTCACACAGCTCGCTGTAAATACACAGGAACGACACACAGCTCACTGTAAATAGACAGGAACGACACACAGCCCACTGTAAATAGACAGGAACTGAACACAGCTCACTGTAAATAGACAGGAACTGCACACAGCTCACAGTAAATAGATACGAACTGCACACAGCTCACTGTAAATAGACAGGAACTGAACACAACTCACGGTAAATCGACAGGAACTAAGGACAACTCACTGTAAATAGACAGGAACTACACACAGCTCGCTATAAATAGACAGGAACTACACACAGCTCACTGTAAATAGACAGGAAGGACACACACCTCGCTGTAAATACACAGGAACGACACACAGCTCACTGTAAATAGACAGGAACTGCACACAGCTCACTGTAAATACACAGGAACGACACACAGCTCACTGTAAATAGACAGGAACTGCACACAGCTCACAGTAAATAGACAGGAACGACACACAGCTCGCTGTAAATACACAGGAACGACACACAGCTCACTGTAAATAGACAGGAACGACACACAGCTCACTGTAAATAGACAGGAACTGAACACAGCTCACTGTAAATAGACAGGAACTGCACACAGCTCACAGTAAATAGACAGGAACGACACACAGCTCGCTGTAAATACACAGGAACGACACACAGCTCACTGTAAATAGACAGGAACGACACACAGCTCACTGTAAATAGACAGGAACTGCACACAGCTCACAGTAAATAGACAGGAACTACACACAGCTCTCTGTAAATAGACAGGAACAGCACACAGCTCACGGTAAACAGATAGGAACTACACACAGCTCGCTGTAAATACACAGGAACTGCACACAGCTCACTGTAAATACACAGGAACTGCACACAGCTCACTGTAAATCGAAAGGAACTACACACAGCTCACTGTAAATAGACAGGAACGACACAGAGCTCGCTGAAAATAGACAGGAACAACACACAGCTCACTGTAAATAGACAGGAACTGCACACAGCTCACTGTCAATCGACAGGAACGACACACAGCTCGCTGTAAATACACAGGAACGACACACAGCTCGCTGCAAATAGACAGGAATTGCAAACAGCTCACTGTGAATGGACAGGAACTGCACACAGCTCGCTGTAAATACACAGGACCTGCAGACAGCTCGCTGTAAATACAACAGGATCTGCAGACAGCTCGCTGTAAATACACAGGAATGACACACAGCTCGCTGTAAATAGACAGGAACTGCAAACAGCTCACTGTAAGTGGACAGGAACTACACACACCTCACTGTAAATACACAGGATCTGCAGACAGCTCGCTGTAATTACAACAGGATCTGCAGACAGCTCGCTGTAATACACAGGAATGACACACAGCTCGCTGTAAATACACAGGAACGACACACAGCTCACTGTAAATAGACAGGAACGACACACAGCTCACTGTAAATAGACAGGAACTGAACACAGCTCACTGTAAATAGACAGGAACTGCACACAGCTCACAGTAAATAGACAGGAACGACACACAGCTCGCTGTAAATACACAGGAACGACACACAGCTCACTGTAAATAGACAGGAACGACACACAGCTCACTGTAAATAGACAGGAACTGCACACAGCTCACAGTAAATAGACAGGAACTACACACAGCTCTCTGTAAATAGACAGGAACAGCACACAGCTCACTGTAAACAGATAGGAACTACACACAGCTCGCTGTAAATACACAGGAACTGCACACAGCTCACTGTAAATACACAGGAACTGCACACAGCTCACTGTAAATCGAAAGGAACTACACACAGCTCACTGTAAATAGACAGGAACGACACAGAGCTCGCTGAAAATAGACAGGAACAACACACAGCTCACTGTAAATAGACAGGAACTGCACACAGCTCACTGTCAATCGACAGGAACGACACACAGCTCGCTGTAAATACACAGGAACGACACACAGCTCGCTGCAAATAGACAGGAATTGCAAACAGCTCACTGTGAATGGACAGGAACTGCACACAGCTCGCTGTAAATACACAGGATCTGCAGACAGCTCGCTGTAAATACAACAGGATCTGCAGACAGCTCGCTGTAAATACACAGGAATGACACACAGCTCGCTGTAAATAGACAGGAACTGCAAACAGCTCACTGTAAGTGGACAGGAACTACACACACCTCACTGTAAATACACAGGATCTGCAGACAGCTCGCTGTAATTACAACAGGATCTGCAGACAGCTCGCTGTAATACACAGGAATGACACACAGCTCGCTGTAAATAGACAGGAACGACACACAGCTCACTGTAAATAGACAGGAACTGCACACAGCTCACTGTAAATAGACTGGAAAGACACACAGCTCACTGTAAATAGACAGGAACTACAAACAGCTCGCTGTAAATAAACAGGAACTGCACACAGCTCACTGTAAATACACAGGAACGACACACAGCTTGCTGAAAATAGACAGGAACTGCACACAGCTCACTGTAAATAGATAGGAACTGCACACAGCTAACTGTAAATAGACAGGAACTACACACAGCTCGCTGTAAATAGACAGGAACGACACACAGCTCACTGTAAATAGACAGGAACTGCACACAGCTCGCTGTAAATAGATAGGAACTGCACACAGCTCACTGTAAATAGACAGGAACGACACACAGCTCACTGTAAAGAGACAGGAACGACACACAGCTCACTGTAAATACACAGGAACTGAACACAGCTCACTGTAAATAGACAGGAACTGCACACAGCTCACTGTAAATACACAGGAATGACACACAGCTCGCTGTAAATAGACAGGAACGAGACACAGCTCGCTGTAAATAGACAGGAAGGACACACAGCCCGCTGTAAATAGACAGGCACTACACACAGCTCGCTGTAAATAGACAGGAACTGCACACAGCTCACTGTAAATAGACAGGAACTACACACAGCTCACTGTAAATAGACAGGAACTGCACACAGCTCACTGTAAATAGATAGGAACTGCACACAGCTAACTGTAAATAGACAGGAACTGCACACAGCTCACTGTAAATAGATAGGAACGACACACAGCTCGCTGTAAATAGACAGGAAGGACACACAGCTCGGTATAAATAGACAGGAACTGCACACAGCTCACTGTAAATAGACAGGAACTGCACACAGTTCACAGTAAATACACAGGAACTACACACAGCTCACTATAAATAGACAGTAACTGCACACAGCTCGGTATAAATAGACAGGAATTACAGACAGCTCACTGTAAATAGACAAGAATTGCACACAACTCGCTGTTAATACACATGAACTACACACAGCTTGCTGTAAATAGACACTAACTGCACACAGCAAACTGTAAATAGACAGTAACGGCACACAGCTCACTGTAAATAGACAGGAACGACACACAGCTCGCTGTAAATAGACAGGAACTACACACAGCTCACTGTAAATACACAGCAACTACACACAGCTTGCTGTAAATAGACAGTAACTGCACACAGCTCACTGTAAATAGACAGGAACGACACACAGCTCACTGTAAATAGACAGGAACTATACACAGCTCACTGTAAATAGACAGTAACTGCACACAGCTCACTGTAAATAGACAGGAACTACACACAGTTCACTGTAAATAGACAGGAACGACACACAGCTCACTGTAAATACACAAGAACAATACACAGCTCGATGTAAATGCACAGGAATGACACACAGCTCGCTGTAAATAGACAGGACCTACACACAGCCCGTTGTAAATACACAGGATCTGCAGACAGCTCGCTGTAAATACAACAGGTTCTGCAGACAGCTCGCAGTAAATACACAGGAATGACACACAGCTCACTGTAAATAGACAGGAACTACACACAGCTCACTGTAAATAGACAGGAACTACAGACAGCTCACTGTAAATAGACAGGAACGACACGCAGCTCGCTGTAAATATACAGAAACTGCACACACCTCACTGTGAATAGACAGGAACTACACACAGCTCGCTGTAAATATACAGGAACTGCACACCGCTCACTGTAAATAGACAGGAACTACACACAGCTCGCTATAAATAGACAGGAACTACACACAGCTCACTGTAAATAGACAGGAAGGATACACAGCTCGCTGTAAATACACAGGAACGACACACAGCTCACTGTAAATAGACAGGAACTGCACACAGCTCACTGTAAATACACAGGAACGACACACAGCTCACTGTAAATAGACAGGAACTGCACACAGCTCACAGTAAATAGACAGGAACGTCACACAGCTCGCTGTAAATACACAGGAACGACACACAGCTCACTGTAAATAGACAGGAACGACACACAGCTCACTCTAAATAGACAGGAACTGAACACAGCTCACTGTAAATAGACAGGAACTGCACACAGCTCACAGTAAATAGATACGAACTGCACACAGCTCACTGTAAATAGACAGGAACTGAACACAACTCACGGTAAATCGACAGGAACTAAGGACAACTCACTGTAAATAGACAGGAACTACACACAGCTCGCTATAAATAGACAGGAACTACACACAGCTCACTGTAAATAGACAGGAAGGACACACACCTCGCTGTAAATACACAGGAACGACACACAGCTCACTGTAAATAGACAGGAACTGCACACAGCTCACTGTAAATACACAGGAACGACACACAGCTCACTGTAAATAGACAGGAACTGCACACAGCTCACAGTAAATAGACAGGAACGACACACAGCTCGCTGTAAATACACAGGAACGACACACAGCTCACTGTAAATAGACAGGAACGACACACAGCTCACTGTAAATAGACAGGAACTGAACACAGCTCACTGTAAATAGACAGGAACTGCACACAGCTCACAGTAAATAGACAGGAACGACACACAGCTCGCTGTAAATACACAGGAACGACACACAGCTCACTGTAAATAGACAGGAACGACACACAGCTCACTGAAAATAGACAGGAACTGCACACAGCTCACAGTAAATAGACAGGAACTACACACAGCTCTCTGTAAATAGACAGGAACAGCACACAGCTCACTGTAAACAGATAGGAACTACACACAGCTCGCTGTAAATACAACAGGATCTGCAGACAGCTCGCTGTAAGTAGACAGGAAAGACACACAGCTCACTGTAAATACACAGGATCTGCAGACAGCTCGCTGTAAATACAACAGGAACTGCACACAGCTCACTGTAAATAGACAGGAACTGCACACAGCTCGCTGTAAATACACAGGAACTGCACACAGCTCGCTGTAAATACACAGGAACTGCACACAGCTCACTGTAAATCGAAAGGAACTACACACAGCTCACTGTAAATAGACAGGAACGACACAGAGCTCGCTGAAAATAGACAGGAACAACACACAGCTCACTGTAAATAGACAGGAACTGCACACAGCTCACTGTCAATCGACAGGAACGACACACAGCTCGCTGTAAATACACAGGAACGACACACAGCTCGCTGTAAATAGACAGGAATTGCAAACAGCTCACTGTGAATGGACAGGAACTGCACACAGCTCGCTGTAAATACACAGGATCTGCAGACAGCTCGCTGTAAATACAACAGGATCTGCAGACAGCTCGCTGTAAATACACAGGAATGACACACAGCTCGCTGTAAATAGACAGGAACTGCAAACAGCTCACTGTAAGTGGACAGGAACTACACACACCTCACTGTAAATACACAGGATCTGCAGACAGCTCGCTGTAATTACAACAGGATCTGCAGACAGCTCGCTGTAATACACAGGAATGACACACAGCTCGCTGTAAATAGACAGGAACGACACACAGCTCACTGTAAATAGACAGGAACTGCACACAGCTCACTGTAAATAGACTGGAAAGACACACAGCTCACTGTAAATAGACAGGAACTACAAACAGCTCGCTGTAAATAAACAGGAACTGCACACAGCTCACTGTAAATACACAGGAACGACACACAGCTTGCTGAAAATAGACAGGAACTGCACACAGCTCACTGTAAATAGATAGGAACTGCACACAGCTAACTGTAAATAGACAGGAACTACACACAGCTCGCTGTAAATAGACAGGAACGACACACAGCTCACTGTAAATAGACAGGAACTGCACACAGCTCGCTGTAAATAGATAGGAACTGCACACAGCTCACTGTAAATAGACAGGAACGACACACAGCTCACTGTAAAGAGACAGGAACGACACACAGCTCACTGTAAATACACAGGAACTGAACACAGCTCACTGTAAATAGACAGGAACTGCACACAGCTCACTGTAAATACACAGGAATGACACACAGCTCGCTGTAAATAGACAGGAACGAGACACAGCTCGCTGTAAATAGACAGGAAGGACACACAGCCCGCTGTAAATAGACAGGCACTACACACAGCTCGCTGTAAATAGACAGGAACTGCACACAGCTCACTGTAAATAGACAGGAACTACACACAGCTCACTGTAAATAGACAGGAACTGCACACAGCTCACTGTAAATAGATAGGAACTGCACACAGCTAACTGTAAATAGACAGGAACTGCACACAGCTCACTGTAAATAGATAGGAACGACACACAGCTCGCTGTAAATAGACAGGAAGGACACACAGCTCGGTATAAATAGACAGGAACTGCACACAGCTCACTGTAAATAGACAGGAACTGCACACAGTTCGCAGTAAATACACAGGAACTACACACAGCTCACTATAAATAGACAGTAACTGCACACAGCTCGGTATAAATAGACAGGAATTACAGACAGCTCACTGTAAATAGACAAGAATTGCACACAACTCGCTGTAAATACACAGGAACGACACACAGCTCACTGTAAATACACAGGAACTACACACAGCTGACTGTAAATAGACAGTAACTGCACACAGCTCACTTTAAATAGACAGGAACTACATACAGCTCACTGTAAATAGACAGGAACGACACACAGCTAACTGTAAATAGACAGGAACGACACACAGCTCTCTGTAAATAGACAGGAACTACACACAGCTCGCTATAAATAGACAGGAACGACACACAGCTCGCTGTAAATAGACAGGAAGGACACACAGCTCGGTATAAATAGACAGGAACTGCACACAGCTCACTGTAAATAGACAGGAACTGCACACACTTCGCAGTAAATACACAGGAACTGCACACAGCTCGGTATAAATAGACAGGAACGACACACAGCTCGCTGTAAATAGACAGGAAGGACACACAGCTCGGTATAAATAGACAGGAACTGCACACGGCTCACTGTAAATAGACAGGAACTGCAAACAGCTCACTGTAAATAGACAGGAACTACACACAGTTCGCAGTAAATACACAGGAACTGCACACAGCTCACTGTACATAGACAGGAACTGCGCACCGCTCGCTCTAAATAGACAGGAACTACACACAGCTCGGTATAAATAGACAGGAACTACCCACAGCTCACTGGAAATACACAGGAACTACACACAGCTCACTGTAAATAGACTGTAACTGCCCACAGCTCGGTATAAATAGACAGGAATTACAGACAGCTCACTGTAAATAGACGAGAATTGCAGACAACTCGCTGTAAATACACAGGAACTACACACAGCTTGCTGTAAATAGACAGTAACTGCACACAGCTCACTGTAAATAGACAGGAACGACACACAGCTCGCTGTAAATAGACAGGAACTACATACAGCTCACTGTAAATACACAGGAACTACACACAGCTTGCTGTAAATAGACAGTAACTGCACACAGCTCACTGTAAATAGACAGGATCGACACACAGCTCGCTGTAAATACACAGGAACTACACACAGCTCACTGTAAATAGACAGGAACTACACACAGCTCACTGTAAATAGACAGTAACTGCACACAGCTCACTGTAAATAGACAGGACCTACATACAGCTCACTGTAAATAGACAGGAACGACACACAGCTCACTGTAAATAGACAGAAACTACACACAGCTCGCTATAAATAGACAGGAACTACACACAGCTCACTGTAAATAGACAGGAACGACACACAGCTCACTGTAAATAGACAGGAACTACAAACAGCTCACTGCAAATAGACAGGAACGACACACAACTCGCTGTAAATGCACAGGATCTGCAGACAGCTCGCTGTAAATAAACAGGAACTGCTGACAGCTTGCTGTAAATACACAGGAATGACACACAGCTCGCTGTAAATAGACAGGAACTGCACACTGCTCACTGTAAATAGACAGGAACTACACACAGCTCGCTGTAAATAAACAGGAACTGCTGACAGCTTGCTGTAAATACACAGGAATGACACACAGCTCGCTGTAAATAGACAGGAACTGCACACTGCTCACTGTAAATAGACAGGAATGACACACAGCTCGCTGTAAATAGACAGGAAGGACACACAGCTCGGTATAAATAGACAGGAACTGCACACAGCTCACTGTAAATAGATAGGAACTACACACAGTTCGCAGTAAATACACAGGAACTGCACACAGCTCACTGTAAATAGACAGGAACTGCACACAGCTCAGTGTAAATAGACAGGAACTGCACACAGCTCGCTGTAAATACACAGGAACTGCACACAGCTCACTGTAAATCGACAGAAACTGCGCACCGCTCGCTCTATATATACAGGAACTGCACACAGCCCACTGTAAATAGACAGGAACTGCACACAGCTCACTGTAAATAGACAGGAACGACACATAACTCTCTGTAAATAGACAGGAACTACAGACAGCTCACTGTAAATAGACAGGAACTGCACACAGCTCAGCGCAAATAGACAGGAACTTCACACAGCTCACTGTAAATAGACAGGAACTGCACACAGCTCACTGTAAATAGACAGGAACTACACACAGCTCACTATAAATAGACAGGAACTACACATAGCTCGCTGTAAATAGACAGGAACGACACACAGCTCACTGTAAATACACAGAAACTACACACAGCTCGCTGTAAATAGACAGGAACTTCACACACCTCACTGTAAATAGATAGGAACTGCACACAGCTAGCTATAAATAGACAGGAACTACACACAGCTCACCATAAATAGACAGGAACTACACACAGCTCGCTGTAAATACACAAGAACGACACACAGCTCACTGTAAATAGACAGGAATACACACAGCTTGGTATAAATAGACAGGAACTACACACAGCTCGGTATAAATACACAGAAACTACACACAGCTCGCTGTAAATACACAGGATCTGCAGACAGCTCGCTGAATATACAACAGGATCTGCACACAGCTCACTCTAAATTGACAGGAACTACACACAGCTCGCTGTAAATACACAGGATCAGCACACAGTTCACTGTAAATACACAGAAACTGCACACAGCCCGCTGTAAATACACAGGAACGACACACAGCTCACTGTAAATAGAAAGGAACTGCACACAGCTCACTGTAAATAGACAGGAACTACATACAGCTCACTGCAAATAGACAGGAACGACACACAGCTCACTGTAACTACACAGAAACTGCACACAGCTTGCTGTAAATAGACAGGACCTACACACAGCTCGCTGTAAATACACAGGACCTGCAGACAGCTCGCTGTAAATACACAGGATCTGCAGACAGCTCGCTGTAAATACACAGGATCTGCACACAGCTCACTGTAAATAGGCAGGACCTGCACACAGCTCAGTGTAAATAGACAGGAACAACACACAGCTCACTGTAAATAGAGAGGAACGACACACAGCTCACTGTAAATAGACAGGAACGACACACAGCTCACTGTAAATAGACAGGAACAACATACAGCTCGATGTAAATACACAGGAATGACACACAGCTCGATGTAAATATACAGAAACTGCACACACCTCACTGTGAATAGACAGGAACTACACACAGCTCGCTGTAAATATACAGGAACTGCACACAGCTCACTGTAAATAGACAGGAACTGCACACAGCTCGCTATAAATAGACAGGAACTACACACAGCTCACTGTAAATAGACAGGAAGGACACACAGCTCGCTGTAAATACACAGGAACGACACACAGCTCACTGTAAATAGACAGGAACTGCACACAGCTCCCTGTAAATACACAGGAACGACACACAGCTCACTGTAAATAGACAGGAACTGCACACAGCTCACAGTAAATAGACAGGAACGACACACAGCTCGCTGTAAATACACAGGAACGACACACAGCTCACTGTAAATAGACAGGAACGACACACAGCTCACTGTAAATAGACAGGAACTGAACACAGCTCACTGTAAATAGACAGGAACTGCATACAGCTCACAGTAAATAGACAGGAACGATACACAGCTCACTGTAAATAGACAGGAACTACACACAGCTCGCTGTAAATAGACAGCAACTGCACACAGCACTCTGTAAATAGACAGGAACTACACACAGCTCACTGTAAATAGACAGGAACTGCACACAGCTCACTGTAAATAGATAGGAACTCCACACAGCTAACTGTAAATACACAGGAACTGCACACAGCTCACTGTAAATAGACAGGAACGACACACAGCTCGCTGTAGATAGACAGGAACGACACACAGCTCGGTATAAATAGACAAGAACTGCACACAGCTCACTGTAAATAGACAGGAACTACACACAGCTCGCTGTAAATAGACAGGAACGACACACAGCTCGCTGTAAATAGACAGGAAGGACACACAGCTCGGTATAAATAGACAGGAACTGCACACAGCTCACTGTAAATAGATAGGAACTACAGAGAGTTCGCAGTAAATACACAGGAACTGCACACAGCTCACTGTAAATAGACAGGAACTGCACACAGCTCAGTGTAAATAGACAGGAACTGCACACAGCTCGCTGTAAATACACAGGAACTGCACACAGCTTGCTGAAAATAGACAGGAACTGCACACAGCTCACTGTAAATAGATAGGAACTGCACACAGCTAACTGTAAATAGACAGGAACTACACACAGCTCGCTGTAAATAGACAGGAACGACACACAGCTCACTGTAAATAGACAGGAACTGCACACAGCTCGCTGTAAATAGATAGGAACTGCACACAGCTCACTGTAAATAGACAGGAACGACACACAGCTCACTGTAAAGAGACAGGAACGACACACAGCTCACTGTAAATACACAGGAACTGAACACAGCTCACTGTAAATAGACAGGAACTGCACACAGCTCAGTGTAAATAGACAGGAACTGCACACAGCTCGCTGTAAATACACAGGAACTGCACACAGCTTGCTGAAAATAGACAGGAACTGCACACAGCTCACTGTAAATAGATAGGAACTGCACACAGCTAACTGTAAATAGACAGGAACTACACACAGCTCGCTGTAAATAGACAGGAACGACACACAGCTCACTGTAAATAGACAGGAACTGCACACAGCTCGCTGTAAATAGATAGGAACTGCACACAGCTCACTGTAAATAGACAGGAACGACACACAGCTCACTGTAAAGAGACAGGAACGACACACAGCTCACTGTAAATACACAGGAACTGAACACAGCTCACTGTAAATAGACAGGAACTGCACACAGCTCACTGTAAATACACAGGAATGACACACAGCTCGCTGTAAATAGACAGGAACGAGACACAGCTCGCTGTAAATAGACAGGAAGGACACACAGCCCGCTGTAAATAGACAGGCACTACACACAGCTCGCTGTAAATAGACAGGAACTGCACACAGCTCACTGTAAATAGACAGGAACTACACACAGCTCACTGTAAATAGACAGGAACTGCACACAGCTCACTGTAAATAGATAGGAACTGCACACAGCTAACTGTAAATAGACAGGAACTGCACACAGCTCACTGTAAATAGATAGGAACGACACACAGCTCGCTGTAAATAGACAGGAAGGACACACAGCTCGGTATAAATAGACAGGAACTGCACACAGCTCACTGTAAATAGACAGGAACTGCACACAGTTCGCAGTAAATACACAGGAACTACACACAGCTCACTATAAATAGACAGTAACTGCACACAGCTCGGTATAAATAGACAGGAATTACAGACAGCTCACTGTAAATAGACAAGAATTGCACACAACTCGCTGTAAATACACAGGAACGACACACAGCTCACTGTAAATACACAGGAACTACACACAGCTGACTGTAAATAGACAGTAACTGCACACAGCTCACTTTAAATAGACAGGAACTACATACAGCTCACTGTAAATAGACAGGAACGACACACAGCTAACTGTAAATAGACAGGAACGACACACAGCTCTCTGTAAATAGACAGGAACTACACACAGCTCGCTATAAATAGACAGGAACGACACACAGCTCGCTGTAAATAGACAGGAAGGACACACAGCTCGGTATAAATAGACAGGAACTGCACACAGCTCACTGTAAATAGACAGGAACTGCACACACTTCGCAGTAAATACACAGGAACTGCACACAGCTCGGTATAAATAGACAGGAACGACACACAGCTCGCTGTAAATAGACAGGAAGGACACACAGCTCGGTATAAATAGACAGGAACTGCACACGGCTCACTGTAAATAGACAGGAACTGCAAACAGCTCACTGTAAATAGACAGGAACTACACACAGTTCGCAGTAAATACACAGGAACTGCACACAGCTCACTGTACATAGACAGGAACTGCGCACCGCTCGCTCTAAATAGACAGGAACTACACACAGCTCGGTATAAATAGACAGGAACTACCCACAGCTCACTGGAAATACACAGGAACTACACACAGCTCACTGTAAATAGACTGTAACTGCCCACAGCTCGGTATAAATAGACAGGAATTACAGACAGCTCACTGTAAATAGACGAGAATTGCAGACAACTCGCTGTAAATACACAGGAACTACACACAGCTTGCTGTAAATAGACAGTAACTGCACACAGCTCACTGTAAATAGACAGGAACGACACACAGCTCGCTGTAAATAGACAGGAACTACATACAGCTCACTGTAAATACACAGGAACTACACACAGCTTGCTGTAAATAGACAGTAACTGCACACAGCTCACTGTAAATAGACAGGAACGACACACAGCTCGCTGTAAATACACAGGAACTACACACAGCTCACTGTAAATAGACAGGAACTACACACAGCTCACTGTAAATAGACAGTAACTGCACACAGCTCACTGTAAATAGACAGGACCTACATACAGCTCACTGTAAATAGACAGGAACGACACACAGCTCACTGTAAATAGACAGAAACTACACACAGCTCGCTATAAATAGACAGGAACTACACACAGCTCACTGTAAATAGACAGGAACGACACACAGCTCACTGTAAATAGACAGGAACTACAAACAGCTCACTGCAAATAGACAGGAACGACACACAACTCGCTGTAAATGCACAGGATCTGCAGACAGCTCGCTGTAAATAAACAGGAACTGCTGACAGCTTGCTGTAAATACACAGGAATGACACACAGCTCGCTGTAAATAGACAGGAACTGCACACTGCTCACTGTAAATAGACAGGAACTACACACAGCTCGCTGTAAATAAACAGGAACTGCTGACAGCTTGCTGTAAATACACAGGAATGACACACAGCTCGCTGTAAATAGACAGGAACTGCACACTGCTCACTGTAAATAGACAGGAATGACACACAGCTCGCTGTAAATAGACAGGAAGGACACACAGCTCGGTATAAATAGACAGGAACTGCACACAGCTCACTGTAAATAGATAGGAACTACACACAGTTCGCAGTAAATACACAGGAACTGCACACAGCTCACTGTAAATAGACAGGAACTGCACACAGCTCAGTGTAAATAGACAGGAACTGCACACAGCTCGCTGTAAATACACAGGAACTGCACACAGCTCACTGTAAATCGACAGAAACTGCGCACCGCTCGCTCTATATATACAGGAACTGCACACAGCCCACTGTAAATAGACAGGAACTGCACACAGCTCACTGTAAATAGACAGGAACGACACATAACTCTCTGTAAATAGACAGGAACTACAGACAGCTCACTGTAAATAGACAGGAACTGCACACAGCTCAGCGCAAATAGACAGGAACTTCACACAGCTCACTGTAAATAGACAGGAACTGCACACAGCTCACTGTAAATAGACAGGAACTACACACAGCTCACTATAAATAGACAGGAACTACACATAGCTCGCTGTAAATAGACAGGAACGACACACAGCTCACTGTAAATACACAGAAACTACACACAGCTCGCTGTAAATAGACAGGAACTTCACACACCTCACTGTAAATAGATAGGAACTGCACACAGCTAGCTATAAATAGACAGGAACTACACACAGCTCACCATAAATAGACAGGAACTACACACAGCTCGCTGTAAATACACAAGAACGACACACAGCTCACTGTAAATAGACAGGAATACACACAGCTTGGTATAAATAGACAGGAACTACACACAGCTCGGTATAAATACACAGAAACTACACACAGCTCGCTGTAAATACACAGGATCTGCAGACAGCTCGCTGAATATACAACAGGATCTGCACACAGCTCACTCTAAATTGACAGGAACTACACACAGCTCGCTGTAAATACACAGGATCAGCACACAGTTCACTGTAAATACACAGAAACTGCACACAGCCCGCTGTAAATACACAGGAACGACACACAGCTCACTGTAAATAGAAAGGAACTGCACACAGCTCACTGTAAATAGACAGGAACTACATACAGCTCACTGCAAATAGACAGGAACGACACACAGCTCACTGTAACTACACAGAAACTGCACACAGCTTGCTGTAAATAGACAGGACCTACACACAGCTCGCTGTAAATACACAGGACCTGCAGACAGCTTGCTGTAAATACACAGGATCTGCAGACAGCTCGCTGTAAATACACAGGATCTGCACACAGCTCACTGTAAATAGGCAGGACCTGCACACAGCTCAGTGTAAATAGACAGGAACAACACACAGCTCACTGTAAATAGAGAGGAACGACACACAGCTCACTGTAAATAGACAGGAACGACACACAGCTCACTGTAAATAGACAGGAACAACATACAGCTCGATGTAAATACACAGGAATGACACACAGCTCGATGTAAATATACAGAAACTGCACACACCTCACTGTGAATAGACAGGAGCTACACACAGCTCGCTGTAAATATACAGGAACTGCACACAGCTCACTGTAAATAGACAGGAACTGCACACAGCTCGCTATAAATAGACAGGAACTACACACAGCTCACTGTAAATAGACAGGAAGGACACACAGCTCGCTGTAAATACACAGGAACGACACACAGCTCACTGTAAATAGACAGGAACTGCACACAGCTCCCTGTAAATACACAGGAACGACACACAGCTCACTGTAAATAGACAGGAACTGCACACAGCTCACAGTAAATAGACAGGAACGACACACAGCTCGCTGTAAATACACAGGAACGACACACAGCTCACTGTAAATAGACAGGAACGACACACAGCTCACTGTAAATAGACAGGAACTGAACACAGCTCACTGTAAATAGACAGGAACTGCATACAGCTCACAGTAAATAGACAGGAACGATACACAGCTCACTGTAAATAGACAGGAACTACACACAGCTCGCTGTAAATAGACAGCAACTGCACACAGCACTCTGTAAATAGACAGGAACTACACACAGCTCACTGTAAATAGACAGGAACTGCACACAGCTCACTGTAAATAGATAGGAACTCCACACAGCTAACTGTAAATACACAGGAACTGCACACAGCTCACTGTAAATAGACAGGAACGACACACAGCTCGCTGTAGATAGACAGGAACGACACACAGCTCGGTATAAATAGACAAGAACTGCACACAGCTCACTGTAAATAGACAGGAACTACACACAGCTCGCTGTAAATAGACAGGAACGACACACAGCTCGCTGTAAATAGACAGGAAGGACACACAGCTCGGTATAAATAGACAGGAACTGCACACAGCTCACTGTAAATAGATAGGAACTACAGAGAGTTCGCAGTAAATACACAGGAACTGCACACAGCTCACTGTAAATAGACAGGAACTGCACACAGCTCAGTGTAAATAGACAGGAACTGCACACAGCTCGCTGTAAATACACAGGAACTGCACACAGCTCACTGTAAATCAACAGAAACTGCGCACCGCTCACTCTAAATACACAGGAACTGCACACAGCTCACTGTAAATAGACAGGAACTACACACAGCTCGCTGTAAATAGACAGGAATGACACACAGCTCGCTGTAAATAGACAGGAAGGACACACAGCTCGGTATAAATAGACAGGAACTGCACACAGCTCACTGTCAATAGATAGGAACTACACACAGTTCGCAGTAAATACACAGGAACTGCACACAGCTCACTGTAAATAGACAGGAACTGCACACAGCTCAGTGTAAATAGACAGGAACTGCACACAGCTCGCTGTAAATACACAGGAACTGCACACAGCTCACTGTAAATCGACAGAAACTGCGCACCGCTCGCTCTAAATACACAGGAACTGCACACAGCCCATTGTAAATAGACAGGAACTGCACACAGCTCACTGTAAATAGACAGGAACGACACATAACTCTCTGTAAATAGACAGGAACTACAGACAGCTCACTGTAAATAGACAGGAACTGCACACAGCTCAGCGCAAATAGACAGGAACTTCACACAGCTCACTGTAAATAGACAGGAACTGCACACAGCTCACTGTAAATAGACAGGAACTACACACAGCTCACTATAAATAGACAGGAACTACACATAGCTCGCTGTAAATAGACAGGAACGACACACAGCTCACTGTAAATACACAGAAACTACACACAGCTCGCTGTAAATAGACAGGAACTTCACACACCTCACTGTAAATAGATAGGAACTGCTCACAGCTAGCTATAAATAGACAGGAACTACACACAGCTCACCATAAATAGACAGGAACTACACACAGCTCGCTGTAAATACACAAGAACGACACACAGCTCACTGTAAATAGACAGGAATACACACAGCTTGGTATAAATAGACAGGAACTACACACAGCTCGGTATAAATACACAGAAACTACACACAGCTCGCTGTAAATACACAGGATCTGCAGACAGCTCGCTGTATATACAACAGGATCTGCACACAGCTCACTCTAAATTGACAGGAACTACACACAGCTCGCTGTAAATACACAGGATCAGCACACAGCTCACTGTAAATACACAGAAACTGCACACAGCCCGCTGTAAATACACAGGAACGACACACAGCTCACTGTAAATAGAAAGGAACTGCACACAGCTCACTGTAAATAGACAGGAACTACATACAGCTCACTGCAAATAGACAGGAACGACACACAGCTCACTGTAACTACACAGAAACTGCACACAGCTTGCTGTAAATAGACAGGACCTACACACAGCTCGCTGTAAATACACAGGACCTGCAGACAGCTTGCTGTAAATACACAGGATCTGCAGACAGCTCGCTGTAAATACACAGGATCTGCACACAGCTCACTGTAAATAGGCAGGACCTGCACACAGCTCAGTGTAAATAGACAGGAACAACACACAGCTCACTGTAAATAGAGAGGAACGACACACAGCTCACTGTAAATAGACAGGAACGACACACAGCTCACTGTAAATAGACAGGAACAACATACAGCTCGATGTAAATACACAGGAATGACACACAGCTCGCTGTAAATATACAGAAACTGCACACACCTCACTGTGAATAGACAGGAACTACACACAGCTCGCTGTAAATATACAGGAACTGCACACAGCTCACTGTAAATAGACAGGAACTACACACAGCTCGCTATAAATAGACAGGAACTACACACAGCTCACTGTAAATAGACAGGAAGGACACACAGCTCGCTGTAAATACACAGGAACGACACACAGCTCACTGTAAATAGACAGGAACTGCACACAGCTCCCTGTAAATACACAGGAACGACACACAGCTCACTGTAAATAGACAGGAACTGCACACAGCTCACAGTAAATAGACAGGAACGACACACAGCTCGCTGTAAATACACAGGAACGACACACAGCTCACTGTAAATAGACAGGAACGACACACAGCTCACTGTAAATAGACAGGAACTGAACACAGCTCACTGTAAATAGACAGGAACTGCATACAGCTCACAGTAAATAGACAGGAACGATACACAGCTCACTGTAAATACACAGGAACTGCACACAGCTCACTGTAAATAGACAGGAACTGAACACAACTCACGGTAAATCGACAGGAACTAAGCACAACTCACTGTAAATAGACAGGAACTACACACAGCTCGCTATAAATAGACAGGAACTACACACAGCTCACTGTAAATAGACAGGAAGGACACACAGCTCGCTGTAAATACACAGGAACGACACACAGCTCACTGTAAATAGACAGGAACTGCACACAGCTCACTGTAAATACACAGGAACGACACACAGATCACTGTAAATAGACAGGAACTGCACACAGCTCACAGTAAATAGACAGGAACGACACACAGCTCACTGTAAATAGACAGGAACTGAACACAGCTCACTGTAAATAGACAGGAACTGCACACAGCTCACAGTAAATAGACAGGAACGACACACAGCTCGCTGTAAATAGACAGGAACTGCACACAGCTCACAGTAAATAGACAGGAACGACACACAGCTCGCTGTAAATACACAGGAACGACACACAGCTCACTGTAAATAGACAGGAACGACACACAGCTCACTGTAAATAGACAGGAACTGCACACAGCTCACAGTAAATAGACAGGAACTACACACAGCTCTCTGTAAATAGACAGGAACAGCACACACCTCACTGTAAACAGATAGGAACTACACACAGCTCGCTGTAAATACAACAGGATCTGCAGACAGCTCGCTGCAAATAGACAGGAAAGACACACAGCTCACTGTAAATACACAGGATCTGCAGACAGCTCGCTGTAAATATAACAGGAACTGCACACAGCTCACTGTAAATACACAGGAACTGCACACAGCTCACTGTAAATAGACAGGAACTGCACACAGCTCGCTGTAAATACACAGGAACTGCACACAGCTCACTGTAAATACACAGGAACTGCACACAGCTCACTGTAAATCGAAAGGAACTACACACAGCTCACTGTAAATAGACAGGAACGACACAGAGCTCGCTGTAAATAGACAGGAACTGCACACAGCTCACTGTCAATCGACAGGAACGACACACAGCTCGCTGTAAATACACAGGAACGACACACAGCTCGCTGTAAATAGACAGGAATTGCAAACAGCTCACTGTGAATGGACAGGAACTGCACACAGCTCGCTGTAAATACACAGGATCTGCAGACAGCTCGCTGTAAATACAACAGGATCTGCAGACAGCTCGCTGTAAATACACAGGAATGACACACAGCTCGCTGTAAATAGACAGGAACTGCAAACAGCTCACTGTAAGTGGACAGGAACTACACACACCTCACTGTAAATACACAGGATCTGCAGACAGCTCGCTGTAATTACAACAGGATCTGCAGACAGCTCGCTGTAATACACAGGAATGACACACAGCTCGCTGTAAATAGACAGGAACGACACACAGCTCACTGTAAATAGACAGGAACTGCACACAGCTCACTGTAAGTAGACTGGAAAGACACACAGCTCACTGTAAATAGACAGGAACTACAAACAGCTCGCTGTAAATAAACAGGAACTGCACACAGCTCACTGTAAATAGACAGGAACGACACACAGCTTGCTGAAAATAGACAGGAACTGCACACAGCTCACTGTAAATAGATAGGAACTGCACACAGCTAACTGTAAATAGACAGGAACTACACACAGCTCGCTATAAATAGACAGGAACAACACACAGCTCGCTGTAAATAGACAGGAACTGCACACAGCTCGCTGTAAATAGATAGGAACTGCACACAGCTCACTGTAAATAGACAGGAACGACACACAGCTCACTGTAAATACACAGGAACTGAACACAGCTCACTGTAAATAGACAGGAACTGCACACAGCTCACTGTAAATACACAGGAATGACACACAGCTCGCTGTAAATAGACAGGAACGAGACACAGCTCGCTGTAAATAGACAGGAAGGACACACAGCCCGCTGTAAATAGACAGGCACTACACACAGCTCGCTGTAAATAGACAGGAACTGCACACAGCTCACTGTAAATAGACAGGAACTACACACAGCTCACTGTAAATAGACAGGAACTGCACACAGCTCACTGTAAATAGATAGGAACTGCACACAGCTAACTGTAAATAGACAGGAACTGCACACAGCTCACTGTAAATAGACAGGAACTGCACACAGTTCGCAGTAAATACACAGGAACTACACACAGCTCACTATAAATAGACAGTAACTGCACACAGCTCGGTATAAATAGACAGGAATTACAGACAGCTCACTGTAAATAGACAAGAATTGCACACAAGTCGCTGAAAATACACAGGAACGACACACAGCTCACTGTAAATACACAGGAACTACACACAGCTCACTGTAAATAGACAGTAACTGCACACAGCTCACTGTAAATAGACAGGAACTACATACAGCTCACTGTAAATAGACAGGAACGACACACAGCTAACTGTAAATAGACAGGAACGACACACAGCTCTCTGTAAATAGACAGGAACTACACACAGCTCGCTATAAATAGACAGGAACGACACACAGCTCGCTGTAAATAGACAGGAAGGACACACAGCTCGGTATAAATAGACAGGAACTGCACACAGCTCACTGTAAATAGACAGGAACTGCACACACTTCGCAGTAAATACACAGGAACTGCACACAGCTCGGTATAAATAGACAGGAACGACACACAGCTCGCTGTAAATAGACAGGAAGGACACACAGCTCGGTATAAATAGACAGGAACTGCACACGGCTCACTGTAAATAGACAGGAACTGCAAACAGCTCACTGTAAATAGACAGGAACTACACACAGTTCGCAGTAAATACACAGGAACTGCACACAGCTCACTGTACATAGACAGGAACTGCGCACCGCTCGCTCTAAATAGACAGGAACTACACACAGCTCGGTATAAATAGACAGGAACTACCCACAGCTCACTGGAAATACACAGGAACTACACACAGCTCACTGTAAATAGACTGTAACTGCCCACAGCTCGGTATAAATAGACAGGAATTACAGACAGCTCACTGTAAATAGACGAGAATTGCAGACAACTCGCTGTAAATACACAGGAACTACACACAGCTTGCTGTAAATAGACAGTAACTGCACACAGCTCACTGTAAATAGACAGGAACGACACACAGCTCGCTGTAAATAGACAGGAACTACATACAGCTCACTGTAAATACACAGGAACTACACACAGCTTGCTGTAAATAGACAGTAACTGCACACAGCTCACTGTAAATAGACAGGATCGACACACAGCTCGCTGTAAATACACAGGAACTACACACAGCTCACTGTAAATAGACAGGAACTACACACAGCTCACTGTAAATAGACAGTAACTGCACACAGCTCACTGTAAATAGACAGGACCTACATACAGCTCACTGTAAATAGACAGGAACGACACACAGCTCACTGTAAATAGACAGAAACTACACACAGCTCGCTATAAATAGACAGGAACTACACACAGCTCACTGTAAATAGACAGGAACGACACACAGCTCACTGTAAATAGACAGGAACTACAAACAGCTCACTGCAAATAGACAGGAACGACACACAACTCGCTGTAAATGCACAGGATCTGCAGACAGCTCGCTGTAAATAAACAGGAACTGCTGACAGCTTGCTGTAAATACACAGGAATGACACACAGCTCGCTGTAAATAGACAGGAACTGCACACTGCTCACTGTAAATAGACAGGAACTACACACAGCTCGCTGGAAATACACAGGATCTGCAGACAGCTCGCTGTAAATACAACAGGATCTGCAGACAGCTCGCCGTAAATACACAGGAATGACACACAGCTCGCTGTAAATAGACAGGAACTGCAAACAGCTCACTGTAAGTGGACAGGAACTACACACAGCTCACTGTAAATACACAGGATATGCAGACAGTTCGCTGTAAATACAACAGGATCTGCAGACAGCTCGCTGTAAATACACAGGAATGACACACAGCTCGCTGTAAATAGACAGGAACGACACACAGCTCCCTGTAAATAGACAGGAACTGGACACAGCTCACTGTAAATAGACAGGAAAGACACACAGCTCACTGTAAATAGACAGGAACGACACACAGCTCACTGTAAATACACAGAAACAGCACACAGCTCGCTGTAAATAGACAGGACCTACACACAGCTCGCTGTACATACACAGGAACTGCAGACAGCTCGCTGTAAATCCATAGGATCTGCAGACAGCTCGCTGTAAATAAACAGGATCTGCACACAGCTCACTGTAAATAGGCAGGACCTGCACACAGCTCAGTGTAAATAGACAGGAACATCACACAGCTCGCTGTAAATAGAGAGGAACGACACACAGCTCACTGTAAATAGACAGGAACGACACACAGCTCACTGTAAATAGGCAGGACCTGCACACAGGTCAGTGTAAATAGACAGGAACAACACACAGCTCGCTGTAAATAGAGAGGAACGACACACAGCTCACTGTAAATACACAGGAACAACACACAGCTCGATGTAAATGCACAGGAATGACACACAGCTCGCTGTAAATCGACACGACGTACACACAGCCCGGTGTAAATACACAGGATCTGCAGACAGCTCGCTGTAAATAGTCAGGAACTACACACAGCCCGCTGTAAATACACAGGAATGACACACACCTCGCTGTAAATAGACAGGAATTACACACAGCTCACTGTAAATAGACAGGAACTACAGACAGCTCACTGTAAATAGACAGGAACGACACACTGCTCGCTGTAAATAGACAGGAACTGCACACAGCTCACTGTAAATAGACAGGAACTACACACAGCTCGCTATAAATAGACAGGAACTACACACAGCTCACTGTAAATAGACAGGAAGGACACACAACTCGCTGTAAATACACACGAACGACACACAGCTCACTGTAAATAGACAGGAACTGCACACAGCTCACTGTAAATACACAGGAACGACACACAGCTCACTGTAAATAGACAGGAACTGCACACAGCTCACAGTAAATAGACAGGAACGACACACAGCTCGCTGTAAATACACAGGAACGACACACAGCTCACTGTAAATAGACAGGAACGACACACAGCTCACTGTAAATAGACAGGAACTGAACACAGCTCACTGTAAATAGACAGGAACTGCATACAGCTCACAGTAAATAGACAGGAACGATACACAGCTCACTGTAAATACACAGGAACTGCACACAGCTCACTGTAAATAGACAGGAACTGAACACAACTCACGGTAAATCGACAGGAACTAAGGACAACTCACTGTAAATAGACAGGAACTACACACAGCTCGCTATAAATAGACAGGAACTACACACAGCTCACTGTAAATAGACAGGAAGGACACACAGCTCGCTGTAAATACACAGGAACGACACACAGCTCACTGTAAATAGACAGGAACTGCACACAGCTCACTGTAAATACACAGGAACGACACACAGATCACTGTAAATAGACAGGAACTGCACACAGCTCACTGTAAATACACAGGAACGACACACAGCTCACTGTAAATAGACAGGAACTGAACACAGCTCACTGTAAATAGACAGGAACTGCACACAGCTCACAGTAAATAGACAGGAACGACACACAGCTCGCTGTAAATAGACAGGAACTGCACACAGCTCACAGTAAATAGACAGGAACGACACACAGCTCGCTGTAAATACACAGGAACGACACACAGCTCACTGTAAATAGACAGGAACGACACACAGCTCACTGTAAATAGACAGGAACTGCACACAGCTCACAGTAAATAGACAGGAACTACACACAGCTCTCTGTAAATAGACAGGAACAGCACACACCTCACTGTAAACAGATAGGAACTACACACAGCTCGCTGTAAATACAACAGGATCTGCAGACAGCTCGCTGCAAATAGACAGGAAAGACACACAGCTCACTGTAAATACACAGGATCTGCAGACAGCTCGCTGTAAATATAACAGGAACTGCACACAGCTCACTGTAAATACACAGGAACTGCACACAGCTCACTGTAAATAGACAGGAACTGCACACAGCTCGCTGTAAATACACAGGAACTGCACACAGCTCACTGTAAATACACAGGAACTGCACACAGCTCACTGTAAATCGAAAGGAACTACACACAGCTCACTGTAAATAGACAGGAACGACACAGAGCTCGCTGTAAATAGACAGGAACTGCACACAGCTCACTGTCAATCGACAGGAACGACACACAGCTCGCTGTAAATACACAGGAACGACACACAGCTCGCTGTAAATAGACAGGAATTGCAAACAGCTCACTGTGAATGGACAGGAACTGCACACAGCTCGCTGTAAATACACAGGATCTGCAGACAGCTCGCTGTAAATACAACAGGATCTGCAGACAGCTCGCTGTAAATACACAGGAATGACACACAGCTCGCTGTAAATAGACAGGAACTGCAAACAGCTCACTGTAAGTGGACAGGAACTACACACACCTCACTGTAAATACACAGGATCTGCAGACAGCTCGCTGTAATTACAACAGGATCTGCAGACAGCTCGCTGTAATACACAGGAATGACACACAGCTCGCTGTAAATAGACAGGAACGACACACAGCTCACTGTAAATAGACAGGAACTGCACACAGCTCACTGTAAGTAGACTGGAAAGACACACAGCTCACTGTAAATAGACAGGAACTACAAACAGCTCGCTGTAAATAAACAGGAACTGCACACAGCTCACTGTAAATAGACAGGAACGACACACAGCTTGCTGAAAATAGACAGGAACTGCACACAGCTCACTGTAAATAGATAGGAACTGCACACAGCTAACTGTAAATAGACAGGAACTACACACAGCTCGCTATAAATAGACAGGAACAACACACAGCTCGCTGTAAATAGACAGGAACTGCACACAGCTCGCTGTAAATAGATAGGAACTGCACACAGCTCACTGTAAATAGACAGGAACGACACACAGCTCACTGTAAATAGACAGGAACGACACACAGCTCACTGTAAATACACAGGAACTGAACACAGCTCACTGTAAATAGACAGGAACTGCACACAGCTCACTGTAAATACACAGGAATGACACACAGCTCGCTGTAAATAGACAGGAACGAGACACAGCTCGCTGTAAATAGACAGGAAGGACACACAGCCCGCTGTAAATAGACAGGCACTACACACAGCTCGCTGTAAATAGACAGGAACTGCACACAGCTCACTGTAAATAGACAGGAACTACACACAGCTCACTGTAAATAGACAGGAACTGCACACAGCTCACTGTAAATAGATAGGAACTGCACACAGCTAACTGTAAATAGACAGGAACTGCACACAGCTCACTGTAAATAGACAGGAACTGCACACAGTTCGCAGTAAATACACAGGAACTACACACAGCTCACTATAAATAGACAGTAACTGCACACAGCTCGGTATAAATAGACAGGAATTACAGACAGCTCACTGTAAATAGACAAGAATTGCACACAAGTCGCTGAAAATACACAGGAACGACACACAGCTCACTGTAAATACACAGGAACTACACACAGCTCACTGTAAATAGACAGTAACTGCACACAGCTCACTGTAAATAGACAGGAACTACATACAGCTCACTGTAAATAGACAGGAACGACACACAGCTAACTGTAAATAGACAGGAACGACACACAGCTCTCTGTAAATAGACAGGAACTACACACAGCTCGCTATAAATAGACAGGAACGACACACAGCTCGCTGTAAATAGACAGGAAGGACACACAGCTCGGTATAAATAGACAGGAACTGCACACAGCTCACTGTAAATAGACAGGAACTGCACACACTTCGCAGTAAATACACAGGAACTGCACACAGCTCGGTATAAATAGACAGGAACGACACACAGCTCGCTGTAAATAGACAGGAAGGACACACAGCTCGGTATAAATAGACAGGAACTGCACACGGCTCACTGTAAATAGACAGGAACTGCAAACAGCTCACTGTAAATAGACAGGAACTACACACAGTTCGCAGTAAATACACAGGAACTGCACACAGCTCACTGTACATAGACAGGAACTGCGCACCGCTCGCTCTAAATAGACAGGAACTACACACAGCTCGGTATAAATAGACAGGAACTACCCACAGCTCACTGGAAATACACAGGAACTACACACAGCTCACTGTAAATAGACTGTAACTGCCCACAGCTCGGTATAAATAGACAGGAATTACAGACAGCTCACTGTAAATAGACGAGAATTGCAGACAACTCGCTGTAAATACACAGGAACTACACACAGCTTGCTGTAAATAGACAGTAACTGCACACAGCTCACTGTAAATAGACAGGAACGACACACAGCTCGCTGTAAATAGACAGGAACTACATACAGCTCACTGTAAATACACAGGAACTACACACAGCTTGCTGTAAATAGACAGTAACTGCACACAGCTCACTGTAAATAGACAGGATCGACACACAGCTCGCTGTAAATACACAGGAACTACACACAGCTCACTGTAAATAGACAGGAACTACACACAGCTCACTGTAAATAGACAGTAACTGCACACAGCTCACTGTAAATAGACAGGACCTACATACAGCTCACTGTAAATAGACAGGAACGACACACAGCTCACTGTAAATAGACAGAAACTACACACAGCTCGCTATAAATAGACAGGAACTACACACAGCTCACTGTAAATAGACAGGAACGACACACAGCTCACTGTAAATAGACAGGAACTACAAACAGCTCACTGCAAATAGACAGGAACGACACACAACTCGCTGTAAATGCACAGGATCTGCAGACAGCTCGCTGTAAATAAACAGGAACTGCTGACAGCTTGCTGTAAATACACAGGAATGACACACAGCTCGCTGTAAATAGACAGGAACTGCACACTGCTCACTGTAAATAGACAGGAACTACACACAGCTCGCTGGAAATACACAGGATCTGCAGACAGCTCGCTGTAAATACAACAGGATCTGCAGACAGCTCGCCGTAAATACACAGGAATGACACACAGCTCGCTGTAAATAGACAGGAACTGCAAACAGCTCACTGTAAGTGGACAGGAACTACACACAGCTCACTGTAAATACACAGGATATGCAGACAGTTCGCTGTAAATACAACAGGATCTGCAGACAGCTCGCTGTAAATACACAGGAATGACACACAGCTCGCTGTAAATAGACAGGAACGACACACAGCTCCCTGTAAATAGACAGGAACTGGACACAGCTCACTGTAAATAGACAGGAAAGACACACAGCTCACTGTAAATAGACAGGAACGACACACAGCTCACTGTAAATACACAGAAACAGCACACAGCTCGCTGTAAATAGACAGGACCTACACACAGCTCGCTGTACATACACAGGAACTGCAGACAGCTCGCTGTAAATCCATAGGATCTGCAGACAGCTCGCTGTAAATAAACAGGATCTGCACACAGCTCACTGTAAATAGGCAGGACCTGCACACAGCTCAGTGTAAATAGACAGGAACATCACACAGCTCGCTGTAAATAGAGAGGAACGACACACAGCTCACTGTAAATAGACAGGAACGACACACAGCTCACTGTAAATAGGCAGGACCTGCACACAGGTCAGTGTAAATAGACAGGAACAACACACAGCTCGCTGTAAATAGAGAGGAACGACACACAGCTCACTGTAAATACACAGGAACAACACACAGCTCGATGTAAATGCACAGGAATGACACACAGCTCGCTGTAAATCGACACGACGTACACACAGCCCGGTGTAAATACACAGGATCTGCAGACAGCTCGCTGTAAATAGTCAGGAACTACACACAGCCCGCTGTAAATACACAGGAATGACACACACCTCGCTGTAAATAGACAGGAATTACACACAGCTCACTGTAAATAGACAGGAACTACAGACAGCTCACTGTAAATAGACAGGAACGACACACAGCTCGCTGTAAATAGACAGGAACTGCACACAGCTCACTGTAAATAGACAGGAACTACACACAGCTCGCTAAAAATAGACAGGAACTACACACAGCTCACTGTAAATAGACAGGAAGGACACACAACTCGCTGTAAATACACACGAACGACACACAGCTCACTGTAAATAGACAGGAACTGCACACAGCTCACTGTAAATACACAGGAACGACACACAGCTCACTGTAAATAGACAGGAACTGCACACAGCTCACAGTAAATAGACAGGAACGACACACAGCTCGCTGTAAATACACAGGAACGACACACAGCTCACTGTAAATAGACAGGAACGACACACAGCTCACTGTAAATAGACAGGAACTGAACACAGCTCACTGTAAATAGACAGGAACTGCATACAGCTCACAGTAAATAGACAGGAACGATACACAGCTCACTGTAAATACACAGGAACTGCACACAGCTCACTGTAAATAGACAGGAACTGAACACAACTCACGGTAAATCGACAGGAACTAAGGACAACTCACTGTAAATAGACAGGAACTACACACAGCTCGCTATAAATAGACAGGAACTACACACAGCTCACTGTAAATAGACAGGAAGGACACACAGCTCGCTGTAAATACACAGGAACGACACACAGCTCACTGTAAATAGACAGGAACTGCACACAGCTCACTGTAAATACACAGGAACGACACACAGATCACTGTAAATAGACAGGAACTGCACACAGCTCACAGTAAATAGACAGGAACGACACACAGCTCACTGTAAATAGACAGGAACTGAACACAGCTCACTGTAAATAGACAGGAACTGCACACAGCTCACAGTAAATAGACAGGAACGACACACAGCTCGCTGTAAATAGACAGGAACTGCACACAGCTCACAGTAAATAGACAGGAACGACACACAGCTCGCTGTAAATACACAGGAACGACACACAGCTCACTGTAAATAGACAGGAACGACACACAGCTCACTGTAAATAGACAGGAACTGCACACAGCTCACAGTAAATAGACAGGAACTACACACAGCTCTCTGTAAATAGACAGGAACAGCACACACCTCACTGTAAACAGATAGGAACTACACACAGCTCGCTGTAAATACAACAGGATCTGCAGACAGCTCGCTGCAAATAGACAGGAAAGACACACAGCTCACTGTAAATACACAGGATCTGCAGACAGCTCGCTGTAAATATAACAGGAACTGCACACAGCTCACTGTAAATACACAGGAACTGCACACAGCTCACTGTAAATAGACAGGAACTGCACACAGCTCGCTGTAAATACACAGGAACTGCACACAGCTCACTGTAAATACACAGGAACTGCACACAGCTCACTGTAAATCGAAAGGAACTACACACAGCTCACTGTAAATAGACAGGAACGACACAGAGCTCGCTGTAAATAGACAGGAACTGCACACAGCTCACTGTCAATCGACAGGAACGACACACAGCTCGCTGTAAATACACAGGAACGACACACAGCTCGCTGTAAATAGACAGGAATTGCAAACAGCTCACTGTGAATGGACAGGAACTGCACACAGCTCGCTGTAAATACACAGGATCTGCAGACAGCTCGCTGTAAATACAACAGGATCTGCAGACAGCTCGCTGTAAATACACAGGAATGACACACAGCTCGCTGTAAATAGACAGGAACTGCAAACAGCTCACTGTAAGTGGACAGGAACTACACACACCTCACTGTAAATACACAGGATCTGCAGACAGCTCGCTGTAATTACAACAGGATCTGCAGACAGCTCGCTGTAATACACAGGAATGACACACAGCTCGCTGTAAATAGACAGGAACGACACACAGCTCACTGTAAATAGACAGGAACTGCACACAGCTCACTGTAAGTAGACTGGAAAGACACACAGCTCACTGTAAATAGACAGGAACTACAAACAGCTCGCTGTAAATAAACAGGAACTGCACACAGCTCACTGTAAATATACAGGAACGACACACAGCTTGCTGAAAATAGACAGGAACTGCACACAGCTCACTGTAAATAGATAGGAACTGCACACAGCTAACTGTAAATAGACAGGAACTACACACAGCTCGCTATAAATAGACAGGAACAACACACAGCTCGCTGTAAATAGACAGGAACTGCACACAGCTCGCTGTAAATAGATAGGAACTGCACACAGCTCACTGTAAATAGACAGGAACGACACACAGCTCACTGTAAATAGACAGGAACGACACACAGCTCACTGTAAATACACAGGAACTGAACACAGCTCACTGTAAATAGACAGGAACTGCACACAGCTCACTGTAAATACACAGGAATGACACACAGCTCGCTGTAAATAGACAGGAACGAGACACAGCTCGCTGTAAATAGACAGGAAGGACACACAGCCCGCTGTAAATAGACAGGCACTACACACAGCTCGCTGTAAATAGACAGGAACTGCACACAGCTCACTGTAAATAGACAGGAACTACACACAGCTCACTGTAAATAGACAGGAACTGCACACAGCTCACTGTAAATAGATAGGAACTGCACACAGCTAACTGTAAATAGACAGGAACTGCACACAGCTCACTGTAAATAGACAGGAACTGCACACAGTTCGCAGTAAATACACAGGAACTACACACAGCTCACTATAAATAGACAGTAACTGCACACAGCTCGGTATAAATAGACAGGAATTACAGACAGCTCACTGTAAATAGACAAGAATTGCACACAAGTCGCTGAAAATACACAGGAACGACACACAGCTCACTGTAAATACACAGGAACTACACACAGCTCACTGTAAATAGACAGTAACTGCACACAGCTCACTGTAAATAGACAGGAACTACATACAGCTCACTGTAAATAGACAGGAACGACACACAGCTAACTGTAAATAGACAGGAACGACACACAGCTCTCTGTAAATAGACAGGAACTACACACAGCTCGCTATAAATAGACAGGAACGACACACAGCTCGCTGTAAATAGACAGGAAGGACACACAGCTCGGTATAAATAGACAGGAACTGCACACAGCTCACTGTAAATAGACAGGAACTGCACACACTTCGCAGTAAATACACAGGAACTGCACACAGCTCGGTATAAATAGACAGGAACGACACACAGCTCGCTGTAAATAGACAGGAAGGACACACAGCTCGGTATAAATAGACAGGAACTGCACACGGCTCACTGTAAATAGACAGGAACTGCAAACAGCTCACTGTAAATAGACAGGAACTACACACAGTTCGCAGTAAATACACAGGAACTGCACACAGCTCACTGTACATAGACAGGAACTGCGCACCGCTCGCTCTAAATAGACAGGAACTACACACAGCTCGGTATAAATAGACAGGAACTACCCACAGCTCACTGGAAATACACAGGAACTACACACAGCTCACTGTAAATAGACTGTAACTGCCCACAGCTCGGTATAAATAGACAGGAATTACAGACAGCTCACTGTAAATAGACGAGAATTGCAGACAACTCGCTGTAAATACACAGGAACTACACACAGCTTGCTGTAAATAGACAGTAACTGCACACAGCTCACTGTAAATAGACAGGAACGACACACAGCTCGCTGTAAATAGACAGGAACTACATACAGCTCACTGTAAATACACAGGAACTACACACAGCTTGCTGTAAATAGACAGTAACTGCACACAGCTCACTGTAAATAGACAGGATCGACACACAGCTCGCTGTAAATACACAGGAACTACACACAGCTCACTGTAAATAGACAGGAACTACACACAGCTCACTGTAAATAGACAGTAACTGCACACAGCTCACTGTAAATAGACAGGACCTACATACAGCTCACTGTAAATAGACAGGAACGACACACAGCTCACTGTAAATAGACAGAAACTACACACAGCTCGCTATAAATAGACAGGAACTACACACAGCTCACTGTAAATAGACAGGAACGACACACAGCTCACTGTAAATAGACAGGAACTACAAACAGCTCACTGCAAATAGACAGGAACGACACACAACTCGCTGTAAATGCACAGGATCTGCAGACAGCTCGCTGTAAATAAACAGGAACTGCTGACAGCTTGCTGTAAATACACAGGAATGACACACAGCTCGCTGTAAATAGACAGGAACTGCACACTGCTCACTGTAAATAGACAGGAACTACACACAGCTCGCTGGAAATACACAGGATCTGCAGACAGCTCGCTGTAAATACAACAGGATCTGCAGACAGCTCGCCGTAAATACACAGGAATGACACACAGCTCGCTGTAAATAGACAGGAACTGCAAACAGCTCACTGTAAGTGGACAGGAACTACACACAGCTCACTGTAAATACACAGGATATGCAGACAGTTCGCTGTAAATACAACAGGATCTGCAGACAGCTCGCTGTAAATACACAGGAATGACACACAGCTCGCTGTAAATAGACAGGAACGACACACAGCTCCCTGTAAATAGACAGGAACTGGACACAGCTCACTGTAAATAGACAGGAAAGACACACAGCTCACTGTAAATAGACAGGAACGACACACAGCTCACTGTAAATACACAGAAACAGCACACAGCTCGCTGTAAATAGACAGGACCTACACACAGCTCGCTGTACATACACAGGAACTGCAGACAGCTCGCTGTAAATCCATAGGATCTGCAGACAGCTCGCTGTAAATAAACAGGATCTGCACACAGCTCACTGTAAATAGGCAGGACCTGCACACAGCTCAGTGTAAATAGACAGGAACATCACACAGCTCGCTGTAAATAGAGAGGAACGACACACAGCTCACTGTAAATAGACAGGAACGACACACAGCTCACTGTAAATAGGCAGGACCTGCACACAGGTCAGTGTAAATAGACAGGAACAACACACAGCTCGCTGTAAATAGAGAGGAACGACACACAGCTCACTGTAAATACACAGGAACAACACACAGCTCGATGTAAATGCACAGGAATGACACACAGCTCGCTGTAAATCGACAGGACGTACACACAGCCCGGTGTAAATACACAGGATCTGCAGACAGCTCGCTGTAAATAGTCAGGAACTACACACAGCCCGCTGTAAATACACAGGAATGACACACACCTCGCTGTAAATAGACAGGAATTACACACAGCTCACTGTAAATAGACAGGAACTACAGACAGCTCACTGTAAATAGACAGGAACGACACACAGCTCGCTGTAAATAGACAGGAACTGCACACAGCTCACTGTAAATAGACAGGAACTACACACAGCTCGCTATAAATAGACAGGAACTACACACAGCTCACTGTAAATAGACAGGAAGGACACACAACTCGCTGTAAATACACACGAACGACACACAGCTCACTGTAAATAGACAGGAACTGCACACAGCTCACTGTAAATACACAGGAACGACACACAGCTCACTGTAAATAGACAGGAACTGCACACAGCTCGCTATAAATAGACAGGAACGACACACAGCTCGCTGTAAACACACAGGAACGACACACAGCTCACTGTAAATAGACAGGAACTGCACACAGCTCACTGTAAATAGACAGGAACTGCACACAGCTCACAGTAAATACACAGGAACTGCACACAGCTCACTGTAAATAGACAGGAACTGCACACAGCTCAGTGTAAATAGACAGGAACTGCACACAGCTCACTGTAAATACACAGGAACTGCACACAGCCCACTGTAAATCGACAGAAACTGCGCACCGCTCGCTCTAAATAGACAGGAACTACACACAGCTCGGTATAAATAGACAGGAACTACCCACAGCTCACTGGAAATAGACAGGAACGACACACAGCTCACTGTAAATAGACAGTAACTGCACACAGCTCGGTATAAATAGACAGGAATTTCAGACAGCTCACTGTAAATAGACGAGAATTGCAGACAACTCGCTGTAAATACACAGGAACTACACACAGCTTGCTGTAAATAGACAGTAACTGCACACAGCTCACTGTAAATAGACAGGAACGACACACAGCTCGCTGTAAATAGACAGGAACTACACACAGCTCACTGTAAATACACAGGAACTACACACAACTTGCTGTAAATAGACAGTAACTGCACACAGCTCACTGTAAATAGACAGGAACGACACACAGCTCGCTGTAAATACACAGGAACTACAGACAGCTCACTGTAAATAGAGAGGAACTACATACAGCTCACTGTAAATAGACAGGAACGACACACAGCTAACTGTAAATAGACAGGAACGACACACAGCTCTCTGTAAATAGAAAGGAACTACACACAGCTCGCTATAAATAGACAGGAACGACACACAGCTCGCTGTAAATAGACAGGAAGGACACACAGCTCGGTATAAATAGACAGGAACTGCACACAGCTCACTGTAAATAGACAGGAACTGCACACACTTCGCAGTAAATACACAGGAACTGCACACAGCTCGGTATAAATAGACAGAAACTACACACAGCTCGCTGTAAATAGACAGGAAGGACACACAGCTCGGTATAAATAGGCAGGAACTGCACACGGCTCACTGTAAATAGACAGGAACTGCAAACAGCTCGCTATAAATAGACAGGAACTACACACAGCTCACTGTAAATAGACAGGAAGGACACACAACTCGCTGTAAATACACAGGAACGACACACAGCTCACTATAAATAGACAGGAACTGGACACAGCTCACTGGAAATACAAAGGAACGACACACAGCTCACTATAAATACACAGGAACTGCACACAGCTCGCTGTAAATAGACGGGAACTGCACACAGCTCACTGTAAATAGACAGGACCTACACACAGCTCACTGTAAATAGACACCAACGACACACAGCTCGCTGTAAATAGACAGGAACTGCACACAGCTCACTGTAAATAGACAGGAACTGCACACAACTCACTATAAATAGACAGGAACTACACACAGCTCTCTGTAAATAGACAGGAACTGCACACAGCTCACTGTAAATAGACAGGAACTGCACACAGCCCACTGTAAATACACAGGAACTGCACACAGCTCGCTGTAAATAGACAGGAATTGCAAACAGCTGACTGGAAATGGACAGGAACTGCACACAGCTCGCTGTAAATACACAGGAACGACACACAGCTCACTATAAATAGACAGGAACTGGACACAGCTCACTGGAAATACAAAGGAACGACACACAGCTCACTATAAATACACAGGAACTGCACACAGCTCGCTGTAAATAGACGGGAACTGCACACAGCTCACTGTAAATAGACAGGACCTACACACAGCTCACTGTAAATAGACACCAACGACACACAGCTCGCTGTAAATAGACAGGAACTGCACACAGCTCACTGTAAATAGACAGGAACGAAACACAGCTCGCTGTAAATAGGAACTTCACACAGCTCACTGGAAATACACAGGAACGACACACAGCTCGCTGTACATAGACAGGAACTGCACACATTTCGCTGTAAATACACAGGAACTGCACACAGCTCACTGGAAATACACAGGAACGACACACAGCTCACTGTAAATAGACAGGAACTGCACACAGCTCGGTATAAATAGTCAGGAACTGCACACGGCTCAGTGTATATAGACAGGAAATGCACACAGCTTAGTTTAAATAGACAGGAACTGCACAGAGCTCACTGTAAATCGACAGAAACTGCGCACAGCTCGCTCGAAATGGACAGGAAGGACACACAGCTCGCTGTAAATAGACAGTAACTGCACACAGCTCGGTATAAATAGACAGGAACTACTGACAGTTTGCGGTAAATAGACAGGAACTACACACAGCTCACTGTAAATACACAGTAACTGCACACAGCTCGGTATAAATAGACAGGAATAACAGACAACTCACTGTAAATAGACAAGAATTGCACACAACTCGCTGTAAATACACAGGAACTGCACACAGCTTGCTGTAAATCGACAGGAACGACACACAGCTCGCTGTAAATAGACAGGAAGGACACACAGCCCGCTGTAAATAGACAGGAACTACACACAGCTCACTGTAAATAGACAGGAACTACACACAGCTCACTGTAAATAGACAGGAACGACACACAGCTCGCTGTAAATAGATAGGAACTGCACACAGCTAACTGTAAATAGACAGGAACTGCACACAGCTCACTGTAAATAGACAGGAACGACACACAGCTCACTGTAAATAGACAGGAACTACACACAGCTCGCTGTAAATAGACAGGAACGACACACAGCTCGCTGTATATAGACAGGAAGGACACACAGCTCGGTATAAATAGACAGGAACTGCACACTGCTCACTGTAAATAGACAGGAACTGCACACAGTTCGCAGTAAATACACAGGAACTGCACACAGCTCACTGTAAATAGACAGGAACTACACACAGCTCAGTGTAAATAGACAGGAACTGCACACAGCTCGCTGTAAATACACAGGAACTGCACACACCTCACTGTAAATCGACAGAAACTGCGCACCGCTCACTCTAAATACACAGGAACTGCACACAGTTCACTGTAAGTAGACAGGAACTACACACAGCTCGCTGTAAATAGACAGGAATGATACACAGCTCACTGTAAATAGACAGGAAGGACACACAGCTCGGTATAAATAGACAGAAACTGCAAACAGCTCACTGTAAATAGATAGAAACTACACACAGTTCGCAGCAAATACACAGGAACTGCACACAGCTCACTGTAAATAGACAGGAACTGCACACAGCTCACTATAAATAGACAGGAACTACACATAGCTCGCTGTAAATAGACAGGAACAACACACAGCTCACTGTAAATAGACAGGAACGACACACAGCTCGCTGTAAATCGAAAGGAACTACACACAGCTCACTGTAAATAGACAGGAACGACACAGAGCTCACTGTAAATTGACAGGAACTGCTCACAACTCACTGTAAATAGACAGGAACTACACACAGCTCTCTGTAAATAGACAGGAACTGCACACAGCTCACTGTATATAGACAGGAACTGCACACAGCCCACTGTAAATACACAGGAACTGCACACAGCTCGCTGTAAATAGACAGGAACTACACACAGCTCTCTGTAAATAGACAGGAATTGCAAACAGCTGACTGGAAATGGACAGGATCTGCAGACAGCTCGCCGTAAATACAACAGGATCTGCAGACAGCTCGCTGTAAATACACAGGAATGACACACAGCTCGCTGTAAACAGACAGGAACGACACACAGCTCACTGTAAATAGACAGGAACTGGACACAGCTCACTGTAAATAGACAGAAAAGACACACAGCTCACTGTAAATAGACAGGAACTACAAACAGCTCGCTGTAAATAGACAGGAACGGCACACAGCTCGCTGTAAATAAACAGGAACTGCGCACAGCTCACTCTAAATAAACAGGAACGAAACACAGCGCGCTATAAATTGACACGAACTGCACACAGCTCACTGGAAAGACACAGGAACGACACACAGCTCACTATAAATACACAGGAACTGCACACAGCTCGCTGTAAATAGACGGGAACTGCACACAGCTCACTGTAAATAGACAGGACCTACACACAGCTCACTGTAAATAGACAGGAACGACACACAGCTCGCTGTAAATAGACAGGAACTGCACACAGCTCGCTGTAAATAGACAGGAACGAAACACAGCTCGCTGTAAATAGGAACTTCACACAGCTCACTGGAAATACACAGGAACGACACACAGCTCGCTGTACATAGACAGGAACTGCACACATTTCGCTGTAAATACACAGGAACTGCACACAGCTCACTGGAAATACACAGGAACGACACACAGCTCACTGTAAATAGACAGGAACTGCACACAGCTCGGTATAAATAGTCAGGAACTCCACACAGCTCAGTGTAAATAGACAGGAACTGCACACAGCTCAGTGTAAATAGACAGGAACTGCACACAGCTCACTGTAAATTGACAGAAACTGCGCACAGCTCGCTCTAAATGGACAGGAATGACACACATCTCGCTGTAAATAGACAGGAACTACACACAGCTCGCTGTAAATACACAGGAACGACACACAGCTCACTGCAAATAGACAGTAACTACACACAGCTCGCTATAAATACACAGGAACTACTGACAGTTTGCGGTAAATAGACGGGAACTACACACAGCTCACTGTAAATAGACAGTAACTGCACACAGCTCGGTATAAATAGACAGGAATTACAGACAGCTCACTGTAAATAGACAAGAATTGCACACAACCCGCTGTAAATACACAGGAACTACACACAGCTGGCTGCAAATAGACAGTAACTGCACACAGCTCACTGTAAATACACAGGAACGACACACAGTTTGCTGAAAATAGACAGGAACTGCACACAGCTCACTGTAAATAGATAGGAATTGCACACAGCTCACTGTAAATAGATAGGAACTGCACACAGGTAACTGTAAATAGACAGGAACTACACACAGCTCACTGTAAATAGACAGGAACGACACACAGCTCGCTGTAAATAGACAATAACTACACACAGCTCGCTATAAATAGACAGGAACTACTGACAGTTTGCGGTAAATACACGGGAACTACACACAGCTCACTGTAAATAGACAGGAACGACATACAGCTCACTGTAAATAGACAGGAACTGCACACAGCTCGCTGTAAATAGACAGGAACTGCACACAGCTCACTGTAAATAGACAGGAACTACACACAGCTCGCTGTAAATAGACAGGAACGACACACAGCTCGCTGTAAATAGACAGGAAGGACACACAGCTCGGTATAAATAGACAGGAACAACACAGAGTTCGCAGTAAATACACAGGAACTGCACACAGCTCACTGTAAATAGACAGGAACTGCACACAGCTCAGTGTAAATAGACAGGAACTGCACACAGCTCGCTGTAAATACACAGGAACTGCACACAGCTCACTGTAAATCGACAGAAACTGCGCACCGCTCGCTCTAAATACACAGGAACTGCACACAGCCCACTGTAAATAGACAGGAACTGCACACAGCTCACTGTAAATAGACAGGAACGACACATAACTCTCTGTAAATAGACAGGAACTACAGACAGCTCACTGTAAATAGACAGGAACTGCACACAGCTCAGTGCAAATAGACAGGAACTTCACACAGCTCACTGTAAATAGACAGGAACTGCACACAGCTCACTGTAAATAGACAGGAACTACACACAGCTCACTATAAATAGACAGGAACTACACATAGCTCGCTGTAAATGGACAGGAACGACACACAGCTCACTGTAAATACACAGAAACTACACACAGCTCGCTGTAAATAGACAGGAACTTCACACACCTCACTGTAAATAGATAGGAACTGCACACAGCTAGCTATAAATAGACAGGAACTACACACAGCTCACCATAAATAGACAGGAACTACACACAGCTCGCTGTAAATACACAAAAACGACACACAGCTCACTGTAAATAGACAGGAATACACACAGCTTGGTATAAATAGACAGGAACTACACACAGCTCGGTATAAATACACAGAAACTACACACAGCTCGCTGTAAATACACAGGATCTGCAGACAGCTCGCTGTATATACAACAGGATCTGCACACAGCTCACTCTAAATTGACAGGAACTACACACAGCTCGCTGTAAATACACAGGATCAGCACACAGCTCACTGTAAATACACAGAAACGGCACACAGCCCGCTGTAAATACACAGGAACGACACACAGCTCACTGTAAATAGACAGG